>NC_039359.1:88774927-89086654 GCF_003573695.1 Papaver somniferum
GTAAAACAATTAGACTTGAGACTTCTTATGAAGCCGACTTCATAACATGCCTACGCAGTCTAAGCCCGGACTTGTAAAGAAGCCTTGATATCTACTGAAACCCCATTCTGGTAAGAAGCTTCATTTAGTGAAATGGACTCAGTCCGTCGGAACCTGACTTGGGAGGTTTATAGTTTACCTCCAGAGAGTAAGACCATGAGATGTAAATGAGTCTTTAAGAGGAAACATTAGGTATATGGAACTGTAGAAAAATATTAGGCTAAGTTGGTAGCTAAAGGCTATAAACTAAAAGAAGGTGTATATTTCCTTGATTCTTATTCACATGTGACGAGATTTACTTACGTTGAGATGCTAATTGTTATTGCTGTCATAAACAAATTAGAGATACATCAGATGGATGTTAAGACAGCTTTTCTAAAATCGTGAATTAGATAAAGAAATTTACATAGACCAACCTGAGGACTTTGTAGTGAAAGGTTATGATGACAAAGTTTGTAAGTTGAACAAAATTTTGTATGGTTTATAAAATAAGCACGTAAACAGTGACATGGAAAATTTGATCATGTGATAATGTGTAGTGGATTTAAGTTAATGAATCTGACAAGTATATTTACAAGTAACTTGTTAAGGATGCCTGTGTGATTGTATGCTTGTATGTTGATGATATGCTTATACTTGATACAAACATAGATGTGATTAATTCCACTAAAAACATGCGCTGAATGAGAACGTTGACTTGAAAGACTTAGGCCCTGTTGATGCAATCTTAGGGATGAGGATTAGAAAATAATCTAACATATGTCGTCTTTGTCATTCTCATATTTTGAATTTGTGCTTAAGAGATACAATCAGTGTGATTTTAAGCATGCTTGTACTCCGTACGATTATTCATGTAGACTCAAGAAAAAAGGGTAACGGAGTATCTTAACTTGAATACTCAAGAGTTATAGGATGTCTGATGAATTTAATGAACTGTAAGAGTCCAAACATTGCCTATATTGTGAGTAAGTTAAGTAGATATAATTATAGTCCAGAGCAATAGCATTCAGATGCACTGAGTAGAGTATTATGGTACCTAAAATACTCTATTACCTTTTATTTGATTTATCAAAGGTATCTTGCTGTCCTTGAGGGACTTTGTGATGTAAACTGGATAGTTGACTCAGAGGAGTCTAAGTCTACGAGTGGATATGTTTCACTCTAGCATCAGGGTTTGTTTTTGGAAGATTTACAAACAAACATATATTGCTCAATTCATTATGGAATCTGAGAGTATTGAGTTACATAAAGCACGAGAGGGGGCCGAGTTCCTAAGATGTTTTTTAGAAGACATTCCTCTCTGGCATAGGCCTGTGCCAGCTATATCTATACATTGTGTTAGCCAAGATATAATAGCTAAAGCTGAAAATAACTAATCTCAATCGGCGTTATTTCCATTGATTGGATAAAGTCCAAGGAGAATATCGCGCAATCTTTGACGAAAGGTTTATCCCAAGAGATAGTTAGAAATGCATCGAGGGGGAAGGGGCTTAAGCTCATAAATTAAAATTGCCATGAAGGATACTCAACCTTGCTGAATGGAGATCCCAAGATCAAGGTTTCGAATGAGACAACTAATTTGTGGTGGATAAAGGTAAACACTATCAGAGAATTTTATTCTCTATCCCTTCCCTATGGTGTAGACGTGATAGTGTGACTGCATGTGAAGGATGACTTTTGAGAAGTCTTAATGAGTTCTATAGTTTCAATTTAAGATTGAAGTGGGGTGTAGCAGTAACACTCTTTTTGGAAACTCACTATCTGAATGAGGAAGTGAGCCGCTTCCTATGAGAATATGAGATTTGATTCTCTAGAGCATTCTGAGAAACAAGATATGTCCAGGGCCAAATTGGACAAAACGACACGAGCTTGGCAGCAATCTTGGAGATATCACCCGTGGTTGTTATCACGAATTACATCAAATGTTAGCAGTTCAAGACATAGTTCACTGTCTCTAGCAAATAATTCCGGTAATATCTCACTAAGCAAAGGTTCAAGACATCATGGACACCTCTGCCTAAAATGGTATTTCCTGCGCTTTGTATATGATTTTCGTTTTGATGGTTTTGGTATTACTGGAACTTAGGACCTAAAGGTCACTAAGGGTTCACTAGTTCATGCTTTTTCACTTTGGTGAAAGATACATATAGTCTCACCATGTGAGAACTAAAGATGAAAGCTCTCAATACTATTATGATTTATGCAATCCATAGTATGACCCTGGGGTCAACACACTTTTGTGTGAGGGAGAGGACGTAGAAATGACTAGTAGTATGATTTCAACACTTGCACGATCAGTCTGTTTGGATCGTGAGGTTGGGATGTTGATTTACCAAGATCTATCTGTGTTTTCATGTTTTATTGAGTTTTCATTCATGTGGGGATTGTTGGAAAACAATTAATAAAAAAATATATTTTTTAAATTTTAATAAAAATTTATAATTTATTGTTTTATTTTGTGAATGAAACTTTTTAGTCCCACATCGTGGAGTTTCTAATTTTTAGTAGTTTTAATAAACTATATAAACCTTTTAGTCCCACATCGGGGAGTTTTTCTTCTTAAGTTGTATTTGTCAATTATATAAACAAATTCACTATTTTTGTAAAATCTATGGGAAAGGTGTTGATCTATATTTTAGAGGGACCCCTAAGAGAAAATATTTTGTAAAATCTATGGGAAAAGAATTGATCTATATTCAGAGGGACCCTTAAGGAAAAATATTATATAGGGTTTCTTAAAAGTTCGCGATTTTCCTTCACGATTTTTTCGGAGTTGCCAAGCTCAAGTTGAGCATCTACCACATATGCTAGTAGTAGGTGTAGTAAGGATGTTTTGTCCTGGAGATATCTGTCCTGTGAGGGCTATAACATCACTCTTGAATGTAATCGGGCACCAATGTTTTAAGGGCAACATGTTGAACACGTAACTCACTCCGTTTTTCCAAATTTTTGTCTTGTTGCTGTTGTGGAGATATGAGAAGCTCGTTCGTTTCATCAAACCGATCACTTCCATTATAAAGGAGCCAAGTCTCAATAACTTTTGATTATTTGATTTTTCCTTATTTTTGATTATTAAATCAAACAACTGATACTTCGATATATTTCAATATTTAAAGTTCAAATGAAGTTTAGGATTTTATTAACAACGAAATGTTCACATCCCCGAAAACAAAGTGTGAATTTTTGAAGTTCCACCACCTAGTTACGGCTGTTAACATAAACAAACAGCTCCCTAACTAGGCTCCATTACTAAAACTACTCGACACAAACATAACATGCTCAAAATGAGCAGATGCGAGGATAACAGAAATACAAACACAACACAAAAGCCCCAATGACATAAATAGAGTAGATTGTTTTTTACCGGATTCTAATCCCTATCAGCTGTGGGATCATCACCGGCACCAGCCATACCGAAAGTACACCAGTCTTTTGCGCACCAGCTTGGGTAGTTTCTTTGGCATACTGAGCGGCATCCGAAGCCTTCTCTTTCGCAGCTCCAGTTTTCTCTTGCAAGTAACTGCCAGTACTGTCTTTCGCCTCGCCAGCACGTTCTTTGGCAGCCTGGGCAGTGTCAGATGTCTTTTGCGCGGTACTGTCCTTTGTCTGTTGAGCATGGCCTCGGGCAGCCTGAGCAGTCTCTGACGCCTTGTCCTTTGCTTGGCTAGCTTTATCCTTCACTGCGTCCATTGCATGTTCCGTCTTTTCCTGCATATCAATCCATCATATGTTAAAATACAAACGGAAAATCCATGAACAACATCGTTCGTATAAGATACTTATCAATATTGCACAAAAAGGAGATGGAGAGATAGATAACCTGAGTGCGGCCTTTGGTTTCACCAGCTTTGTAGCTTTGAGATTGACCATGGGAATCCATTTTTGTTAATCTTCTTGAAGATCACCGAAGTAGACTGTGAGCAGGAACAAATTATTAAATTAGATAGTAAACTGTGAATTATTAGAAAGAATGTGTGAGAAACCGGTGTTTCCCTCTACATATTTATAATTCAGCTAAATGAGCTGACTGATAACACGTGTCCTAAAAGTCAACACGTGTCTGCTACTTGTCAACACGTAGAAGGCTCCGTAATGACTATCAAAGTTTTGTTTCAGCTTTTGCCACTCGGGTGCATCTCAGTACCCATATGCTTCATTTCAAAAAATTAAACTTCCGTTTTCTTTTTTTATTAGATTAAATAGTTAATGTGACGGTGGAAGGATAATAAATTAAAATAATTAAGGATATTTTTGAATTTTTACATAAATCTAATTTTCCCATACAACATTTAGGTCCCATCTGCTAATTTAAGCCCCCAAGGTCCCATCCTTACAACCCCAACAATACGATTCTCTTTTTAACACCATACTCGGCAACCTAGAGACTCTTCACCCCGCTCAACCTTACCGTATCATATTCCTCGTATTAAAACACTTTCCCGCTCCCATCATGACCCTTTCTCGGTCGCGCGAGAAACCTTTGAATAGACGTACCCTACTCGAAACTAGCGTCGCAACCACAAACCAACAGGTATGGGATTATTAAGTTTTCTTCTAATCTAACTAATTTAATCTTCAACAACCAAGTCATCAAAATTAGGGTCTGGTCGTCTTGCTTTGATTTTTAGGGATTTTTTGTTTTTGTTTTTTTCTTCTGAAGATTTTGAATTTAGGGCTTCTGATTTCTTATTCATTCTCAGTGCCGATTAGCTTAAGTTCTGCTGTGGTGTTTACCGCTTTTAAAGTATAAAATTTCGTGTCTGAATTTAGGTTTTGTGTTTGAAGAAGCCAAAGGTGTTTGATTGAATTCCGCAATGGAAAATTCATCTCGTGTGACCGAAAAGATGCGTGAACTTGAGCTAGAGGAAAAATTTCTAGATTTTCCACCGCATAATCCACATACGGAAGAAGACTCTGTTAGGCATGTATATATTGATTTTCCACCACATGATCCACATATGGAAGAAGACTCTGATAGGTATGTATATATTCTTTCTTAATTTCATTCTCTATTGTCATCGATTAATTAGTACTATATATTGCTGTTATTTATGCAAATTGATCTTTGCATTTGCTTTTATTAATTCGTACTATATATTCTTTGTATTAGTGAAGAGGAAGTTTGGATTTCAAAGTCCCGCAAGAGAAGAGGTTTAAGTAATATGTATGAGGCGGGAGAGGAAGAGGAAGATTTTTCTCCTCAGGAACTTGGTCCATGCACTCTGTCTGTGGGGAATTACAAGAATGGCAAAACGCTGAGTTGTTTTTAGTTAGGGCTTCTCAGAAATAATGAGCTATGCATAAGCACTTTATTCATGCACGCCGATCCCAATAAAAAGTTTTTCACGTACAGTGATATGGACTATATCTTTCTGTAAGTTGTTACTTTTTGAGATTTCTCAAATAGCTGATAGATGAGATGAGCCATTCACGCAATGGTTAATTGGGAAAGATGAGATGAGCCATTCATGCAATTGTCAATTGGGAAAACAGATTATGAATGTATTCCAGTCGAATCAATGGTCAATACAGCTTGTAGATGACCTTGTTACTTATCACAATTGATAATTGTCCGTCTTTTTGCATATGTAGCAGCCAACTGGAATGGTTTCCAAATGTTTAACATAAGCATACTGTTATAACTTTTGCAGGAGATGGCCATTCCCGGGGGTAAGTATAAAGAAGAAGCTAGAAACCATACAACCGTTTGGGGTTCCTGGAGGAAAGATCATCAGTGGGGTTACAAGTGCTGCCAGCAGGTTACAAGGAACAGTTATTGCACGAGAACTGCTGGTGTTAAGGCCAATGCTGCAAGTCATAAAAAAAGAAGAAGAAAGAAACCTGAAGCTAATAGGTTTGAGGATGTCGAAGATTTCATAGGTGAGTACTTCAGCTTTGCCAATCTTCTCAATGCATAAAGACGTGGAGTGACAAACAGAAAACCTGCTGCAACAGAGGAGCTTGCTCTATGCAGAGTTATATCTGTTCTTCCTTACTTGTGTACCTATTCTCCAGAATTTTCACTTGTTTCTGACTCACATTGATAGAGGAGGCACCTCTTTTTGAACAGTGTATGGAGAGTCGGTATCGAGATCCACTAGAGTCTTTATCTTTTCTCATTCGATTGTTATGCTCCATAATTATTTGTGGGATTTGCAGCCCGTTATTGTGGATAGTAGATGCTCGAAAAGCTGACTTCCACCAGCTGAGATCATAGAATATGGGTAGAAATATCCTCTTTCCCTCCGTGTCTCTCTTCTGCAGCTTGATGCCAAGTTTTGGTTAGACTGGCTCTTTGTAATGTTTCTAGATTCTCCACTTGTTTGGACAAGAGATTTTGTGTCTGTATTTTGTTTGATGTTTTTCATATATACTAATATATCCCATGTGCTTCATATTTTTCAGAGGTGCATTCATGAAGAAGTTCAAGACCACAGCCTCTAACTCCGCATTACTGTAATTGGGATTATTAGGAAAGTAGAATCATTCTTGTTCAAACGTGTCTTTGTAAATGTCAGGTTTTATCCTTTGGTCAGGCATTAGAGCGTTACGTTGCTTTAACATCAATGTTCTGAGTTTGTGCCTAATGGGTCTTAGGGGTCTGATCGTCTTCCATACTCTCCTGAGCATTGTACAATACTACAATTTATAGAATTTTTTCTTTCTTTAAAAGGCAGCATGCTCCTCCAAGATAAACCTAGTTTGAATATTGAAACTCCAAGGCAAATATGTCAGAACCCATAACATGTTGAGAAGTATTAACTGTCTTTAAACTGAACAAAATTTAATATGAGACCTTCTTTACTTCCTGTTGGCAGTCTTTTAGGTGTCGGCTGTTCCTGTTCTGAACACCAAACTTGGCAACCTTGAGAGTCCTGCTGTTCACAACCTTGCAAGACCAAATCCCTTCTGCCGTAGTTATCAGCAAGCTGGTTGGTAACAGGCTTTTCTACTGATATTCTGCGGTTTCTTAAACCAAATAGTCTTAGAAGTTGCAAAAGCAACAGAGATATAAGTTTAGTTTTAGGGTTTCTTTCTGGTCTGTATAGCTTCCTGAATCTGAATTTGGCTGAAATATTATTATTATTTTATTTTTTTGTAAGTTATGGAGGTAGTAAAGAAGCACAAATCTACCAGCATAATTGATGATGAAGAAAAGTACAAGAAGAAGAAGATGAAGAGAGATTTCAAAAATTTATCACAATCTACTCCTCTTCTTCCAGGTAAAAATCCTCTTCCCGAGTAATTAATAATCGATGAGGTTTTGACGAGATTACCAGCTTGGGCGCTTGTCAGATGCAGCACTGTAAGTAAGTTATGGTGCAATTCTATTTTCAATGATACAAGATTTGCTGCACGACACTTTGCTCTTAAGAAAAGTAAGAATCTCGTATTCAATCTCCTTAATGTTGATATTGATGGTGGGGTAAGTGTTTGTTTTTTCGATTTACTAGACAATTACAAGGATGATAATGTGTTTATTGATATTGAATTACTGAAGGGCATAAATTTCTCCATAGCAACCGAACTGGTAGGTTACTGTAATGGTGGAGATAAGGGATATGGTGGAGTAAATGTCGTTAACCCTGTTAGGGGTGAAACGCTTTCCCTCACTTGTTTCATTCCTCGTACTGGTACTGAATATCTGTGTCATGGTTTTGGTTTTGATTCATTATCGAAAGAATATAAGATTGTAATAATCTATACTACCTGTAACTCACAGGAAGAAGAGGAGCAGGTGTTTGTTTGCATGATTATTACATTGGGAACTAATTCATGGAGAACGAAAGTTACTAGAAATTCTAATATCTCACCACCACCTGGTTCTTCTCCTTTTCCTAGGAGAATGGTAACAAAAGCTTGGAAAAAAGATCAAAGATCAGCCACCCTTTGTGGGAATGACCTTTTGTGGAGGATAACGAACTATAAACAAGGAGGAGGAGAACAAGGTGATGCCGGTGCTGGCAATATGAATGGATATCCTGATGATAACGGCGGTGGTAATGTAGTTCTTAATGGAGTTCCTCCTAATGGTGGTGGTAATATGAATGGAGTTCCTAATGATAATAATAATGAGATTGAGGAAATGTTTCTTTCGTTTGACATGCACAACGAGAAGATACAGTTCATTCAGTTACCAACTAGATAAACTACACCCGTATCGACTGATCGTCACCGTATAACATTATTGGATCATCATCTTCTGGAGTTTAAAGGATATCCTTGTGTTGCACGTTCTGAGAAGATATTAGTAAACAAAAAGTATCATCATCGACACCGTGACTGTGATAATGATCAAGGTGATTTTTGTTGTTGTATATTCAAGGTACATCTGTATTTGTTGGAGGACAAGGTCAAGCAAGTATGGGTCAAAGAGTCTAGATTCATGGTAACTCTCAAGAAGGAAGCCTTACTACCACCCCCCTACAGTAGTTTCTTCGAGGCTACAATGACTACTACCCCTCCTACACGTATATTTGGGTTTGTCAGATAATGTGTTAGTGTATTGGTTTGATGGGGATTGTCTTATATACTGGAACCCCAGAATGAGTCATATCAAGGTTGTAAAAGGCTCCCTCTCCATTTCTAAGAAAATCCAGGATATTTTGAATCTAAGAAGAAAGGGATCTCCGCAGGCTGTGGAATTGGCGAGGATGATAATATTCAGTGCCCGTACATGGATTATCAGCTGCACGCTCAAGTGGAGAACATCCTCTCTCTGAAATCCTTCATTCCTCAAGGAGGAGTAACTATATGTGGTGTATATGAAGGTACCGGTGAATTTCAAGAATACTTAAAATCAAATATAGGAAAATCTCCTGCAGGATGGGTAATCATGGGAGGAAAAGCAGCAAAATATTATGCATTCGATTAGTTAGTTTGTGCATCCTATTATTCGACTTCGATCAGGTAATATTCATCAGCTGAAGATTCCGGAAATTCCAGGGCCTGGGCAAGATTTTGAAATGCTTTTCGATTTTCTTGATATGACATATACCCAAGGCTTCTAGTAGGATGGGGATGGTGCCTCAATAAGGGTTTGGATAGCTCAGTTGGTAGAGCAGGGGACTAAAAGTCCTCGTGTCACCAGTTCAAATCTGGTTCCTGACATTTATTTAGTATCTACTGTTAAGTTCCTGACAAATACCTGTGGTTAATAATAGATACTATTCAAGTTATTAAGTTTTATCAGTGGATATTTGTTCAATTCAACTACTGCTACGCTCACGCAGGTTTTTAGGAGCTGCGATATTTATGCTGGTATCTCATTCATGTAGATAGAATTCCAGATTTCCAGTATTTCTAGCTTGAAGCAGACCGATGGAAATGTACATGTAATGTGTGTAATTTACAGATTTATGACTAGTATTAGTAGCTGAAAGTATCTTAGTCGTAGCATTTTAAACGGGGAATCGTTGTGGTTCAAACTTGTCTTTCATAACATGTACATAATGCCTGTTTCGCTTGTTTTGTAGTACCTTGATATAACTGAAGTTCCAACTCTCCCGAGTGGTACTTGCTGCAATCAACAATGCTTACTGAAATTTATAATCTCAGTCAAAGCGGCGCTGCCTTTAATCTTTGATCCAGCATTTGAAAGTTACATGCCTTTAACATTCGTGCTCTTGAGTAGTCTTACCAAGATCAAAATCCCTTGGTAACAGGACTTGGACATTCTACTGAAATCCTTCAGTAGGCTCTTTACTGAATCAAAGTTGACCAAGATTGTCTTTCAGACACGGCTCTGCTTTATCTCGATTTGCAGGTAAGGCATATCTAAGTGTGCAAAGTGTTATCTCTGCTTTGGTACAAAGTGTGAAAATGCAGAATCTTATGTGCATTCAAATTAACAACTGGACAGGGCTGGCCCTGATTCAGCTGCAAAGCAAATTCAAGTATATGAAGAGGGGTAAATGCAAAAACACACAAAAAAAAACTAATTAGAGTCTTGTAATGGGAAAGAAATTAAACAGTCAAATTCTCTAAGGCTTCTACGGGAGTGCCAAGTTCCGCAGGGGTACCAAATTCCATAATCATCAAAGGGGATAAATTTTTGATGTGGCCATTCTTTGATGGGGGAATGAGGGACAAATCAGGAGTTGACATGTGTTTTTCATATTAATTGATTCCAACAAATTTTGTTTCCAAAAAAACAAGACAAGTTTATTTTTTGAGAAAATATTGGTTATATTTTATCTTTGATATTTTTGGAAGCAAAATTAGTTGAATCAATTAATATGAAAAACACATGTCAACTCCTGATTTGTCCCTCATGCCCCCATCAAAAAACGCCCACATCAAAAATTTATCCAATCAAAGGTTGACTGGCTGGGAAGGGGAATTGGTAATTCCCGTTGAATTTGGTACTTCTGTAGCAGCTTTAAAATTATTGTCATGTGTAATGTTTGGATTCAACTTCAACTCTTCAAACACAAACCATTAATGGTCTTTTAAGTCAGTCAAAAGGATAAAGAATGGCGCTGCAGATTGTATAGCCAAAAAAGCTAGAGTTACATCTTCTAGTTTTGAATTTTTTGATAACTTTCCACCTGATATCTGTTATTGGATCAGGAAGGATAACCAATCTGTATTTTCTACTATCTTTCCCTTCGAAGGCCTTGGCAAAATAAGCTCTCACATTGAACGGTGATGAGACCCTCGTTTCCTATTGGTCGAAATAAACCTTTTCTAATATAAAAGCTATGATCGAGACATTTGGTATAATTTTATTGGTCGGGATATTAAAAATTAGGTCACACTTTGTTTACATCAAGTATTTAACTGACCGCTAGTAACACCGTCAACAAAAAGGAAGGTGGGCAACACTTCCATGAGAATTTTAATCCATTAATTTCCTTACACCATGTTTACACCAAATACTTAAACACCTTTTAAGGTGGACAATAGAGCTGGCAAACGGGCGGGCCGGGGTTAGCTTGTTACGAACCCACAGGTTACGGGTTAGAACGGGCTCAAGCTTGCGGGTTGTTTTTCTTCACGGATGGTCATTTCTTCAACCCACACCGTAGCGGGTAAAGCTTACGGGTAACGGGTTAACCTGTAAATTAAATGTTAAAAATTAAAACTCCGTTAATTTAATTTTATGACATAATTTCCAAATTAATCAAAGGGGTTTAGCTCAAAATCAATTACATTTATGACTTAAACTCAAAATTATGAAATCAGGTCGATGCTTTCTCAAATCCAATCACAGCACAACAGCCTTCTTGTTCCGTGAACAACTTAGCATCACTTCTACTGAATTCTCAACTAAACCCACTTTTGGTCCCCATCCAAATCCATTTTTGTGCGATCAACAGAACCAAGAGTTCATGATGACCAGTTATACCTTATTCAATCACCACCAGCAAGACAAACCCATTCTAGGTACCAGTAACATCACCACTACCTTCCATTCAATCAGCCAGAACAACCAACCTCATGTCTTGTTGTTGCCAAATAGAAATGCCCAGAACATTAAACAACTCCCAATTAATTTCCATCGTTGTTGGCTCAGAAATCCCATCTCAGGCAACAATTTCATCTCCCTCTACACCTGAAATACTGCACATAAATCCAATACACAAAATGCATTTGTATAATACACTCATCTACACTTCCTTACAACCATGATAACACTTCATTTATGCCCTATTTAAGACCATACGAGACCCTAAATCCATTTTTTCTGTTGCAGATAGCTAGAGAGACCACCACTGTCACTAACATCTCAGACATCTAATTCTTCCATCGCAAAAAATTAACCCATCTCGAACCTGACGCCGCCGATGTTGTTTCTCAATTGAGAAATATCAATCATATCGAGCCCATCTATTGATGTTGATGTTAAAATAAGTACTCAAAAGCAACAAAAAACTCCAAGACGATAATGATTTGAAAAATCTTCACTGTCTTCTTCTCTACCAACACAGAGGAAACTCTCACTTCTTTCCTTTTCAATTCACGACTTCTTCATCCTTTTTTACTTAATTAACTTCAATAACACCATTACTAACACCAATTGAACCTTTCCCCTCAACATTGGGTCTCAATCTCTCTTTACCATCTCTAATTCTCCACCATCCGAAGAACGCAGAAGAAGGGAAGGAGCAGAAGAAGAAAAGAGAGAGAGAAAAAAATAAAGATGTCTCTTCATTTAGTTTTAGGGTTTCACCTTTTATACTTTAAACGTATGGATGTGATTAATCCTACAGACAGGATTATATATAAATTACTAATTAGTTACTGTTGACGGGTTTACGGGTTGTACCCGCGGTTTCACGGTCCGGTGCGGGTTAACCCGTTTACTCACAAGACGACATTTCTTCAACCCTAACCCGGCTTGTTTAGACACCAGCCGAACCGGGTGCGGGTTTTTTACGATCCGGGCCGGGCAAACCCGCGGGTTTTGGCTTGTTTGTCAGCTCTAGTGGACAATACTTCCATCAAACCAGGAAAATTTTTAGGCAGTCGACAAATAAAAAAAAAAGATATTACAAATTTGATTATTCCAAATCACCGGTTTCCATGTTGGGAACTCAATACAAATTTAATTGTATGGAAACAGGGTCTGGATCGCCTGTGCCAAAAGGAATTAAAGAACGCGCGATTGGGGAATATGAAAACTAATTGGGGGATATAGCTACATGACAAAATAGGGATCCTAATATCAAATCTGGGTCACCCCTTATGTAATTACTTTTTTGATTCCTAATCTATCCCTCACTAATCACGTTCAGTGGTTAATAATAATTAGTAAAATCTTAAGTATTCGGAGGATAGATTAGTGTGTATTTTTATTTGAATTTGTGTGAGGGAGGTGAGAGTAGAAGGAGGGAAAAAATACTTTTGGGTGAATTTTTTTTTGCGAAAATGGAAGATGATTGTGAGGAGAGAATTGCAACTGCTGAATCTTTAGCTCAACTACAACAACAATCATATCTTCAATCTTCGGTTAATGATAACAACTCACAATTGGAGTTATATGATGAACCAACACCCTTGGATCATGATTTTCGTGAGCATGAAGTGTTTTGTGAAGAACCAACCAAGAAAGTAAACATGTTCAACATACAAGCAACCCCAACACACAGGTAACGCTTCAAAGAGGTCAAAAATTTGATAATTTTTTTTGAAACCGCCATTTTTTTCTCTGAAAAAGCTTGGTTCCGGCATACACGTAGTATGAATACCACTCCGTAACACCCATACCCGGCATGGTATTCATACTATTTGCATGCCGGTACCAAATATCCCCCATTTTGAATCAATTACCGGCGTGGTCTTCAACCAAAAAACACATGCCGGCATGGTGGAAAAGGAAAGAAGTACCTAAACTAGCCTGCAAGTGCACAGGGAAGTTGAAGCAAGAAAAAGTAAATAAGGGTTTTGTCCACAGGGACTTGGAGGATTTGCTAAAGTTCTCTAAGTTTCAAAAGTTAACTGAATTCAAAGGAGCTAGTGACAAAAGTTGATAAAAAGGATTGAGTTACTAGGGTTATTAAGTCCACCTCTAACTTACACCATGTATTCACTAGATTATGCTATTTTTGCCTTATAAGATGCAAGGATTAAGATTCCATTCTTGGTTCTCTACATCTAAGGAGTTTCTCCTATAGAAAGATCAAATCAACTAAAGTATGACTCCAAAGCACTAATTGTCTTGGTTAAGACACAACTAGTCTAAGGATTAAGAGTGGTCTGATTGAACATGAGTTGTAGTTTTATCAACATGCTATAAGTCTAACTACAATGTATTCATAACATACCATGTATTCATAACATACAATGTGAAAGTAGAATGATGATTTACTAACTTTTATTCTTTCCTAAACTTGTTTATCAATCAAGAACAACATAATCATAGTGTAATACATAACAGTAAGTTAGGGCTTCCTCAAATCCCTAGCAGATGAAACTAGAACATATACATGACCATTATCATCATCTTCACAGATGTAGACATACTCAAAAATATCATCATAACAACAAACACAGTCAAGGTGAAAATATATCAATTATCAAATTAATATTGCAAGAAGTAAAATTTATAACTCAAAGCATGCTGTTCACTGGCTAGCCCAGAGATGCCCAATTTTACAACCCCTAACACCCTTTTATAGTTACAACAAAAAAATTCAAAATCCCCAAATCAGTAAAATTAGGGTTTCACCAAATACGAAATTCACTCACCTAACTCTCTGATTTCTTCTTCTATTTCGTCGACCCATGCTTCCTCAACGTCTTCTGCTCCTTCCCATGCTTCAATTACATCCATCTCATCAACTTATTTCACCAACTCCACAGCTAGGGATTAGAGGTGTGAAAATGGGTGAAATTAGTCGCTGAGAGGGATATAGGACGTGATATAGGGGATGTGTTTAGTTGGTAGGAGCCATGATGGCTTTGGTGGTGGATGTGGTGGTGGCAGAAGGAGCAGGTGGTGGTGATGGCGTACGAGTTCTGCAGACGGAGAGGGGAAGAAGATGGATTCGATGGTTTTGGGAGAAGGGTGTGTTTGGCGATGGGTATAGAGTGTTCGATACTTGGGTGTTAGGCGGGTTCAGCGAGGTTTGATGATCTGCGACAAGGAGCGATGGATGGGAAGATGGTAGGTGGATCCAACGGCGATATGGAGGTAAGCGTGGAGCGACCGTCGGATGAAGGGATGTAGCAAAACGGACGATCCAAGATGGAGATGGGCGTTGCGATGTAAAGCGGGGGCTTCGGAGTTTGATGTGCGATGATGGAGCGACCGTAGGATGCTGAAATGCTTCGATCTGACGGCTGAAATCCGAGACGGGCTTGGATAGCGGAAATGTGTTTGAGTAAGGGTTTTGGGCCTTGGGTATGCCAAGCCCATATCTTCTTTAAGGACAATTCTTCTTCTTCAAGCCCACTTCTAGCCTTTTGGTCTTGTGCACAACATTCTTCGCGGCTTCCTTGTGTAATTCCTCCCGGCTTTTCACTACTTTTCTGCTCTTTTCCGCTCCGCTATTCATCCAAACTTTATTTATTACCTAAAAATGCAAAATTAATTAATAAAAATATTTATTCTTGAAAACAAAGAAAATACAGAATATGGGATAAAATGTAGAATTAATGCACAAAAGATGAGTTAAATGCTAAGAAAAATATATAGAAATATGCACTTTTTAGCACTCATCAAATACCCCCAAACCTGAATTTTACTTGTCCTCAAGTAAAACAAAACTAAGGAAATCCTACCTATACCACTGGTGCTGGTCTCTCGAATGCATTTAGCGTATGCACTAAGCCTTTTAAACCACTAAGTGTCCCTAGTTGACGAGTGAAGTCTCGTGAAGGTTTGCTAAGAACGTACCTACAAAGTTCTAGGTCAAAATATAAGCTCATATTCCATCAAATGTGACATGTGCAAGACAGTTTAAGCTCACAACAAAATGGAGATGTCAATCTAGCTATCAAAGGCACAATCCTAGCACTGATAACAAATAAAGACATGTGATAAGAGTGTAAAGTGTATCTACACATGTGTAAAGAAAGATCGGATGTTATGACTACTAATCACCAAGAGATAGTTTCTCAGGCTAAGAACCAAGGTCGAAATCTAGCTAGCTGTCCGGACTTTACGAGAATTGTGAATGAGTTGGAGGTGTTTCACAATTACTCGCGTTGTACATCAATGGCATACACCCTTCCTTGCTTATTACAATGAAACAACAAAATGACTCTTTACATGACTCTTATTTACATTGACTACTCTCTTTTATTTTTGGAACAAGAGAGGATGGAATTGATAAGTACTTGTTTTTTTTTGTATTTTTCTGAATATATACATCGTTTTTTTTTTTTTTTTTTTTTTTAAAGGAAACACTTTTGATACATAAGCAAAAAAAGAAACAAAAGATTACATGACACTTTGCAAGAGGTAGCCCTTTTTGATGCACCCAGTTAAATTCGATGGTTGTCTTTCTTAATGTAACCTCCACCTTCTATCCCAACCAACCAAAGAACAAGCTAGTCAAGTTTCGTTCAATATTCTAAAGTGATTGGCAATCGTAACTTCCTATCAAACACCTTGAAGATCGAGGCCATACATGTATTGGTAGATCGTGCGCGTGCAAATTTCTTATCACTATGTGAATTGTGCTAGAATCAGGGTGCCTAAATATCTAGACTAAGACTCCTAATAATTACATATTTGCACAAGAGTCAACATTTCAAGGTAAATGAGCTCCATTTTTTTTTTTTTTTCAAAAAGAGGGAGGAGTTTTGTTTTCAATTATAGCATGTTATCAGGGTATGTACTGATTATCACCCATAAACCTAAATTAAACAGTGTCCTCAATGTTTAAAAAGTGCAAAAGAAAGAACTGTACAGAAAAGGAAAAACATAAAATAAAATGGAACGTTCAACCTGGTTTATGTACAAGGGTGGACCAATCAGGCCGCATAGACGGGATCCTCCAGATCGGTTGCCTCAATGTCAGGCGGAAGTGGTTCAAGGAACGGTTTCAATCGCTGCCCATTCACCTTGAGAATGTTCTTGTTGGAGACATCTTCAAGTTCCACAGCTCCATGAGGGAATACCGTGCGTACTAGGAATGGGCCGGTCCATCGGGACCGCAATTTTCCTGGAAAAAGATGCAGCCGAGAGTCGTATAACAAAACTTTCTGACCCGGTGTGAACGACTTGCGCAGAATACGCTTATCATGAAACAACTTCATCTTTTGCTTATACAGCTTGGCACTGTCATAAGCCTCATTCCTTAATTCTTCTAACTCATTGAGTTGAAGTTTCCGTTGTGCACCCGCCTTGTCGAGAGAAAAGTTAAGTTTCTTGATAGCCCAGTAAGCTCGATGTTCTAATTCCACAGGAAGATGACATGGCTTTCCATACACCAGACGATAAGGGGACATGCCAATTGGTGTCTTATAAGCTGTTCTATAGGCCCACAAAGCATCATTCAATCTCAATGACCAATATTTCCTTGACGGGTTGACCGTCTTCTCCAGAATGTGCTTAATTTCCCTATTAGAAACTTCTACTTGTCCGCTTGTCTGAGGGTGGTACGGAGTTGCAACCTTGTGGGTTATGCCATACTTGCGTACTAAAGACTCAAAGTACTTGTTACAGAAATGTGAACCACCGTCACTGATTATAGCTCTAGGGGTACCAAAACGTGAAAATATGTTCTCCTTCAGAAATGAGAGTACCACCTTGTGGTCATTCGTCTTGGTTGCAACAGCTTCAACCCACTTCGAAACGTAATCAACAACAACTAGGATGTATAATTTTCCTTCATAAATAGGAAATGGACCCATAAAGTCAATCCCACACACATCAAATAGCTCAACGATCAAAATCGGATTCAACGGCATCATGTTTCTCCTCGAGATACTTCCTAGTTTCTGACAGCGCTCACAAGCAATACAATACTCATGGCAGTCTCTAAACAGCGATGGCCAGTAAAACCCACACTGCAGGATCTTTGCAGCGGTCTTCTTGGCACTGAAATGCCCTCCACATGCTTGGTCATGACAGAAAGATATCACATCTTTATGTTCCATGTCGGGTACACATATCCTAATGATTTGGTCTCGGCAGTACTTAAACAAATATGGGTCGTCCCAAAGGAAATGTTTAACTTCAGCCAAGAACTTGGAGCGGTCTTGTCTCGACCAATGTGAGGGCATTCTACCTGTAGCAAGGTAGTTAACAATGTCGGCAAACCAAGGAAGGTTTGACACAGACATCAATTGTTCATCAGGGAATGATTCTCTAATCAGCTCAGATTCATCAATAGACTCACTAGTTAATCGGGACAAGTGATCAGCAACCACATTCTCACAACCTTTCTTATCACGGATTTCGATGTCGAATTCCTGTAATAAGAGTATCCATCGAATAAGGCGAGCTTTAGCATCCTTCTTAGAAAGAAGATACTTCAAAGCCGCATGGTCAGTGTATATGATGATCTTAGATCCTATCAAATAAGATCTAAACTTGTCTAATGCAAATACCACGGCAAGTAACTCCTTCTCGGTAGTCGAATAGTTGAGTTGAGCATCATTAAGAGTTTTACTAGCATAGTATATCACATATGGTAGTCTATCAACACGCTGTCCTAAAACAGCGCCAACGGCATAATCAGAGGCATCACACATGAGTTCGAACGGTAGTTCCCAGTTGGGTGGTTGGACAATAGGAGCTGAGGTGAGGAGAGTCTTGAGTTCTTCCCATGCCTTCACACAAGCATCGAAGTTAAAGACAACATCTTTGACAAGTAGATTACACAAAGGTCTTGAGATTTGGCTAAAGTTTTTGATGAATCCGGTAGAACCCAGCGTGACCTAAAAATGATCGAATCCCCTTCACAGAGTGGGGTTGTGGTAAATGTTGAATGAGGTCGACTTTAGCTTTATCTACTTCAATTCCTTTTTCCGAACGATGTGTCCTAGAACTATGCCGGAGTTTACCATGAAGTGGCATTTTTCCCAGTTTAAAATCAGATTCTTTTGCTTACATGAACACAAGGACCAGATGGTCCAAACATTCATCAAAAGAGAACCAAACACAGAGAAATCATCCATAAAGATCTCGAGAAAACTATCTATCATGTCTGAAAAAATGCTCATCATGCAACGCTGAAAAGTAGCAGGTGCATTACACAGCCCGAAGGGCATACGTCTAAAAGCAAATGTCCCAAATGGACACGTAAATGTAGTTTTTTCCTGATCTTCCGGTGCAATGTGAATTTGGTTATAACCGGAAAAGCCATCTAGAAAACAGTAGTGACTGTGTCCAGACACACGTTCTAGCATTTGGTCTATGAAGGGAAGGGGGAAGTGATCTTTTCTTGTTACTGTGTTCAACTTCCTGTAGTCGATACATACTCGCCATCCTGTGGTTGTACGTGAAGGGACTAACTCATTCTTTTCGTTCCGAACTACAGTAATGCCTGACTTCTTAGGCACAACTTGAATGGGACTAACCCATTTACTATCTGAAATCGGATATATGATACCCGCATCAAGTAGCTTCAAGATCTCACTCTTAACAACGTCTCTCATGTTAGGATTAAGTCTCCTTTGCATTTCCCTAGATGGTTTGGCATTCTCTTCAAGATTAATGTGGTGCATGCAAATGGTGGGACTTATCCCTTTGAGATCTGAGATGGTCCATCCTAAGGCTTCTTTCTGCTCCTCAAGTACTCCTAAAAGCTTGTTTTCCTGTTCTATGTTTAATCGTGAAGAAATGATAACAGGTAAAGTATCAGAAGGACCTAGAAATGCATACTTCAAAGTATCAGGTAATGGTTTCAATTCCTGTTTGGCCTTAGGAGACTCATCCGAAGATATAACAGACTTCTCAGAAAGTGGGAGTTGTTCCACTGTAGTCTGCCATTTAGTGATGTCCATTTGAGGTACAGATTCGAGCAAAGATTGGACTTCACCAATGTATTCATCATCATACAACTCCAAGTTAACATCTTCCAAACATGCTTGCAAGGGATCTTTTGACATAATGCCAGTCAATGAATCTTGTATCAAACTCTCAATCATATTGACCTCATGTACATCCTCATCATCAAGATTCACATTGTTGACTAACATTAAACGCATTCATTCTACAGTCATGTTTCCAAAAGATAGTTTCAACACTCCATTCCGACATTGATGATCGCATTGGACGTCGCCAAGAAAGGACGTCCTAAAATGACAGGAATGTATTTGGGTTTTGTACAGGTTGAGTGTCTAAGACAATAAAGTCTACAGGAAATAGAACTTTCAACCTTAATCAAAACGTCTTACACTCAGGGACTTTGACGGATCGGTCCGCCAATTGGAGAGTTATGGGTGTGGCTTCAAACTCCAAGACCTAACTGCACATAAACAGAATATGGCAGGAGGTTCACACTTGCACCTAGATCTAATAAAGCTTATTGACCGGTGTTTCCTATAGTGCAAGATTGTTGGACAACCTGGGTCCTAAACTTGGGTGGAGTTTTTTAGAATGATGGAACTCACCTGTTCAGCTAAGAAAGCACGTTTTGCACATTAATCTTGCGCTTTTGAGTACACAAGTCTTTGAGGAATTTGGCATATGCAGGGATTTGCTTGATTGCCTCAAGAAAAGGAATGTTGATGTTGACTCTTTTGAACAGTTCTAACATTCATTGTATGGGTGCTTATCTGTTGATGAACTAACCTCTGAGGATATGGAGCAACATGAGCATTAGAGGGATATTCACAACAGTGGGATTGTCGGCTTCGCTAATGTGCTCAGGCTCCTTTTCTAAGTTGGAGGTGTTCTTTGGTGGTGCAGGCAATGATATGTTTGGCTCAGATTCATTTGATTGTGGTATGCCTACATTGTTCTCAACAATCTTACCACTTCGGAGAGTGGTGATGGAATGGACTTGATCGGGTGAGGTTTCATTGCAAGATGATGTGCCTGCTTGAAATATCCTCTTTGGATTTTGTTGGGGCTGGCTAGGAAGTTTACCCTTTTCTCTTGTATTCAGTGCATCGCAAATTTGACCCATCTGTAGTTCTAGAGCGGAGACTCTTTGATCAGTTGCTTTCTCATTTTTCATCAGATGTTGGGTAACTGATTGATACTCTCTTCGATGCTAGACAATTTCTTGTCAGCAGTGTATTGAGGGTACGACTGCTGTTGAGGATTTTTTTGATAGCCTTGATTGTTTTGATAGCTTTGAGTGGGTTGAGATGGTCCTCCTTGAATGGGTCCTTTAGACCATGAAAAATTGGGGTGGTTCCTCCATCCTGGGTTGTAGGTCTGTGAATAAGGGTTATGCTCTTGTTTTTGAAACATAGCATGTGCCTGTTCCAGCCTAGATTCTTGGAATGCATGCATTTCCGGACAATCACTGACCTGATGGTCAGAATCGTTACATATATCACAGATAGCCATTTCGACATGTTCACAGAAAGCAGTGGTAGAAGGTTTTACGTTTTTCTGAAGTTCTAACGCTTCTATTCTTCTTGCTAGTGCTGCCATTTTTGCATTTCCCTCAAAATCAGACTCAATTTTTATGGACCTTATCTACAGGTGTAGTCTTTCTAGGTTCACGAATGGACTCCCACTGTTGAGTTTTTTCAGCAACTTCAATTAGGAAAGCCCAAGAGTCATCAGCACTTTTATCTGTGAAGAGTCCATTACACATAGACTCTACAATTGTTCGGGTGGAGACATCTAAACCTTCATACAAAATTTGCACAAGTCTCCATTTTTCAAAACCATGATGGGGACACTTAAGCAACAATTCATTGAATCTCTCAAGATATCTAGCTAAGGTTTCACCTTCTAATTGTACAAAGTTGTTCAGATTTTGACGAATTGTCGCAGTCTTGTGATTAGGGAAGAACTTTTTGAAAAACTCTTTTGTGAGGTTGTCCCATGTCCTAATTGACCGTGGATGTAAGGCATACAGCCACGACTTGGCCTTTTCCTTCAAAGATAAAGGGAATAGTCTCAATTTTAGGGTTTCGTCAGACATCTGAGTGAAACGTATAGTTCCACAAATCTCCTCGAATTCTCTCATGTGATGGTAAGGGTTTTCATTTTCAATTCCTCTAAACACGGGAAGCATTTGTATTGTGCTCGATTTTAGCTCATAATGACCAGTAGCTTCTGGTAAAACAATGCACGAGGGTTGGCTTGTCCTTGTGGGGTACATGTAATCCTTGAGGCTACGGGGTTCTTCCATTATCTCAGGTTGGTCCGGTGTGTTTTCCTCAGAAGATGTGGGTATGTCAATTGGGTCTATTGGATTGACTCTAATTAGTCGGTTTGATTGGTCTCTAAAGGTCACAACCATATCCTAATAAGATCATTGATCGATGAAATAACATCTAACAAGCCCACAGTCAATGAAAAACACGACCTAAAATTTGGTTTTGTTGGGTTTTGGTTTCACAATGGGTTTTGGTTTATAAAATGTAGAGCCCAAATTTTTGGTTTGAAAGGGTTAAAAACTTTGGTTTAAAATGGGTTTAGAAAAATTTTGGATTAATTGGGACAAAGCCCAACCAACTAAAAGGCTTTTGGTTCTTGGGTTCTTTGAAGAATTTTGGTGAGAAAAAATCTTAACTCACGGCCCAACAGAATTTTGTTGCCTCTAAGCCCAACAGAATTGTTTTTGTAAGGTTAGGAGCCCAATGGATGGGATATAAACCTAAAGTCCAAATTAAAGTGCAAGCCCACAAAAAGAAAGAGAAAAATAAAAATTATTACAAGCCCAAATAGAAAATAAAGAAAAAGAAAAACTAAAATTATTACAAGCCCAAATATAAATACTTAAATACAAGCCCAAAGAAATTTAATGACGCCCAGTTGGGTTAGCTCATGGGTTAGGCTTACTTGATTTTTGGAGGGAAGCCCAAATTTGGGCTTTTTATCCCTTTTTGTTGCACTAGCCCAGTTGGGCTTGGATCTTCCTTAGCAACTTTAGCAGAATTGCAACAGCAACAGCAACAGCAGCTTCACATCAGCAACAACAGCAGCTTCACAGCAGCAGCAACAGCAGCTTCACAGCAGCAACAGCAACAGCAGCTTCACAGCAGCAGCAACAGCAGCTTCACAGCAGCAGCAACAGCAGCTTCACAGCAGCAACAGCAACAGCAGCTTCTCAGCAGTCAGTGCAAGGTAGTGCAAGGCAATGCACTTAGTGAAGCAAGAACAAGATCAATGCAAGAGCAGGAGCAAACAAGGAAGTTGCAGGTCAGGACAAGTAAGATTAACAAGAAAGAAAACAGAAAGAAAACAAGAAAGAAAACAGAAAACAAGCAAACCGCTACCGAGTCTCCGGCAGCGGCGCCAAAAACTTGGTGGAAAAGGAAAGAAGTACCTAAACTAGCCTGCAAGTGCACAGGGAAGTTGAAGCAAGAAAAAGTAAATAAGGGTTTTGTCCACAGGGACTTGGAGGATTTGCTAAAGTTCTCTAAGTTTCAAAAGTTAACTGAATTCAAAGGAGCTAGTGACAAAAGTTGATAAAAAGGATTGAGTTACTAGGGTTATTAAGTCCACCTCTAACTTACACCATGTATTCACTAGATTATGCTATTCTTGCCTTATAAGATGCAAGGATTAAGATTCCATTCTTGGTTCTCTACATCTAAGGAGTTTCTCCTATAGAAAGATCAAATCAACTAAAGTATGACTCCAAAGCACTAATTGTCTTGGTTAAGACACAACTAGTCTAAGGATTAAGAGTGTTCTGATTGAACATGAGTTGTAGTTTTATCAACATGCTATAAGTCTAACTACAATGTATTCATAACATACCATGTATTCATAACATACAATGTGAAAGTAGAATGATGATTTACTAACTTTGATTCTTTCCTAAACTTGTTTATCAATCAAGAACAACATAATCATAGTGTAATACATAACAGTAAGTTAGGGCTTCCTCAAATCCCTAGCAGATGAAACTAGAACATATACATGACCATTATCATCATCTTCACAGATGTAGACATACTCAAAAATATCATCATAACAACAAACACAGTCAAGGTGAAAATATATCAATTATCAAATTAATATTGCAAGAAGTAAAATTTATAACTCAAAGCATGCTGTTCACTGGCTAGCCCAGAGATGCCCAATTTTACAACCCCTAACACCCTTTTATAGTTACAACAAAAAAATTCAAAATCCCCAAATCAGTAAAATTAGGGTTTCACCAAATACGAAATTCACTCACCTAACTCTCTGATTTCTTCTTCTATTTCGTCGACCCATGCTTCCTCAACGTCTTCTGCTCCTTCCCATGCTTCAATTACATCCATCTCATCAACTTATTTCACCAACTCCACAGCTAGGGATTAGAGGTGTGAAAATGGGTGAAATTAGTCGCTGAGAGGGATATAGGACGTGATATAGGGGATGGGTTTAGTTGGTAGGAGCCATGATGGCTTTGGTGGTGGATGTGGTGGTGGAAGAAGGAGCAGGTGGTGGTGATGGCGTACGAGTTCTGCAGACGGAGAGGGGAAGAAGATGGATTCGATGGTTTTGGGAGAAGGGTGTGTTTGGCGATGGGTATAGGGTGTTCGATACTTGGGTGTTAGGCGGGTTCAGCGAGGTTTGATGATCTGCGACAAGGAGCGATGGATGGGAAGATGGTAGGTGGATCCAACGGCGATACGGAGGTAAGCGTGGAGCGACCGTCGGATGAAAGGATGTAGCAAAACGGACGACCCAAGATGGAGATGGGCGTTGCGATGTAAAGGGGGGGCTTCGGAGTTTGATGTGCGATGATGAAGCGACCGTAGGATGCTGAAATGCTTCGATCTGACGGTTGAAATCCGAGACGGGCTTGGATAGCGGAAATGTGTTTGAGTAAGGGTTTTGGGCCTTGGGTATGCCAAGCCCATATCTTCTTTAAGGACAATTCTTCTTCTTCAATCCCACTTCTAGCCTTTTGGTCTTGTGCACAACATTCTTCGCGGCTTCCTTGTGTAATTCCTCCCGGCTTTTCACTACTTTTCTGCTCTTTTCCGCTCCGCTATTCATCCAAACTTTATTTATTACCTAAAAATGCAAAATTAATTAATAAAAATATTTATTCTTGAAAACAAAGAAAATACAGAATATGGGATAAAATGTAGAATTAATGCACAAAAGATGAGTTAAATGCCAAGAAAAATATATAGAAATATGCACTTTTTAGCACTCATCACGGCACGCAGTAAACTTTTTACTTACCACCGAATATTCCCTGGAATATTCAAACCGGCATGGTTCTCTCATAACTTTCCATGCCGGTACCACAAGAAAAACATCCAGGAGTTAAAATTTTTGAACTTAAGTACCGGCGTGGTATAAAAGTTATCGAGAACGCCAACACAAAATCCCGGCATGGTTTGAAAATTAAGTACCATGCCGGAAACGTCTACCGGCTTGGGGCCTTACTAATTCAAGAATGCCGGTACCACTAAAAAAACATCCAGAAATTAGTCACTCTGGTAGTAGTTTTTCAGATTGGTGTTAAATTTATCGACCATGCCGGCGCCATGTTCCGGCTTCAATCCTTGTGGATCGTACATGCCGATATTATAATTTCCGTCATTAATATTCATGAAAATACAATGCCGATAGTTTTTAAAATTAGGTCCTCTTTTTCAAGTTTATTTACGAAATGCCGAAACATTATTCTTGAAGGCCGGCACTTGTTTCCGGCTTTGGTTATTTTGGCGTAAGTGTCGTCGAGCATGCCGGAACTAGTATAGTAATTTAATTTTTTTGTGAACTAATTCAATTTTCTTTTCATTCATTCCTTAGATTGTTCCCTACATTGATCCAAAAAATTCCAAATCGCTTGGTCCGGATACGTCCGAATACTATAAAATACCTCTAGTATCTTACCAAACAATACTTTTCACATAGTCTTTAAAACTTTATGTGGGGATTGCTTGTAATGAACCTTATAATCTTCCATTGTTGTCCTCATGTAGGGAATAAAATCTTCAAAGGAAGCAATTGCTTGGGAAAAAGAGAAAGCACTTAAACACATGTGTGTGTTGGTGAGGAATACCCAACGTTCAGATTATCGTTTTGAGTTGGTTTGCGAGAGAAGTGGGAAATACAATAAGAAGGATAGACATAAGAGAAAGGGTTATGTATATCCAAAGAAGACTAATAGGGTATAAAAGGCTCGTACGAGGAAGGATGATTGCCCCTTTAAGCTTGTATTCTATTTAAGATACAAAGAAACCAATGAAAAGGAATGGGATTGTATGATGCGGTTTGGCCGTCATAACCACCGGGATCCGAAAGATTTTATTGGTCACTCCCTAGTTGCGAAGCTAAAACCTCATGAATTCGATGATGTAAAGAGAATGACCAAAGCATGTACCAAACCACGTGTGATTCTCAGAGGCTTCAAGAAAAAGGATAAGACGAACGTTTCTTCTCTAAGTACAATCTATAACGTGCAAGCAACCATTAGAAGGGTGGAATGGAAAGGGAGGACCGTTATGCAAGAATTTGAGATGATAACTTGAGATCACAACTACACGCGTATCATTAAAAGAGGACCGTACAACAAGCCACTTCAAATATTCATTGCACATCCTTTGATTTCACAATTGTCTCATACATGTTGTGGTGTTCTTATGATGGACTGCACCTACAAGACAAACAAATACAACATGCCGTTGTTCAACATCATGGGGAAAACATCGGACAAGGTATCATTCACATTGGCTTGGTGTTTAATGGAAAACGAGAGGGATTACAATTATCATTGGGCATTACGACAATTGAAATTATTGTTCCCGGAAAATTAATTTCCGAGGGTCATCATAACCTATCAAGATGACGCGCAAATGATGCTATATCCGACATATTTCCGGATGCACAAAATTTCCTATGTACGAATCATATACGTCAAAATGTGACAAAACATTGTCATGCTTTGTTTGAACCCTCTAAGGTGGATATTAAGAATATAATGGTTGCTCAACTAGAGGAAGATATTCGCAATAAGAAACTATCACCCGAAGAAGAAGAAGATGAAAGAGGAAAGATTAAAGAGCGAGTGGACAAAGAACACGATGAAAATCATAAAAAGTGGTTGGAATTTCTGAAGGATTGGGAGAAAGTTTATTGGTCTCTTACCGAGGATATATATGAAAATAGATTGAACATGTTTACTGCAAAATATAACGAAGTGTATCCAAGTGCCGTCTCATATTGTCGGAATAAATTGTTGGATAAGTTCAAGGAAAAATTTGCGCGTGCATGGAAAAATCGATATGGACACCACGGGAATGAAGCAACTAGTATAGCGGAGTCCTATCATGGGATGTTTAAAGATCTCACCCAGTCCGGCCAAGGAAACGTGGTTACGGTCACCGAGGCGTTTGAACAATACTTTAAGACTGATATCGATAGGATCAAGAAGGCTTTTGAGAAAATCTCGATGGAAGGGATGACATCACATTTTCGATATTGTAAATTTCTCCAAGAAATATAATTCAACGTCTCGCAATGGGAAATAAAACATATGATTAAACAAATGAAAATGGAGATAAACTACGGCAAACCGGGTGATGTGTATATTTGTCCCGACATGTCTTCGTTGAGGCTTCCGTGTCGTCATATGCTTGTGAAGTATGAAGAAGTGATACCTATTGAGGTTATTGATCCGTTTTGGAAGCAATTATCTTTCGACCCTCCCCCTACGGAAGCTCCCGGACAATCACCGTGGGATTCTCCCGAAGCAAAGGAATTCTATGAAGCTTACTCATTGGCAACTCGGCTAGCCGACAATTATTGTTGAGCCAACTAAGGATAATTACACGCCCATGGATAGCACAAAGTGAAGAGCCAACAAAGGGAGATCCGCCTGGTAGACCACAAATTAAAACCACAAGGAGAAAACAAAGGAAAGAATTGAAAACAATGATTCAACGCGAATGTGAAGACGAGGCAAGTAAGAAACGAGACCCAATCGGATTTGAGCTTTCAGAAGCAAAAGAAAATGGGTAGGCCGGTTTTGGAACCGCCATAAAGTCAACAACAAACGGGGAATTCCATATCCACACCACAAGTCGATGAAGTTCCGGTTCCAAAGAAAAGGGGTAGGCCGAAGAAGTTACCGTTATCAAGTCGAGAACAAATGACGAATTCCGTATCAACACCACAAGCCGATGAAGTGCCGGTTCCAAAGAAAAGGGGTAGGCCAACGAAGGTACTCGCATCGATGGAACAAGAACAACAAGCCGAGGAAGCGGATGCCACGCCTAGAGTCGATGTAGCGGAGGTTATAAAGAAAAGGGGTAGGCCTAGGAAGGTACCAACAATGATTGAACAAGGAGAGTATCCCGAAGTCGCACCCATAGTCGAAGGGGCGGCTTCGCATATCAAAAATGAAACGCCGAATAAGGAACCTACATAAAGTCAAGTACATCAAGCTGAAAATTCCGAAGTCACGCAAAAGATAAGTGATAGCAAAGGTAAGCGACCAATGCCTAGTCATCAACAACACGATGGTGAAATAGTCCATTTTAAAAAGCGAATGGGTATGCCAAGGAAGTACGGACTCCCAACACATACCGAAGACATTGGAAGTGTAGAAATTGAAGAGGATGGAATGGATATAATTAAGCTACAAATTGGTAATATGAAGATGTATAAGGATTCCAAAACAGGAAAGACTTATAGACATTACCATACCAAAATATAAGGTTATGTAGACCAACTTCCTGAGTTTATTCGCGAGTATATTGTATATACGGATGATGTCGATAGAGATGGAAATTGTGCTATCATGTCGTGACCGAACAATTAGGAATCTTTGAGACGACGGTTAGTAAAGAGATGACACCATGCTGATACGCTAGAAAGAGGATGGCCGAGCAACTTATGAAAAAGAAGAGATGTTACGAACAATTGGTAGATGATGACAAAGGGTTTGATACTTTGCATGCTCGGGTGTTAGGGCAAGAGCACGAGATGAAGTTCCTTCCTACTGAATATTGGATGAAAATGCTGGTTTGTGGGCATCTTGTGGCGGATACATATAACTCTGTTGTTCATTATTTCCCCCCCACTGAACAAACAACTTATACGCCAAAGTGGCAAAAGTGCGAAGGATCTCTTAAGAAGAGAAGAGTTATCTTGGCGTTCGGAACGGGAATCATTTCATTATTCTGAAGCTCAAGGAAAATTATCCATTTCCACCGGTTTTTCCGTTGACTAAAAACAAGGATATAGTCCCCAGTCACTCGGAGGAATGGATGAAATTGTATGAGAAGAACCACCAATTGTGGGATGCGTTGAAGCTATCAATTAACCCGGAGAAGGGAGAAATTCCTATTCATAAATTAGAAAGTGATGAAGAGTAATTTGGAAATGTGTGGTTCACTTCTACGTAACCTTTTTTTTTTTGAAAGTTTGAATTTTAATCATTAAACCATATGCTACGACATGCCGACATGAATTAGTTCAAACTTTACAACGCCGGGAAATGATTCCGGCTTAGAAAGTCATTTTTCTTTTATGTCGGAAAAGCACCATAAATACACAGAGTTATCATGTTTAGTGCCGGCGTTGAAATTAACTTCCTAATAATGCCGTAATTCTACACAGATCACTTATATGTGAGGAAAAGAAAGAGTACCGGCATTGTCGAGAAAAGAGAATCCATGCCGGAATTCTAAATTCCTTTGGTCCGGAAAGAAATCAGTATACCGGCATTGTTCTTACAATTTCGACCATGCCGGTTCTGAAAAAAACATAAAAATTGCAATGTTTGACATAGATTTACCAATATAATATGTTCTAAGGCAAAATCAAATGAAATCAACATGTCCAAAGTTTCGCAAGACACACAAAATAACATAAGCAAGGACTAGATTGTTAACAAACCATACGTAAAGTTAGCATGTTCCAAACCGAAAACAAATGAAACAAAGATGTTCAAAGTTTAGCAAGACACACAAAAAACATAAACCGACAGTAGATTGTTCAAAGACATAACTAATACTATAAAAGAAACATTAACAAATTTATTCCATTCACTCGGTCCTTGGATTCTTGTGAACCCTCTTCTTCGTTTCTTTCCACAATTCCTTTGCATCTGGATCTTCAACTTTGTCTATCTTTTCCTCCACTATCTTCATTTCTGCCGGGGTCAGAACCTCTCCTTCATTGTTCTTGCATTTAAACCAGTTTCCCAATTTTCTTAGCCGCGAACGCTATTGTCATATTATTCCATTAATATGTTCACTTTTATAAGTTTATAGATATAATTCTAATAATAGGAAGTGAACAAGAATTACGTACCACCAACGTGAGGGTCTTTATAAGTACGGGTACAATAAGTTTTTTAGATGTTGTGGAGGGAGGTTCTGCTTGTGGAGGCACTGTTTCGGTGGCCGGGCATAGAATACAAGGATGGGAGTACCTCAAATGACCTCTGAGGAAGCTTGGTTCCGACTCGTAACCGTTTTCCACCAATTCCCAACCATCCCTATCCAGCAGTAGTTGTTGTTCTTCCCTTTCATACCAATGTACAAGTAGAGGAGTTGGTTTGTAAATTACCAGCGTATACTGTTGATCTGATAGATATTGAGGAAAGTCATGAGAGAATTTGGCATCAGATTTACCCGTAAGTTTTTTCTATTTGTACCCAAGTTGGCGCATCACACGGCGAGGGTTATTCATAACAAATCCTTTTGGATGACACAATGGTCCGTTATAAAATGCTACATTGTCATGCCTTGCAAAGTGAACTCCTCTTTCGTTTTTATATGGGTCAAACGCTACATCTTCGACAGCGATAGAATCCAAAGCCTCTCTCATGGCGAGTAACCGAGTTCTGTTATTGGGCTTCGGTTTATTATCGAAAACGTATTTCTTATCTACAAGAACCTGTGGTGCCAAACCATACGTTGACGACTCCAAATATTTGTACTCCTTAAACAATGATGGAAGTGTTCATAAGCCCACACCTACGCCAATGAAATATCGTTCCAATGAAATGTATAAGAAAAGAACTAATTGTAAAACAAAATAACTAGTTCACATAACCTGTAATACAGTGAAATTCCCATTAAATTGATAGGATGTCGCCTTAGAAGATCTACGTATCTCCGCTAATAAATGTGCCAAGAAAGCAGTGCCCCATGAATACGCATGAACCTCCTCCAAGGGATCCAAGTATTGTAAGTGGTTCATATGCACCCTATTACCATTAGAGTCGGGTAATATTGCGATGCCCAAGAGGAACAACAGATAAGCAGCGATAGTGTGCTGAATTTGTTCGGCATTCAATTCCTTTCCCAACGGATGACCAAACAACTCTATGAGCTTGACGAATTTAATAGTCTTTGTCATGGTATTCTTTGACACGTACATATTTGCTTTTGTCGTTGCCTCGTCCCAATCAAACAACTTTTTAGTCAGCTCATAGATCTTGGACCATTCTAGGGTCTTACCATCATCTTCTTTCTTAACGGCTTTTCCAAGTATCTGTAGACCTAATATTCTTTGGACATCTTCAGGGATAATGATCATCTCGCCAAAAGTAAAATGCATGGTATCAGTTGAAGCAAAAAACCTCTCCAAGAAGAAATTCGCCGTCACTTGATCAGTGGCCACATAATTTTCTACCGCGGGATACAACCCAAATGCTCTTACTGCCGCTTGAACATCCCCACACTCCCCTTCCAAATCCTAAGTATCCATTTGTTGATGGCGGAAAACACGGAAGGCTTTATTGTGGTCCTATCCAAACACACCAAACAAACTTCAATTCACGGGATGTCATATATAAACAATATAATAACAAGATGAAAATGTCTTACATAAGTTGAATAGATCCAACGAGCCCAAGAGTCCTTGTAGTCAAATAAGAGTTTCGGATATCTCGTCTGACCCTAGTGTTTTCCATCATTGCGTTCCGGAATCATGTCATATGTTTTTGGGAGGTGCTTTGGTGGGTCCTTTTCCTTTTTCTCACCGGCTTCAACTTCAGGTTGTCCTAAGCCATGTGAGAATGAGCCACATGCTGGATCGGGAGGTACAAATTTGACCATCATCATCGCTGCTTGTGTCTATCTCCGGGGGAATCTCCCGAATCATGACCGTACCACGTTCCGGATCATCTCGACTACATCAAGGCCGAGAATACTTAGGTTTTCCTTCATTAACAACTTTTCCCTTTCCTTTCTTCTTTTTTTGCAGCTATGGACCTACATACAAAATGAGATCTAAAAAAAAAAAGAAAATCAGAACCGGCATGGCCGGTGAACATAACTATACTGCCGGCAAATGTTCCGGCATTGTAATCTGAAAGGATGTTATGCCGGTTTTCAAGTACCGGCATTGTATGTAAATAAAATCCTATGTCAGTAATATGGGATTTGTCTATAGAGATTTAACAAAATAAGGTGATCAAAACCGGCATGGATAGTGAACATTACGATACTGCCGACAGAGGTGCCGACGTTGAAATTTATAAGGTTTGTATGCCGGTATATTCTAATAACTTACATGCAATAAAATGGGAATACATGATATATAAACCGGCATTGTATTCAAATTTAATGGTACGCCGAAACTAAATTCGAATTTCATTTCACTAAATTCAATTTCAAATTTCCTTTTACCTAGTACAAACAATAAACATGCAAGTTTCAATTTGTGTTTTTTGTACTATGAAATAAACCCTAAGAATGCTTCAATAAACATAGACATCACTTACCTCGTCATCTTGTTATTTCCTCCTCATCATCTTGTTCAATAGATGCTTCTGATTTCGATTTACCACCAGGATTAGGTTTTGGTTTTTCAGGAGGTTTGCGAGGACCCATTCTTTTTTGGATTTGAAGAATTGAATGAATTTGGTTCAGAGGATGAAACCAAATAATGGAGTTTAGTGGTTTTGGAAGTTCTTTTGGAATTGTGAAGTGAAAACAAAGAAATTGAAAGATGGAACCGTTTCCATTCTATAACCGTCAATTTTATGTAGTAATGGAGTTTGTCACCGTCACATAAATGGAATGAGGGAGTTTGTAACAGTTACAATGGGGGATAATTGGTGCGACAGTTACATTGGAGAAGAATAAGGAGTTAGAATTAGTTGTCGAACTTTCATAAGTGGAATTAAGGGGTTTGTAACTGCCACATAAATTGGGTTTGTAACAGTCATAATTCCGGCATGGACATATGGTACTATTATATGCCGGCATCCTGACAATAAGTTTAAATTGTGTCTACAATACAGGCATTTATAACAATATAGTGTTTTGTTATTTTTCAATGCCGGTGCTGGAAATAAACTTAAGGAAAAAAACAACATTAACCACATAATCTTAAGAAAATAAATAACATTAACCCAAACAGGCCCTCATACTAATCTTAAGGAAATTAAATTAAAAACATTAACCGCATAAACAACGTTACACATGAAATGAAAGATCTTAAGCTAATTGCAACTAACATCATTTTTCGGGACAAGATTCAAGAAACAAAGGAGTTTCGAAATGCCTAAAAGGATCTTTTCTCCAATTGGTATATGCGTCCTGAGCTTGATACCTATTCCCTATAATTCTTGCGAGAAACTCGTTGTATTTGCGACATAATTTTATGAGGGCACTTGTGCGATTCTCTACAAATACATCCCCGTAATCCATTTTGCGTTTCTTGCACTTACCGTCCACAAACTTCGGCATATAAGGACCATCCTCAACAAGACCCCAAAAAAGGTTTGAAGGGCGGTGATCTTCTGGGAGATCCGATACTATGTAGTAATTTTTGATCCATTGGGTTTTTTACTCAACATACGCTTCTATCTTCGCTTGTTTTACACGTTCGTATATCTCTTTAGTTTCTTTGAGATATTTTGCTTCTATTGCTGCCTCTTCTTCTACTCTTTTCCTTCTAAGTATCTCTTCTTCCATTGCGGAAAGTGACTTGGTGGTTTGCTCCTTCCTTCTAAGTTTTTCTAGTATCATGGGAATTGAGTTGGTGATGGATAATGATTGATTCCCTATCGGAGTGCATAATTTTTTTTCATATAAAAATTCTCTGAAATTGGTAGTTGGTGATTGATTTGCCATCAGAGAAATGTGTTGGAGATCACCTATTTTTTTTTGAGGTATCAACTGCAATAGGTGTATCCACTATAAATAGATGAGGACACAACGACTCTTTTCTAGTTTATCATTCCGGCATTGTCAGTAACTTAGATTCCAAGCCGGAAATGGTCTTTACTGGTTTATGGTTTAAAAAAAATATCCGTTATGCATTGAATGTTCAATTCCGGCAGTTAACGGAAGATGTTCGACCATGCCGGTAGTGTAAACCGGCACAGTATTGTATATAAATTCAAATCCGGAACATGGTTTACTGCACACAGAATTTTGACATATTCCGGCATAAAATAATTTATAGTTTCTATGCCGGAGGTATAACAGTATTGAATTATGTTAACGATGTAAGCCGGAACTATAATTTATTTCAAATGTAATCCTTGTCGCAGGAAGCACGAATGCACTTAGCACGTGCATCAAGACTTTAAACCACATGCTGACCTAAGTGGACGAGTTTAGTCTCGTGAGGGTTTACATAGAGATGTACCCAGAAAACCCTAACAAAAACTACCCTAAAAACCTAACCAAATGCCACTAAACCTATCAATCTTCTTAGGAAGAATCCGTCTCCGATTCACCCATCTGGTGGTACTCCGTGACTTTGCTTATAATGTGGTTCACGTTTACATCAAACATGAATGCTTCTCCCTTTTCCTGTAAGTAACGTGTTTTCACTACTTCATGCTACAAAAAAACACAAAAACTTAGTTTGTTACATAAAATTTGAAAAAGAGTGGATTCTGTTGAATTTATCATAAATATACTTACAAGTTGTTGAGGGGACAATCTATAGCGGGTAGCATGCTCGATCCAGTGTTTCATTTTTAGATACTCAACCACCACATTTAGGATGATGTCGTGTCGTTGCTCGATTTGTTGAGCAGTTCTTCCTTTCGGGTTACCGTAATCGTGAATAAATTTGTTAAAAATCTTCAATCACATGGAATCCCGCGTGCTGTTATCTATAGTTGAAGGACGAGTTTCGGCGTACCATGCTTGGGTGATTGCTAAATCTTCCACGGAGTCAAACGATGCCATTTGTTGTATGTGGGATTAGGTACTATACTTAGCTATTTGTAGAGGATTATTCTAGGGTTTAGGGTTTCTAAGTTAAGAGGCTCAAGGAGATATATAAGAACACACGAGTTTTGGGATTTTGGGTTCAAGTATTAGCTCTCCTTATATAGAGAAAAACCTCAATGACTAGTTTTTTTGAAATCACCCAAACTCCGGCATAGAAGTAAATGTGACATAGGATGCCGGCCCCCAGTACCGGTATAGTTTACCTTTAGATGTTAATGTCGTAACTAGTGAATTTCTTCACAACGAAATATGCAACTTATACCAGCATGGTTTAACAACATGATTTAGCGCCGGTAGAACATACCGGTATTAAATATATTATTGTGACAATGCCGGTATTTGTGAATTTCAAAAAAAAAACGGCTAGTTTTTTGAAAAATAAGACAGTTGGAGGTTCATTTCTATATAATACCCCCATTCCTTTGGAAAAATCAACACAAAGCACCCACCAAATAAAAAAAATCCTTCTCTCAAGAAATAGATCAATCAAGCACGGTTGAAGTTCACAAGTGATGGGAGATTCATTATCAAGCTCTATTTGCAAAGTAAGTAGATTGAACATTACTAACAATATATGGACAGTTAAGATCTTCACCACTATGACGCATAATTAATATAATCTTCTCTTACAGAATCATCATTGCAGGTGTCAAATTTGCAAGTCACCTTCTCATCTAGTCATGGACTGTCCTTTTATCTATTGAAAGTGTAGAAGCTGTGATGGGACACGCCGGTTTTGGATCTCAAAAACTGATGATGCTGAAAATGGAAGAATATTTCTAAGGTGTTTGAATTACCCAAAGTGCGATGAGTTTCAATGGTTACAAATCTGTTGAACTAGCAGAATCAGGAGAAAACCACAAGGGCCAATGCAAGCCTATCGATGAGTGTGATGGGTGTTATATGGAGGGAAAGGAATATGTTGAAAGAGAAGAAAAATCAATAAAGATGGTCCTTGGAACCCCCCCTTTCCGGACGAAGAGATTCGTGAAAGGCTCAAAGGTTCTGCAATTATTGAAAAGGGATGGCTTACTAAATAGGAGATCATCTTAAACCAAAAGTTCTCCATTACCATGTTTTAGTATGTTTTAATTTAAAGTTTGAAATCTAATGTAATATATTATCTAGGAATGAAATAAATAGAGCATTCGTAACCTATTTATAAACAATACCGGCATAGTATATTTATCAACATACAATGCTGGAATTATGCAAACCTGTGCAATAGTAAGAAAATCACAATTCCGGTGTAGATTCAATAATTTTGTTAATGCCGTAACTACCCATAATCTACACATAAGCTTGGTCATTTTCATCCATTGTGCCCGGTATGGTTTTGGAGTAATTTTTTCCGCGCCGGTACAAATGGCGGCATAATTTCAATTGATTTTTATGCCGGAACCAATACCGGTGTTGTAGAACTTAAACATTTGAATGCCGGCGCTTCTCGTGTAAAGAAAACTTACAGACAACCTTTTACTAGAAATCTAAACATGTTCAACATAAACCAAACAACTGAATCGTGCTTAAATGTTCTTCATCAAAGTATCATAAACCAAAAGTAAACCAAAAAAGTAAAGAGTTCAACCAAAAACAAAACTATAGAGTTCAACAATGTTAGAAATTGTTCAAAACATAACAACCACCATCCAAATAACGAAACAAAACTATATAGTTCATCATTTGGTCTTTTGCTTCTTGGAAACGGGCACCTTCCTTCTTTCCCCAAACAAATTTCTTTCACTTGGGTTTTCAATTTTATCAAGATTTTCCACGACTTCCTTCATTTCTTCAAGGAATAGCACCTCTCCTTCCTCGTACTTGCAACCTAACATCTTCTTCAACTTGCCAAGCCGACGCCGCTAGTTTCATACATACAACACATAATTAGTATATATATGCTAATATAAAATTATGTGTACATTAAACGTTTAAGCAATTAAAAATACTTACTAGCAATCCAACAGTCTTATTAAGTTGGGTCAGCGTAGGTGGTGCCTCTATAGGAGTTGGAACGGGAGGGTTTTTCTGGGGTGGAACGTCGACGTCTTCCTGGCGCACGACAAAAGGGTGTGACCCTTCCAAGTAATTACCAATGTAGGCGGTATTGGCTTCATCATCGTTGATCGCAAGCTCTCAATTACTAGTATCTACCAAATGACGCGGTTCTCTATCCCTCCAATGTGTTGGTTCTGGAATAGGATCATACTCTACGCTCAACCTTGTGGAACTTGTCATGGACACAGAAAGGTCAAGATGATACCTTTCAGTAGAGGATGTCATGAAGGAGGGTAATTGCTTGTATCCAAGTTTCCGCATCACACTTCGAGGATCAGACATAACGTACCCCTTTGGGTGGAACAAAGGCCCATTGTAAAATGCAACGTTATAAAACCTCAAATATTGGCGGTTTTCTCTAGCCTCCTTGTAAGGGTCGAACACAACATTTTATATAGTCATCGCGTCCATAGCTAATCTTATTTTTATCAGTCGATGATCGTTACCGGGCTTCAGATGGCTGTTGAACTCGTATCTCTTGGCTCTAGGCGCTTCGGGGTCATCAACGAGATTAAACTTCAAGAAGGGATTGTCCTTGAACAATGTTGGGAAATGTTCATAAGCCCACACCTATATAAATGTGAAATGATACGTATAAAAATCAGTAAATTTTTTTTCTAAGTTTATGATAAGGGTACATGTGAACAATATAAATAAGAACATAAGTTTAAAAACAAAATTACCTGGAGTAGAGTGAAATTCCCGACAAATTGGTTTGTAACCGCCTTAGAGGCCCTTCTCATCTCCGTCATCAAATTTTCCATTACCACGGTTCCCCAAGAATAGCTAAAGACATCTTCCAACGGATCCAAGTATTGAAAGTAGTTTGTACTAACCCTGTTGCCACTAGTGTCAAGGAATACCCTAGCGCCCAAGATGAATAACAGGTACGTAGCAGCTGTATAACGAATCTGTGCGGGGTCCCATCCATCCTTCAAACTTCTTTCCTTTGAGTTTTGAAACTTCTCCTTAAGCAGCGTCAGCTTGATGATCTTTGTCATACTAATCTTAGATACATAGAAGCTTTCCACAGAAGTTTTGTAGTCCCAACCAAGCAACTTTTTAGTAAGCTTGTGAAACTTCGTCCATTCTAGCTCAAACGAATGATTATCTCCTTCTACAATTGATTTGCTGGTAACAATCAATCCTAGAATGTTCTGAGCATCATCACGGATCAAGGTCATCACGCCAAACGGGAAGTTTATGGTATCTGATTCACCATAATACCTTTCCACAAAGCAATTGACTGTCACAATATCTAGCTTCACAAAATTTTCAACCAAAGGATATAGACCAAAATCTTTAACTATTGCTTGAACCTCTTCATGCTCCTTAGACAAATCCCAATAAGCCGCGGCTTGGTTTCGGCAAACACGCACAACCTTCGTACGATCCTACAATTAGGATATAATACGATCACGATATTTTGTATAAATACAAAACAATACATATGCACGAGATAGAAATTCTTACATAGGTTTGATATATAGTACGAGCCCACGAGTCCTTGTAGCCAAATAGATACCCCGGATCAAGAGAAGCTGCGCCCCAAATTTTACCACAATCAAGGTCGGGTATCATGTCATCAACATGAGGAAGGTGTGAACCTTTAACTTTTACTTTTCCTTTCCCCTTTTCTTGTGTCGGTTGTTGACTTGGACCACCTTTTTCTACTACTCCTTGGCTTTGGTTTGCTAATTGAGTTGGATAAATCTCATTATCTTCCTCCTCACTTTCCTCTTCATCTTGCTCATCTTCCTCCTCAACTGCTCCAGTAGATTCACGGATTACGAGTTTACTACGGTCACGACCACTCTCCCAAACTTCACCTCTTGTATCGTCCGCCAATCAGATTTTGCGACCTTGGTCTTTCCCTCGAGGAGGCAGAGACTGAGGAGTATCAAGACCATCCTTCCATATTTTCTTAGTGACAACATCTTTAGCTTTTCCTTTGTTAGCCTCCTTTGCTTTAGCTTCCTTTTCTTTAGATCTATTTCAAAAGAATCACGAAATAAATATAAGACAACTATCTTTCATTTATAATACCGACATAGATACACCACCTTACGTCATAGAATCATCACTACCGGCATCTTGAAAAAAATACCGAACATGCCAGGAGCTAATACCGGCATTGTAAATTCAAACGATTACATGCCGGGAGTAACTACCGGCATTGACAAATAAATTTTTAGAATGCCGGTACACCATAGGAAATTCCTGGATAAGAAAACACCAGTACCGGCAACTACGTAAAATAAAAACAAATGCCGGAATACAGTACCGACATTGAAAATTTTTTGTCGAGGACGCCGGTAGTAGTTCTAAAGTTTCTGGATACCAAAACTCAAGTACCAGCATGGAATTCAACCTAAAATGTACGCCGGTACAAATAACAAAATCCTAGGGTTTTCTGTTTATTGGAAGCTTACTACCGGCGTACTCGTAAAAGTTAAAATCAATGCCGGTACTAGGTTCAGAAGTGGTGTTCATCCTAAATAAAATGTTGAAACTATGTTCCGGTGTGGCCTTCAACCTAAATTAGATGCCGGAACTGACTACCGGTGTGGTCTTTATCCTAGATTGAATGCCGGTACTGATTTTCGGTATGGTATTCATACGAAATTGAGTGTCTGAACTACTGAAACTCAACTATTTCAGTTAGGGTTTCGCGATTTTGACCTAAACCCATAGCTACAAATCGAATGAAACACTAATTAAACAGTTTTAAATGACTTACCTTCTCATAGAAGCCATATTTCTGAGTAATTGATCGTCCGATAACTCTTCTTCTTCGTGTTCTTGCTCTTGAGCAATCAAAGCAAGCATTTTCTTTAATTTCTGTTGAGTAATCGATTTTGATTTCGATTGGGCATATGATTTATTTCTTGGAGGCATTCTTATGGGTTGGTTTTAATCGACGAAGAAATTTTTGAATTAACGATTAATCGACGATGAAGAACGATGGTGTGAACGATGAAGAAGATGAAGAATTTTTTTTTCTCGAAACCTTACCCTAACTGAGAATGCCGGAACTGATAGAGAAATGAGAGATATTTGAATTGGTTTTTGATTTTAAGTTTTAGTTGGAAGGGTATAACAGTCTTTTCATAATGTTTTTTAATTAATCTAAGGGTGTTATAGTATTTTCGGCCCAAAAAACACCCTTAGCAGACACCTTTGATTGGGGGAAGTAATTCATATCCCAATTGCGAATTAAACCATGTCCTATGTGCCCACCGATTGATGTGCAACACCGGTTTAGTCTATAACTAAACTAACAAATTTAGAGCATTACTAACGTAATGTCTTTTCCATAGTTTGATTTTTTAATTATATGAGGAAAATAAACTAAAAAAAATAAAGAAAACATAAAGGACTTATAGTCCTATAATTATCCAGAAGTCTTCATGGTTCAAAAAAACAAAAAGAGTTCTAAAAATCTTCTAAACCTACTTTGCTTCACAAATTACGTTTTCAGAATTTGTCTAACCATTGTTCTTAAATTGGTTTATTCTTTTTGTTGCTAGCATGGCTCATATTTACTTTGCCTTTTTTTTTTTTTTTTTTTTTTTTTTTTTCTTTTTCTTTTGAAATTTGATTTTGACCTATGCAAATTAGATTTATGCTGGATGTAAAATGTGTTTCGAAGTGAATAAGGTTAATTCGAAAATAAATGTGTAGCGCGATTGGGGATATAAAAATCAGTTGGGGATATAGATTACTTCTCCCAATAGTGTTCGTTAAGGGGTATTTTTGGGGGGCAAAAATACTAAAATATCCTTCCCTCAAAATAAAAATCAAAAAACTTAATATCAAAAAACAAAATCATATCCCCCATTTCCATCTTCACCTCTTATTAATCTATTTTAGGGTTAGGAGCTTTGGAACCTAAATATTCTCCACTCCCTTTCAAATTCGAAAATTTCCCCACTCCCTTTCAAATTCTCTTCTCCTTCTCTGCCGGCTCCTCACTTTGAAAACATTTTTTTTTTTTACATTCGGAAGTGATGAAGACCATGCCAGTAGTGATGAAGACCATGCCGGAAGTGATGAAGACATGCCGGAAGTGATGAAGACATGCCAGAAGTGATGAAGGCCATGCCGGTGTAGATGAAGACCATGCCGGAAGTGATGAAGACCATGCCGGAAGTGATGAAGACCATGTCGGAAATAATTTTTTTTACATCACCGGAAGTGATGAAGACCATGCTGGAATTGGTGAAGACCATGGTGCCGGCATGCTTGGAAACTAACATTCAATGGCGTAACTAAGTGCCTGCATGCTCGATAGAAATCTATCAGTGCCGGTAGTTAAGTGAAAAAAAATTAAGCTTCCTGGACACTTTACATCATGTGCCGGCATAGAAATTTAAGCAAAATACTATGCCGGTATCTGTACCGGCATGCTTGACAATTAACTAACTGTGCCCGAAGACTGATTAAAACCAGAAAAAAAATCAAAACGGAGTAGGTTTTGAATTTCAAAACCAGAAAAAATTTCTACGAGACAGCCGGGAGGGCCTACCCCCCCGACCCCCTCAGACCCCCTGGATAGCAGGCTTGAATTTCAAAATGGGGGATAATCTCGGTGCCGGCATGGACGTGGTATGAATACCATTTCGGTATGGCTGCTTCCGGCATGGTATTCATACCACGTCCATGCCGGCACCAAGCTTTTTCAGCTGCAAAAATGGTGGATTCAAAGAAAAAAAAATCAAATTTTCAACCTTTTAGCAGCAATTCTTTCTTCACAATCATCCTCCATTTTCACCAAAATAATCTTCCTCTCAATTTTCTTTCCCTCCTTCTACTCTCACCTCACTCACTCAAACACAAATAATAACACACACTAATCATTTATCAAAGATTTTACTAATTATTATTAATCACTAATCCTGACTAGTGAGGAGTAGATTAGGAATTACATAAAATACTTAGATAAGGGGTGACCCTGATTTGATATTTGGATCCCGTTTTTGTCCTTTTCTTATATCCCGCAACTATTTTTTATATCCCCAATCGCGCGTCCTAAAAGATATCTTCTAATGAATTATCAACTCAATGACGAGTATATCTAACGCGAATCCTGAAATACATTGCAATATTATAGGTGACAATTTACTTCTGTTTTTATTTTTGTGATCATATATGGGTAAGGTATCTTATTTTATTGATTATCCTCAATTCTTGCAGGTATTTTATCTTTATATATTTTCTTCCTTTAGCTAAGCGTCAAATACGGGAAAAATAAACCGTTAGTTACACGATTGTTAAAGGCTGGTACCGGTATTAGCGGGACTGGTATCATTTCATATAAGATAAAAGAGTTATAAGTGATCCTGGCCATTGGATCACTCAAATGATAGCAACGCTGCTAATGCTGGTACCAGCCTTTAGCAATCACAAATTGTTATTGTGAACTAATAAAAAGATGTTTCGCGATATAGTTGCCGGGGCACAGAGGGTACACGGGATGTTGGGCACAGATGATTTGGACCCATTTAAACATTATTTTCCTTAACAAGGATTCTCTGAAACCTATATATGGGATACACCGTTGCACAATTGTGTTGTTATTGAGTCGAGAAATCAGGGAAGAAAATGAGTTTGCTGCCATCGATTGTGGATGATTATCATAGCCAATTGAGCGAGTCTGTGGAAGATCAAGAAGGATGGATGGGCCTTGAATTCGAGTTTGATAGGTTTTTGTCGACGGATTGCAATAAGAACAAACCAGGTTTTGCTATCATCAATCAATGAGATTAAATAGTTGTTTTTGAGAATTTGGCCAAAATAGTTCTTTTTTGAGTTTTGTGAAACGAGCGTTTTGGTGAAGACATTTGGCAACGTATAATTAGTTTAAAAATTACAAACTCAAAAGGAAAACTTAACTTAACGTTTTTGGAATTTTATGGAAATCCAAATTAGATTCGGAAGTCGAATACCTACCATATATATTAGAATTCTTTTTTTCAAATAAGTACATACAAGAAAAAGAAAAAAAAAAAGGAAGCCACATATTTCACACGTATTTTGTGCAAAAATAAAAGGAGTATTTACAAAAATAAAAGGAAAAATCAAATAAAATCCGCACATATTTCCTATCTTTTCTCCACCTATTTAATGTATTCGCCCCGCCACACCAAATAAAAAATACATCGCCAAGGGTCGGGGGAAGCCCCGCGCACACCAAATCGGAGATGCATCGTCACGGGAAATGGAAAAACCCCGTACACACCAAGTTAAAAGAAAAAAAAATCCCGATGCATAGCACGGGCACTAATCTAGTATAATCTAATAAATTCATTCTTTGCACATAAAAAAAAAACTTCAACTCTTCAAGGCATGGTTGGTTGGAAATTTGATTAATAAAAACTTGTATGGGATAAAACACTAAGAAAATATTATACTTGCATGCATTCTTACACCAGTAATACGGAAAGCAAATGAAACCTTAGCGATCTATTTGTTTCAACGGCATCTCGAATATCTCATTAAAAACCTTTTCCTGGAATCATATCTGTTCTCTCTTCACTTTTTATTTAGTTAGGGATAGCCGGATATATAGGTGGTCGGAGAGATAGCGTCAGATTTATCTCATGTCGGTTCGGGACTAATGCCAAAGCTGTAATTGCAAGAATTTGAGCTCATTTTTCTGTCGCACATATATAAAACAACTTTTTTCAAGTTTAGTTCCAAACGATTTCTTTAACAACCTTCCAAGAAAATGTATCAGGAGTCTGGCAGAGACTAATTTTAGAAGAATGTTGTGGTTCAATCATTTAGAATGGGTTCAACCCATGCCAGACACTCAAATAAGTTCACTAACCGTGTTAACATGAGTATGATAACTTAAAAATGCATGCTCATTGTGCAAGAATACATTCAGTACTTGTGTTAGCATTTTCTTGTTTTTTCTATTCCCAGCAGATTTATAAAAAAGAAAAAGCAAAAATAATCTCAAAACCGATCGAATCCGACTCTTGGCACATATCCAATTTCACAGCACCTACAAATAAAATCTCTCGATCGATTTCCCGCATCCAGCTTTATTTATCTACGAATATTTTCGATCTTAGGGACAATGTAGGTGTTGATATGCTCGCTAGTAGCACACAAAACAGTATATTTCTTTGGAACATTCAATGGCGACACCAATATAAGTTGATGAAGTCCCTACTTTAGCTTTTCCTAGTCCAGTCAAAGTCGGAAAGAAAAAGGGATGCAACTGTTTATCTCTTCAGTTTATGACCGTTAAAAAGGAAAAGAACACTCATTATTTCAGTAAAAATCTTTGCAGAGGAATATTCCATTCTGTATAGAGAAGAAGCCGATTGATTGATCTCAATAATTTCATGAACAATCCTTTCAAGGGTCAAGGTGAAACCAGTTCAATTTCTGTGGGACCCACATTATTCCTTGATTCTATTTTTCCACGTGCGCCAAAGATCGGATATATCTGAAGTTTTGGATGACATGTCAGAAAAGAGATGGAGGAATATTTTCCTTTGTCCATCCATATTGAGAATCCAGCCCGGGCAGGTCTGGGGAAGATGTGGGGCGGGAGTGGTGGTGATAGGGTGAGGGGGTGGGTGAGGTGAAATAGAAGGTTATTTCCCTATGTGGCAAGCACGGCTTTGCTTGCGTTGGGCCCGGGCGGCTCTGATTATGAAGGAAAACACTTGAAACTTGAAAGCTACATTGTACCCAATAATATGCCGATAGAAACTTTTGAGTAGTGAATGCAGCTGTGCTCACTCGCTTATTGGCTGAGATTTGCATAAAAGGATAACGCTTTAGCTCAATCAGTATGATTCACATGATTGTAATCCGTCATTGTTAGTCATTGTTAGCTGATATTTACGTTTGTAATTTGCTAGTTCGTTCGTTCATTCGTTCAAATATGAGTTTTTAAGGAATCAATGCTCATCGGTTTGTTGGTATTCTATCAACGTTAATTGGTGATACGACAGACTGATGACTGACTGACAGCGTGATATAATTAATATACCTTTTCAAGGTGTTTCTTTTAGAGAGTTTTTATATTCTCTCACATTTTGGGTCGACAACAAACATATCTCTCTAAGTTATCCGATGCCATTATGGCGTTGTCTTTGAACCCAGAAAAACCTTTTGATGAATTATTGAGAAAAAGGAGAGATCTTTATGGATTTGCATGTAGCTGAGAAGTGGGCAAGAATATATTCCAAAAGTTAAACAACCTCCCCCCCCCCCCCCCCCCCCCGTTAATTAAGCTTTTGAATATATACAATCACCACCAGAAGTCACCTAATAATAGTAAGATTATAAAGTTTAAGAAGCTAGTCCATTTTAGGGAAACAATACACTTGCATGCAGATTACACATCCAAGTGGGAACTCAATACATTCAAAGTAGAAGTGTAGGCATGGCATGTCACACTTTTACACACGTTTCTCTGTTGAGAACAATAGTTTTCTATGTTGTTAGACTTTCCTTGTTTAGGGGATTTAAACTTTCGATTTGCTTAGGGTTATCAGCCAGGCATATACAACCTAAACTCGATGATCTATATATTCCGCCCGGAAAGCCTGATAATCTATCCTAAATTGCAAAACTTAGAAGTGTTTAAGCAAAACTTGAAGAAATATCAGTTGACTGGATTTCTTGGAAAGAAAAGAGAGAAGAGTTAATGGAACTCAATACGCATATCATCACTAAGCAGCTTTGCTAATCGCCTAATCCTTTACTTTTGAGTTAGAAAAACTTCTAATACAAGCAGTTAATTTTTAAAACATGAGTTAATAAAGTTTTGATTCTAAAACGACATTAAAACAACTAATAACACTTTATCTAGTCTTCCTTCCTCCCGTCTTACTTATTCTTTCAGATAACGACCAACTAGGTCTTTCATTCCAAAATGGATATCCCATCCAAATATGCAAAGCAGAAGATCACATAATAGCTAGAAAGATATAGAGATAGAAAATGTAGTACACAAGATAGTGTAGTAGTACACAAGACAACATAGTGTGCTCATCCTGCCCTTTCAAGAATGGTTGGGCTACATTACCTTATTATAACGCCCTTGGCTTTCCAAGCATTTTAACTCTGTAAAATCAAGAACTCTTTTGTAAAAAAAGAATCCGACGTCGCGTTGCTACGTAAGGAATGAGCTGGAATTGGAAAAAGAGGCGAGTCCTATATACCGTCTCCATGAGATCCAACATGACATGCACAGTCTTTGAGTTTCTAGTGGCTAGCTAATGCGAAATATAATCATGTCTCTATCTTTGACCGTCGAATCTTTTTTCTTACAAAAGGATTGAGGTAAGAAGAATTTGATGACCTATAATGTGACTCTAATAAAATTTGTTTTTCTTGATTGTTTCACTTGTTCTAGGCTTGTAAAAACTTAGTTTTTCTTGATAAAATACAACATTTTTTGGTTTTCTAACTGAAATCCTATGTGTATTGGGTTTTGGTGGCCCCTTCACATATGTGAAGCGGTGCAAAGCATTGCGTCCTATATGACTTAAGGACAAGCCCTGCAGCGTGATTCGCACCTTTGCTATTAGCCTCGTAGCATGCAGTTATTAGCCTCGTAGCATGCAGTTATCCAAAGTTCTACAGTACATACATTCATGTATAATGTGGTCGATCAGTGCGACAAACATAAAATGATTTTGTGAAATAGATCTTTAAATTAACTGTACAGATACATGCGACTTATATAGGAATATGAAAGTTTTTTATTAGTTTTTTTTTCTCCCTCGAATTTTATTTGTTCGTTTAACTCAGGATAGCACTGTAGAAGGAGGATTCCCGACACCCTACAATTATATTAATACTAACAGAAGCGGCCTTTGCTTAAAATTGACTTCCTATGTATATATATTATTTTTTATTAAAAAATGATGTCCTTTCTTTTTTGTTTTTATATTGTGAACACGAAGAACATATAGTAGAGAAAAAGAAGGAAAAACTGCTGTATTGATTATTAAGAGGCAAAAATTAAGTAGAAAAATCGGTGCTTCTTCTTTTAAGCCAAGGCTTATGCCAGAGATTTTCTGAGTCAAGACAACTGCATATATTTTCTGTTGAAGCATACGACTGCAAGTATGCACTGCTATATACTCTTGCTTTAACTTAAAGAGTGCTAAAACCCAGTACGTACAACACATGAAGCCATTTAAGTGTTGCATTTTCTTGCATCTCTGTCACTTAAAACCTACAGTTATATTTATATCTAAGAATGAACGTAATGAATGAGATTGAATTGCTCTCGGATATTCGGTTTATGAACGAATGAAGTTTATCAGATGATAAGTGTACATATAACCAGTTGCAAATGTATCGCAGGTTCTGAACACGAATAAAAACACACAATATTGAGTATGTATATAAAAGAACGAATTAATTAATACGTACAGTTTCAACTGAATAAATCACCCAATCAAGAAAACAACAAAAATATAGCATATAGAAATGTGCTTCCCCGGTGTGAATCATGGCGCTGTCTAGTTTCATTTATTTAACTTTTGGTGAAGCACCACAAGAAGAGATTTATTAAGAAAAGAAACGGAAAATCCAAAAGAAGCATGGTGGCAGTTAATTTGGAATATTACTAGGGCTGCACAACGGGTAGGGTGGATAGGATATGGCCTATACCCGCCACCCTATCCGTTTACTGGCGGTTAAGAAAATCTTTACCCGCCACCCTACCCGCCAAATAATGGATAGGATAGGATACGGTTAAAAAACTGGCGGGTAGGGTAGGATTGGCGGGTATGAGTAGGGTATGTGCACCCCTAGGTAGGGCGGGTAGGATATGGTCTACACCCGCCACCCTACCCGTTTACTGGCGGTTAAGAAAATCTTTACCCGCCACCCTACCCGCCAAATAGTGGATAGGGTAGGATACGGTTAAAAAACTGGCGGGTAGGGTAGGATTGGCGGGTATGGGTAGGGTATGTGCACCCCTAAATATTACTGTGATGGATACTTCTTGTTTGGTTAATTTTGAGCTACCTAGCTAGTTGAACACCTTCTTGGTGCCTTTTACCTCCTCTTTTCCAAAGAGTTTTCCCTTTTCCAAAAAAACCAACTACTCAAATGCAATTTTGGCAATGCAAAGTAACAAAATATTCTAAACGGATTACTATGTATGGTGTATGGAATCCTAGCTAGAGAAAGTTATACACTCTACTAAATTAGTATTTTACTCCAATCTTTTCTTCTTTTTTCTGATTCTTCTAAATGTCATGATTTATATCACCCGATCCAGTCAGGTGAATGAAGGAGAATATTTTTTGTGACTCTGATTGGTCTCTCTCCAAGAGAGTATATAAACCTATCAAAACTCCTCATCTAAACTCATCATCATCACCAAGCTACTTAGCTCACTTTCATACTTCTCTTACTACCTTCTCTTGAGTGTCACTACTACTGCTGCTGCTACTACTACTCCCACTTTACTAAGTTTAGTTCGATTCGTTATCATCTTAAGGTGAAGTTCTATCTACCTTTGATGTCTTTATTAATTTCATAAGACACTTGTAAAACTCAGTTCAAACTGAGCTAGCTAGTTATGTAGAGCTTCATTTCTATGGTGCAAATCTCTTGTTTTTTCTATGATATAGTTATCGATATTCTTGTTACATATATGTTAACTATTTGGGGTGTAATAATCTTGTTGTTACTCTAGTAAGGAGAAACCAACAATGTAGTTTGATTTATAAATTTTCAGATTAAGATCATCATTGGAAGCTAATTATTAAGGTGAACTGACTTTCATCTCTTGTATTTTCAGGAATTAAACAATGGCAAGCAGACCAGGAGATTGGTTTTGTAGATCATGCCAACACCATAACTTCAATTGGAGAAATACATGTCAAGTTTGTAATGACTTAATAGACTACAGAACTTCAATTCCCATGCCTGCCAATGGCGATAGAGGTTCAGGTGTCTTGCCAGGTGACTGGTATTGTACATCTGGAAACTGCGGAGCCCACAACTATGCAAGCCGTATGAACTGCTTCATTTGTGGTGGTGTTAGGGATGACGCTGATGCCCGTTCCAGAGGTACTCGCTCGTCGGGATGGAAATCTGGTGATTGGATGTGCACAAGGTAACATTCATTTTCCTTCTTAGGCAACTATATACATATTGTATCGTTTGGAAAGCAAATAAATATTTTCTCACACACCTCTAGATAATCTTCGATGTTTTTTACTCGTCAGTCATAAGACTCATAACCAAAGTTTAATTTGCAATGATTTATATTGTTCCTTTTAGTTATGCCTGCAGCATTTCATGCAATCATTTGCAACTCAAATACATATTGCAGTATATGGAAAACCTTTTTTAATGCATGCAAAGAGCAGAGGGGATTAACTTACACCAAGTTCTTATATTATTTTATGTCAAATATAACGTACATTGCACATAAGTTGAATGCATAAACCAGATTATTAACTTGATTATCTTCTTGGACAGACCTGGATGCAATGAGCATAATTTCGCAAGCAGAACAGACTGTTTCAAATGCAACACACCAAAGTACGGCTCAGGATGATCTTCTCCTCCTCCTATCAAATTCAAGGAGCTGCTCAATCGGTTGCATGCATGGCATAAACTACATTTTGTGAGTCCAGTTACTTAGTAAACTAAAACTAATCAATGATATATGTAAGAATGAAACATCCTTAGATAACTTTGTTTCATATAGTATAAATTAAGATAAAGATAAAATACGCCATTTTCTATATCTACTGTCATCCTTTGTTGTCAAAAATGGCATCTGTAAGCTGAAGTTCTGGTCTTTCGTATTTAATTAATAATATATATTACAGTTCGAATGAGTAACTAAAATGCCGATGGAACCATGTGTGTGTATGACATTTGATAAAGCGCTTGCCATTGCACATATTCACCACCTTTACTCTAAATGAACCATATATGGAATTTAGAAGTGCGTAGGCAAGGATAATTACTTGTTTCGTAGCAAAAATTAGGAAAATACGAGTTCGACCAACAGATAATAAAGAGTTACTCGACTGAGGTACAATATACGTCCCAGTCTTCCAGACCGTGAAATGGGATATCTAGCAACGGACTTAAACGATTGCTGCATGTCTGGCAACAACTGAGCAAAAACTACTACTCCTCTGTTGGTGCTCCATAATTTAGTGTCCATGAGCATAAAGGAGGAATTCGTGAAATGAATAAGAAGACTGCTTTTGGTATATAGGTGGTCCAGGAATTGAGTCAGTCTTCGTTTCGAGTTGCAAGAGCAGTATTCGTTAAGAAACTTGCGAACGGGACCAGCTTTTTAGAGGAGGATTTTGTTGGTCGCAAATAAAAACAAGAGAGATCTAGCTACAAGATGATAGATTCAAAAGAATATCTAAGTTGTTGTGGTTGTTTTCGTGGTAAAGATACTATTACAATATTGTGTTGCATACCAATAATATAGTTTCCTTTAAGTATCAAATCCGTTAAAGATAAACTCTTTCATTTCTATGTCTATTTCCATTTCTATATCCTGAAGATAAGAACCAGATACTTCTTGCCTTTGAAAGGCATATACATGATCTTGCCCTTGAAAGGCATATTACATACATGATCTATCAAATCCAAAAAAAAAAAAAAAAATGCTGGTCAAAACAATATTTATATTTTAAGCAAGGAAGATAAAATACTATTAGTATATAACAGCTAAAGCTGCAAGATTAATTAAACGCCACAAAAATGAAAAATCACACATTTTCTGACACATGTTACCCAGTTAACTTATCTTCCGACAACATCCCCTAAATTTGAGAATGTGGTTGCAAACCTTTTGCTTCCCAAATTTTCCATTGTAATCTGTCAAAATGAGATCAATGTCAGAGACTCAGAGATTGTCATAGTATCTATTTTGTATGCCATGACATGATACCATATGGGGTTTCCAAGCATTGTTCTACTCAATCTTCAGTTGCTAACTTGATTTTCCCCATAGGCTAGATGCCAATAAGTGGACTTTTAGGGATCCAAAGTGGCCTTTTGAGAATTAATGTAGTTCCTAATAGCTCTTGCAGTCTTTTTGGCAACATCACATCTAGTCTTTTAAACGTGCCATTTAACAACAACTTGCACCAAAAAATTCCAGCCACCCCGGTAAGTAATTACTACTCCCTCAGTCTCCTATATATAGGCGGAGAAGTAGAATTCTCTTAAAATAAGATTTTCTTTTATTTTTATAAATTTCTCTAATGTTACCTGATTTATCTTCATCAATTTCAATATATTTGTCTAGGAAACATGAAAAATATCAATAAAATAAGAGTTTTTATCCCACTAGAATATTAAAATAATATAATTCTTCTTGGGAATTACCAAAGACATTACCTGAGCTTGTTAATGTCATACTCTTTAATAAGGATAAATATGAAAAAAACCACATTAAAATTGGTTTTATGCCTATCTATTAAGATTAAAGAATTTTACTTCTCCGCCTTTATAGTAGAGACAGAGGGGGTAATTAGGATGAGAGAATTGGGTACAACTCATTGCTTCAAAGAGACAAAAGTAAGATTCATTCACTAACTAAGATCCTTTCACTCGATTGGGTAAAGATGGATGAGTTTTGCAATTTGCGACTCGCCAACACCCACCTAGATAGAGCCAGAAATTTTCTATGAGGTGGCCAAAGTAACAGTAAGCGTCATGAGGTATAATTGTAGCGGTGGCCAAGTTTGAAAATTTGGCAAAACAAATTTCAAGGTTGAGGCTTTTTTGTTGAAAAAGTGGAGAAAAGTGACTCCATCTCTGGAAGGCTGCAACTAGCAGTGAAACCACCATCCGAAGGAGGGAAAGTGGAATAAAAACTGTTTTACAAGTTACGTACAGGAATCCACCATCCTTTTGTTCTACTTTTGTTAATTGGTTACAATGTCAGACCACAAACTTCAGCTTGGAGCTCTTGGAAGCTCAAGTAATTCTCAATTCCATGTACAAAATGTTGGCATTACCTCACAAACATAAGCCTAGTCTTTGTGAAGACCGGAAGCAGAGCACACCATAGTAACACCATGAATTCCCAATATAAAGATTTTTTGGGCACCATTGTGTTTTTGAGGGGACCATAATTTGATTAGACCACCTTCCCTATAGTTATAAGGGGTGTCATAAAAGGTGGAGATGACTAGTTTACCATTTAACCTAATTAAAATTATAACTAATCTACAACTTCTTCTTCCTCTATTCAACAATTGTTGTTCTTCTCTTCTTCATCAATTTATGATCATCTAAACACGATACATATACAAAACTAATCAAAATCATCAAATTTTTATTGTCGTCGATTCATTGAATTTTCATCGTCAATTAATCAATCTTTTGTAAACAAACCCGTCCATAAGTATTTTCCTACAAACCCATTACTTCTAATTCGTTTTTGATTGAAATTTTGAGAAGTAGTCATCAAAATAGGTTGAATATGGAGGTTTAGGATAATTTTGAAAAAGACCCTAGTTTTACAACCGAACTTTTAAAGATGAAGAACCCGAAGAACACTTTGGCTAAGAATGTTTTTTTGTTCCTAACCAAACGCTTGAGTTCGGTTGAGTTGCAAAAAAGAATTTCAAGACCGAACACTTCTTTGTATAGCTAAATGTTGAGTTCGGTTCAATCGCAAAAACAAAAATTCCTAACCGAACTTTATTCTGAAAACCTATATAATGAGTTCAGCTATGTCGCAATTTTTTCTACTAACCGAACGAAGAGTTCGACAATTTTTTATAAACGTTGCGAACCTACCGAACTTTGTTGTTTAAAGTTCGGTTACAACGTGATCGAGTCGACTGAACCGAACAAAACTTTGGAAACTCAAGCATAGTAGCCCAGTTACATTTTATTTTTCATCATCTAGCCGAACAAACAAAAACTCCATTAAACCGCTGGTTCGGTTACCTGTTTGTTTTGGATTTATTAACCGAACTGCATTTGCAGAAAGTTCGGTTACATGTTCTTCGTATAATATAATCGAACTGTGTTGACCTAGTTGAAATTTTTTGTTACAATTTTCATTTTGAAGAAATTTTAGGCCATTTATAGCAACATTAACTAAGTTACAAGCATACCTCGGTACCTAAAAGATTTTTTTCTCCATATTCACCCATCTAAAAATACTTTTTTTCTCCATCTTCTTCTTCTTCTTCTTCTTCTTCTTCTTCTTCTACTGCTTTAATCACTTAATAATTTTACTTCTTTTAAAAAAAATCATCCATTAATTTAACCTTAATCAATGATTAATTTCACTGACTAATCATTACACAAAATAATTAGGAGAGTAAAATAAATATATGGATAAGGGGTGTCCACATAATACTTCAAATAACTTACTAAAATAAAATGATGGTCCCCTCCAACAAAATAGCGGTGCCCAAAAAATCGTTGTAGATTTAACGATGCAAAGTAACCAACAGTTGGTTTTTTTCACTCGCTCTGTTTTAGCTAGCCGACCAACCTACCACCATTGGCCCAATCTAAAAAGCCCAACAACGAAGGTATTCGATGTAGAGGTGAGCATGGGCCGGTATGTACCGGTTTTCGCCTCATCCGCATCCAATCCATTGCACTACGAATTTCAAATTTGGCATCCGCATCCAATCCATATCCAACGGATTTTCATCCAATGGATACACGGATGGACGGATTGGATGCAGATAATCTAATGAATTTATAGTAAAGAAAATAAAGCTAACACAAATGACTCCTTACAAACCTACATATCCTATATATGTATACAAACATAAATATGTCATGTACAACATCCTAAGCAAACATCTTAAAATTTCCCAAATGATCCATAGTATTTTCTAGAACTACATAAATTCCCTTAATTTAACGGATATGGATGTCCAACGGATTTTCATGGTTGCATCCGGGCCCGATCCGTTATCCGTTGGATTTCAAAAATTCCATTCGCATCCAACCCATTAACGAACGATCGGAGCATCCATCCGCAAATGAACGGTTGGTCCCGGTTAAATCCGCGGATTACGGGACAAATGCTCACCCCTAATTCGATATTCCTACAGTTTCACCAGTAGTAGGACTAGGAACTAAGAGTGAATACATGTCATTTGTCATTCATTTGATTTCGTACTGCATTATCACCAAAATTAACTTCCCGGAAAAAATTAGAGCTTATTTTGGTGCACCCAAATTTATGGCCAACTCGGAATCTACCTCATTACCAAAAATCGTCCATGTTGAGCCAAAATTTACTTCATGGAGAACAAAGAACAAAAATTATAGATTTATTTTTGGAGAAATCCGGATAGAGATAGAGACAAGTAGGTGGGATCCATTTTATCGCCGTAATCTCAATGTTTTGCTTGTTATTATGTATTGATATACCGGTGATTTGACACTAAAACAATGAAAGGCCATTTTTGCATCACATTATAGGCTTCAAAAAGCACTATTTTATAAAAGGGGGGCCTAAAAACTTCCCAACTAAGGGTTAGACCTATTAAAGACATCAATATGATTGACCAGAATGCTACCCCTTGAGCGGATCTTTCGTCCTCCTCATTATAGTTCTCCTACCATCAATTACATTTTGTCGAGATACATCTCGTCTTTTCACTTTAGTACTCCTATGTATTGTCAGTACTATATCCCCAATAATGGCTACTAATAACATCAGAATAAGAATCAAAAACCAAGCGGAACAGTAAGTATAAAGAAAATTTCCTAATATTTTTGTTAGAGCATAGCTCGGTTGAACCCACCAAGAGTTGGTATGTCAAGTTTGGTTGTCATATTTTAGTGAGCCAAAACTCATTTAGGAGTCGCTTGATTATGTACTAGAGTCAACTTCATATAGGGTAGCTTGAAAGTACAAGGATATGAAACATTACAAGTATTGCGAAGACTTGAAGAAGTGAAGAAGTAAGGAGCTATAACGACAACATCATCCTTCCACTTGAGGTTAGTGATATTGACTTGAACAGTTTCATTCCCTAAACATATCTTTCAGGTCGTGCATATTGAAAACAAAACTGCGAAGCATGAATGAATATACTCTAGTTAGACATCGTATTAAGGAATATAATACGAGGTTTATTACTTACCCTTTAAACTTTGTAGATAAGACATCGACATAATCGTTTGAATGCTATTGTGATTATGCATGGGTATAAGGTAGAGATTTCATCCTAGGAAACCATGTTTTACATTTGTTTTAAGGAAGTAAATTTATGAACTTGGTTTGTGAATCGAAAGAGAAATCGCCAGGAATTATTGGTATTGTTATTCATTGCATATCTTTTGAACTACCAATATGTTCTTGGTAAAACTATTCACAAAGGCCCGACTTTTGTATTGGTATGATTTTTTTTTAGTGAAACTGATCTTAAATAATCACCTGAGATGGTATGATCAATTTTGTGTTATTGGTATGACCGTCTCTGGGTAAAGGGGAGCCAATCCTAGTAAGAGGTGTAACCTATCACAAATGGGAATCGATCCTTGTATGAGGTGCAACAAGTTTTTAGCAGAAAGGGGAACCGATCCTATGGACATGTGCAAGACGTTTTTAGGCAAAGGGGAACCGATCCTATGGACATGTGCAACAAGTACAAGTTAGATACCATATATATGTGGGGAACCGATCCTAGTCACTAGTCAACCGAATTTTGGAAAGCTAGTGTGACTATGCACAGTACTCACATGGAGGTAGAACCGAAACTTATTTTGGTAGAACCGTTAAACCCATGATTTGTGATTGAGTGTTCTTGATCAATCACATAGTTCTTGAAAGTCAGATGAACCAATTCTAAACTTGTTTGGAAGTGTGGAAAATCGGTTTCAATATTGTAAGTATGAAAGAGGACTTACAAAGTAAGGATTAAGAAGCTCTATTAGTACCGTTGGTGGGAAACTAGATAATTGCGGTTTATCTTTCATTTTCGATTCATTTGATTGACTAACGGTGGTTGGACTTTGATTGCACCTAGTTTTTTTATGCTTTAGAATCTTCTCTTCTGATATAAGATTCACTCAAACTAGATCGAAGTTTCGACGGGGATCTTTAGATTGTTTGTGGATCTAAAGACGTCTTGTGATAATCCATCGTTAACAGACTCCATTCTGTGCGTGATTGATCACAAGTGATTCAAGTTGATTGTGTGCAGGTGCTTATTGAAGATATAAGAAGATTTGAAGACAAAGAAGACTTTGAAGATTTCTGACTTGGGATTCATAATCTTTGGAGTGCACAATACTTGTTTCGGTAAAAGAGGATCCAACTATAATCGTTTTATCCTTGTGGTAGATTAGATTGATTAGTTGTGTAGATCGGCATCAATACAATTCTTTGTGATTAAAAGTATTGATTGCAAAATGTTAACAATTACTTCGGTAGTTGATAATAAGATATATCTAAGAACCTGACGAAGAAGTTTATTGACATAAACAGAAGACCCTTTGTCGAACACATATCACTTGGTTGAAAAGAGTTGAAACCAAACAAATTTGTTGTTTCTTTACTGTTTGGAATACGAACCAAAGGATTTATTCCATGTACGTGACTTATTAAAGGTCGGAGGCGTGGGAATACAGACGGAACTAGGTGAACTATAGGTTTAGTTGCTTGGTCTCAACTATACGAAGTTGGTTTGATTTTGTATAGCGGATTAATCCTGAGAGTATTCAACTCTGGACAAAGTCCCGGTTTTTTTTTGCAATTGCAGTTTCCTCGTTAACAAAATCTTGTTGTGTCATTTACTTTTATTTTCCGCAATTATAATTGTTGTTATTATAATTTAAAGTAAATTACACAAACATTAATTCCTATTTACTTGATAAGGAATCCTATTGTGTTTGGTTAAGTCCTAACCTTTTATCAAGTAAACATACTTCGTTGTTGTATTGTCTCGATCTCGTATCCATAGACGATTACACGAAGTGTGAACCGATTTGTTGTATTGTCTCGACTCAGTCCATAGAAAATCACTTTCAAACAAATGACTTATAGGTGGAAAAGTTTTAGATTGAGGTATATTTTGGTACCCTCGTCTTTTCAGTTTCCAAATTAATCCAAGTTTATATCTATCTGGCATAGACCGTATATCTCAGAGTGGTAGTCTGGGATGTTAGAAAGGAAAACTAAAGGTTACACGATTTTTCCTCGAGTGAAATCACTGTATGTACCTCATAACTTAATTTTTTATCGAATTAATCATTTTAACCCAAAACTAAATATTTACTTATATAGCTATCATGTAACTCAAAATCTGTCCAGTGTTAAACTGCCAATAATTCTACCAAATGAAATAAAAATAATAGAGCCTGTTGGTAGGAGGGAACAAATGTATTACAGCTAAAATTTACTCGGTCAAAGTTAAAAAATAAAATAATAAAGTGTTATTTTCGAAATACCAATTCTACCCTCGAAAAACTAATCATACTCCCAAAATTACAAATTGGTGGTACACGTAGTCTTCTTCACTCCATTCCTTCACAACCAAATTTTCAACTTTTAATTCAATCATCTCTTGACTAACCCCATGTAATATCCCGATTCGACAGGTATGGTTCGCCGAAAGAATACAAAAAATTTTGCTTCAATGTTGTAGGGAATCGAAAGACGATTCTAACGATCCAAAAATCACTCAATTTGGACTTCAACGAGGAAGTTATTGACGAAACAATATTTTCACAAAGCGAGAGTGTTGTTGCAGACGTGGAAATGATGACAGTTCACAATTCGCTGATATGGACTGCAGACAGGACAATCGCGCTGATGTGGTAACATTGAGTGGATAGTGTTGCTGACGTGGCGGACATGGATAGATAAGATTGCTGACGTGGCAGTTGCTGATATGAAGTGTTGACTGGATTCGAACGATGTTGAGTGGCAGGTGTCATCGCTCACATGACAGAAGCTAATTGTACCTTTTCAGCTGACGTGTCGGTCGTTGATTGGTTCTTAGGGTCTGATGTGGCAACTGGCAACTATACGTGTCGCTTGTTGATTAGCTGGACCTGGTTGAAACGGAACCTAGATCTGATGGACGAGATTGGCTAGATCTGGAGATAAAACAACAGTTTCATCAACTGTTGCTGCAATCGGCACACTTTATTTAACTATTTCGCAACAGTTTTTTCATCTTCGTAACGGTTTCTTCAACTATTTCGCAACAATTTTTCTGAACCTTAACTTTTTCTTTTTTTGTTGATTTTTGGATGAAATCTCGTTCCCTAATTTATGCTCCACTTTTCTCAATGACAAAACACGATTGTTTTACACGAATCCTCTTAGTCGGCTCCAATGTTTGTACCCAAAATTACTTCTAGGCACTAAACACGATGATTTGATGATGATTATTGAAAATTAGGGCTAGAAAACGATAAAAAATAAATAAGAAGAAAAGAATTTAACCTGGTTCGGCAAGTGTTACCTATATCCACGAAGGAATCTCATAGGGAGAGTATTGTATTGATATGAGATTACAATAGTTATTGTATGGTTAGCTAACCTAGCTAGGATTTCATGTCCTTTTAGGGAATGTATTTATATAGTTATGTAACCCTAATTTTGATACAAACTTGATGTGCAAGCAACTTGACAACAAGACTTCTGGAAACTTCTGGAATCTTCTATACGGGCTAACATGCTTGATTAACGGGCTCTCCGTCAATTTTATTGACGGTACAAACATATATTAAACTGGATGTGATTCATATGAATTTCGTTAGAATTTGAAATTCCTCGAATAACGTAACTGGTAATGCATTATTTCAGCATACAAAAACTTGAGTTGTAAAGTTATTATTTCCTTATAGAAGTCATTTATGTTGAATAATTTCAAAACAATTAATTTAACATCAACAATACTCATTGAAGCTTGAACATGTATATTTATATTGAAAACCCTAAATTCATTAATAATCCATCGATCTGATAAGCAAGGACTTTTGGACCTTTTATCTCTTTTCTATCAAGTCAATCCTGTCCTTATATTTTGATTCCCTCCCAAAAGTCTTTCCTACTCAAATCTACTATTTCCTTTCTATTAACAGGACTCAAAAAGTTTTTAATGGTCTAGAATCTTCATTGTGGACAAAATTTATCAGATGACTCCAAATTTGCTACTGTGACTCAAAGTCTACCTCCTTAGTTATGACCAAAAATTTCCTCTTTACGCCAAATCGCTATGGTGGCCAAAATCTCGATCGAACCTAAAATATACCTTGTGAACTAATATCTTTTACAGTGTCCTCAAAATATATTTTGTGATTCGAAATAAACTCAAGAGTACAAATTTTCCTTGTTGCCCAAGATATGATGTCCCAAAATTGGTCATTATGACTCAGATTCAGCCTCATGACCCAAATAATAACGCGGGGTACAAAAATACACCACCAACTTTTTCGTAGGCAACCTGTATGGACTAAACCCTAACACAATTCCGAGAGTTACAACTCAATGAACCTCAATAAGGAATTATATCAATAATTTATATTTCTCTCACAATCAATATGTAAATGGAAGCATGTCCGTGAACCTGATTATACCGTGAGAGTACTTGGATGATACCAAATATCAATATCCAAGATTAATCAAGTCGTATCCAACAATTAAGATAGACGTATCTACTTTGATTGATTTTACGTACAAACTGTGATGTTTCAATTATATAAATAAACAATACAACGCGGAAAGAAATAACACAGACGCCAAAAAAATTGTTAACGAGTAGACCGCAAGTGCAGAGAAGCCCCGAGATCTAGTCCAGATTTGAAAACCAAACTGTATTAAGACGCTATAAAACTCTAGCCTAGTATCAATACTTCATACTGGAATGCAGTTGAGACCGATTCCATTATCATAGTAATTTAGTTACAGTCGCGCTCTTTTTGCCTCTTGAATTTCGCAAGACTCTGCGCAATTGATTCCCTTAGCTGAGTTTTGTTACAGCGTAATAATTGCTTCAACCTAAGTGAAGAATTTAAACCAATCTGCCTCACACAGAAAAGCCTATATGTGATTTCAGTTCTTATTGTTAGATCGAGATAGGAAATCGTTTGCATTATACTAGGTCTAGAAAACCTCAAAATATGGAACTTATACGCTCGAAAGGCAGTCTAGATTATTATTCACCTCACAAGTAAAACCTACTCCGGTTTCAACAAAGAATCGTTATAAAGGAATTAACTTGTGGAATCACAAAATCTGAGACGAAGAACTTTGCGATTTCTATCAATCTTACCTTATCGGAGATAAACTCGACAATCAATAGCAAGATCAGGCTATACGAACTATTAAGATAAAGATAGTCGGACTTGGCTTCACAAATCTCTAAGCGGACTCTTTTTTGTCGCTAAACCTAAAAGAGTTTAAAGGAGAGGATGACTCTAGTTTACAACTAGGACACACAAGAAGAGTTTCAGGGATTCAAATATCTTAGATGCGAAGTTCTTCTTTTATAGACTTTCAAGATCGAAGGTTGCTTCAGATTTAAGCTAAGGTAGCTTTGGAATCAAGAAATATTTTTTTTCACCGTTAGATGAAAAATCGACTTGAGATAAACACAACAAAATATACACTCTAGTTTGGATGAGTCGTAACTAAACCATGTATAATGACTTGTTCATGAATGGTTCTCCGAAACTAGCCAGACGAACCATAAGCTTAACCATTTTCATATAACACTTTTAGACTTTATTCTTGAGTCACAACCATAGGTTATAATGTGATCAAATATGTCTAAAGGTTTTTTAGAGAGTTATTCAATTGCCGATTATCTCATATAAATAATTCTGATGCATCTGAAAATATTCGACTGGGTAAGTACGTGTACTTACTTCCATATCATGAGTTATTTTTGTCACAGTATGTATATCGGGTATGTGTACCCTTAAGACAAAAAAAGTTCATGAACTTTTGGTATCCATACTAGGTATGTGTACCTTCTTAATTTCACGAGTCAACAGATCTTTTTGATATCCATACTAGGTATGTTTACCAAAGGTCGTTGCCGAACTATAGATACGCCGGTACGTGTAGTAAGGCTCGGTACCTATAGCTGTTACGCCAGTACATGAAGTGGTATATGTACCATCCTGTATCCAAATTTACAGTAGTTCGATAACTCTCTAATAATCGATTTGAAACATTCCCGAATAACATAAATGACACATATCACTGTTCCAGGCTATTTTCAAATGATTAACTTGAATCATGATTTAGGTCATAAACAATAAACTGTTCTTAACCAAATTCATCAAGTATCGAACAAATGTTCTTAAGCTTAGTCACTAATATTTTGAGAATAATTAACAAGATAAACTTGACTCAAAATTTCTATTGTGCAATATTTCAAAGTCCACTTAGTCATGCGACTTAGTCTCATAGATAGAAAGGTGAATACTTGAATAATAGTTTGGTTCATTCTTCACATAACTTTTGTAGATGAAGTTCTCCAAATGTCTTCAGTTGATGTTCTCCTTCAAATGGTAGAACGCAGTGATGTATGATACTCAACTACACACTTCTAATCTTAATCCGAGACTTGACTAAATGTAGATTGGATATCAAGATATAGTTTTGATCAACTAAATTTTACAACAAGTTTGAGATGGAAAAAACTTGTGAGTTCGACCGAGCAATGCTCTAACACCAAATGACTAAAATTTATCTCGTAAAGTGAAATTTGCATTGTGACCTAAAATTAATCATGAAGTTGCTTAGTGACCTATAATGAGCATGTGATATAAAAGATGCCCAGTGAAACGAATTGATCTGACATGTGGCCTATAATTTCTTTTGTGGCTTAAACTTCTCTCTATCAGCCAGAATCTCCATTTTGTGAGATAAAAATTATCATGTGATCCAAAACATATCTCGTAACCCGTAATTTACACAATTACTCACAAAATCCTATCGTTACACATGCTACATTTGTTTAAAATATGCATCATGACAAATTTGTCCTAGATATACTATGTGGGTCAAATGTGTATTATACTGCGAAACGAGAGGCAAGTTTCTAACGAAACATGATATCGAAAATTTGGCTTAATTTGGAATATAATTGAACGCTAGATGGATGACGTCAAGGATGTTGTTGAAACCTCAATTAATAGAGAAAATATGATGAGGTTAGAGAGGATTGGAAAAACCCACTTGGAAAGACGTGATCAAAATATTTCTAATGGAAATGTGATTAAAGACGTATTAATTTGAGATCGTTAATGAAAATTTTATCTGAATAATTGCTAATTAATGGAAATGTGATACACTTATTTAGTAAGTCATTTACCACATTTGAATATATTTTAAAAATATAGAACTAAGAATATTGTCTGAACTCTCTTAAATAAAATTTGGGGGAAGACGCCGACAGAGGGTATTTAAAGATGTGACGTAGACATATTTTATATTACAATATGAAGATTTTATTGTGCTTTGATTAATTCCCTTTTATCGAGATTACTATTCTCCACCGGGTTTACTAAACAAGGATTTTAGCGAGACAACATCACAACAATTACAAGTATGTATTGCCTGCGTAAGACCTAAAGACCGCGTTGACATTACTGAACAAGATGAGAATGAAATTACAATGAAAAAAAATTCTTTGTCAAGTGAAATAATTTCCAGAAATATCACAAAGAAGTAAGGATTTTAAAGCCTGTTCTCGTCACAAGTAAACTAGTAGTATTCTAGACACAACATTATAATTTTTTTCTGTTTCTCAAGGATTTGTCCTACTGGATATTTTGTTATTGAGGTTATAATGAGGCAACATAAGTGAGTTTAGATTTGTATTAAGTAGATTATCAATGGTAAATAAGTATTATTATTAACATTTTCAATAACAAAAGAAACATGAAATGGATCATACTAACTAAATGAATTCCTCTTGTGTAAAAGACATATCATTTTGAAAACATAATATGAGTTTCTTTATAATTAATAGATTTATATATGTTTTTGGCAAGGAACCTTTCATCTTTGATCCATATTTAATGTGAAGTGTGTATTTGTATACTTATCATAAAACGGAAACAATTCTATAAATGGGGACACACAAAATAATAAAACAATATGATCTTAGTGAGAATAAAATATAATGCTTCATAAGAACTCTCTTCATGTCACAAAGATATACGTTCGTGTATTTTGTACACTGAGAAAGAAAATTGAAAAGTGTGGTAATGTGTTTACGTACTTTCCTTAGTTAATTAATCTCATCCATATTATTTTATTTTTTTACTTTGAAACCCAGTATATATCACTAAAAAAATAAAGATGTTAATGTGTATTTCTTCACAACACGTACACTAACTAAAAAACCCTTAACGCAAAGAAAAATCACTATTAATTATAAGTAAACATAAAAGCCATATAAAAATATTCATTTTCAAAGCAAAAATTCATTTCTAAGACTACATTTTATAAATGCAATCTATATCTTAAAAAAAAAAACTATAAACACCATTCTTAGGTTAGTAGGCTTTTTTCTTGGATCGAGATGGTGTAGAAACCCAAGTTAGAATTTCATAATGAGTTTTTCAATCGATAAATCATTAGAAAAACATAACTGTTTAGTTTTGATCTTACAACTCAAACCTTAAAAAAAACAGGTGTTGATCATGATATTAGTGAAGTTTAATACTCAAATCTTAATAATTCTGGTGGTGAGAAATCAAGTCAAACGATTTCTTATTAAGTTTGAATTAACACAGAACTCTGTTCTCTTTTTATTTCTTTTGTATACTGATGGAATAGTTCATTCTTTACCCCTCTTTCATAGTGCTCAATATTTCCCCCCATAGATTTATGTTCATCATAGGTGTCATATTTTTTCTCAAGTACTTCTAAAAATTGTTTACCCTATATCTCTGATCCCCTATTTCGTAATTAGATATTTCCTGAATAGTATTCCAAAAATACTTTTATATTTCGGATGTACATAACACGGATTTTACTCCGATATCAATTAACTCTCTTCTAACATATTATCCTTGGAAAAATTTTTGAACATAGAAGAAGCCATTGGGTCCAAGACCCCTCAATTTTGGTATTTTGTAACTCCTTCCACACAATAAAACCCAAGAACAGAGAAAAGAGATTGTTAATTGGTTAAATCTCAAACCACAAACTTCATCTTGGAGCTCTTGGGATCTCAAGTAATTCTCAATTCCATGTACAAAATGTTGGCATTACCTCACAAACATAAGCCTAGTCTTTGTGAAGACTAGAAGCAGAGCACACTATAGTAACACCATGAATTCCCGATATAAAGATTCATTTAGAACGATTTTTTGGGCACCACTATGTTTTTGAGGAAACCATGATTTGATTAGACTACCTTCCCTATAGTTATAAGGGGTGTCATAAAAGGTGGAGATGACTAGTTTACCCTTTAACCTAATTAAAATTATAACTAATCTACAACTTCTTCTTCCTCTATTCAACAATTTTTTTCTTCTCTTCTTCATCAATTTATGATCATCTAAACCCGATCATATACAAATCTAATCAAAATCATCAAATTTTTATTGTCGTCGATTCATTGAATTTTCATCGTCGATTAATCGATCTTTTGTAAACAAACCCGTCCATAAGTCTTTTCCTACAAACCCATTACTTCTAATTCGTTTTTGGTTGAAATTTTGAGAAGTAGTCATCAAAATAGGTTGAATATGGAGGTTACAGTAGTAAGTTCGGTTAGGATAATTTTGAAAAATATCCTAGTTTTACAACCGAACTTTTAAAGATGAAGAACACTTTGGCTAAGAATGTTTTTTTTTTCCTAACCGAACGCTTGAGTTCGGTTGAGTTGCAAAAAAGAATTTCAAAACCGAACACTTCTTTGTATAGCTAAATATTGAGTTCGGTTCAATCGCAAAAACAAAAATTCCTAACCGAACTTTACTCTGGAAACCTATATAATGAGTTCAGCTATGTCGCAATTTTTTCTACTAACCGAACGAAGAGTTCGACAATGTTTTATAAAGGTTGCGAACCTACCGAACTCTGTTGTTTAAATTTCGATTACAACGTGGTCGAGTCGACTGAACCGAACAAAACTTTGGAAACTCAAGCATAGTAGTCCGGTTACATTTTATTTTTCATCATCTAGCCGAACAAACAAAAACTCCATTAAAACGCTGGTTCAGTTACCTGTGTGTTTTGGATTTATTAACCGAACTGCATTTGCAGAAAGTTCGGTTACATGTTCTTCGTATAATATAATCGAACTGTGTTGACCTAGTTGAAATTTTTTGTTACAATATTCATTTTGAAGAAATTTTAGGCCATTTATAGCAACATTAACCAAGTTACAAGAATACCTCGGTACCTAAAAGATTTTTTTTCTCCATATTCACCCATCTCAAAATACTTTTTTTCTCCATCTTCTTCTTATACTGCTTTAATCACTTAATAATTGTACTTCTTTAATCACTTAATAATTTTACTTCTTTTAAAAAAAATCATCCATTAATTTAACCTTAATCAATGATTAATTACACTAACTAATCATTACACAAAATAATTAGGAGGGTAAAATAAATATATGGATAAGGGGTGTCCACATAATACTTCAAATAACTTACTAAAATAAAATGATGGTCCCCTCCAAAAAAATATCGGTGCCCAAAAAATCGTTGTAGATTTAACAATGCAAAGTAACCAACAGTTGGTTTTTTCACTCGCTCTGTTTTTGCTAGCCGACCAACCTACCCCCATTGGCCCAATCTAATAATCCCAACAACGAAGGTATTCGATGTAGAGGTGAGCATGGGCCGGTATGGACCGGTTTTCGCCTCATCCGCATCCAATCCATTGCACTACGAATTTCAAATTTGGCATCCGCATCCAATCCATATCCAACGGATTTGTATCCAATGGATACACGGATGAACGGATTGGATGCGAATAATCTAATGAATTTATAGTAAAGAAAATAAAGCTAACAGAAATGACTCCTTATAAACCTACATATCCTATATATGTATAAAAACATAAATATGTCATGTACAACACCTTAAGCAAACATCTTAAAATTTCCTAAATGATCCATAGTATTTTCTAGAACTATATAAATTCCCTTAAATTAACGGATATGGATGTCCAACGGATTTTCATGGTTGCATCCGGGCCCGATCGGTTATCCGTTGGATTTCAAAAATTCCATTCGCATCCAACCCATTAACGAACGATTCGGGCATCCATCCACAAATGAACGGTTGGTCCCGGTTAAATCCGCGGACGGGCCAAATGCTCACCCATAATTCGATGTTCCTACAGTTTCACCAGTAGTAGGACTAGGAACTAAGAGTGAATACGTGTCATTTGTCATTCATTTGATTTCGTACTACATTATCACCAAAATTAACTTCCCGGAAAAATTTAGAGCTTATTTGGTGCACCCAAATTTATGGCCAACTCGGAATCCACCTCATTATACAAAATCGGACATGTTGAGCAAAAATTTACTTCATGGAGGTAGAACTGAAACTTGTTTTAGTAGAACCGTTAAACCCATGATTTGTGATTGAGTGTTCTTGATCAATCACATAGTTCTTGAAAGTCATATGAACCAATTCTAAACTTGTTTGGAAGTGTGGAAAATCGGTTTCAATATTGTAAGTATGAAAGAGGACTTACAAAGTAAGGATTAAGAAGTTCTATTAGTATCATTGGTGGGAAACTATATAATTGCGGTTTATCTTTCATTTTCGATTCATTTGATTGACTAACGGTTGTTGGACTTTGATTTCACCTAGTTTGTTTATGCTTGAGAATCTTCTCTTCTGATATAAGATTCAGTCAAACTAGATCGAAGTTTCGACAGAGATCTTTAGACTGTTTGTAGATCTAAAGACGTCTTGTGATAATCCATCGTTAACAGACTCCGTTATGTGCGTGATTGATCACAAGTGATTCAAGTTTATTGTGTGCATGTGCTTATTGAAGATATAAGAAGATTTGAAGACAAAGAAGACTTTGAAGATTTCTGATTTGGGATTCATAATCTTTGGTGTGCACAATACTTGTTTCGGTAAAAGAGGATCCAACTATAATCGTTTTATCCTTGTGGTAGATTAGATTGATTAGTTGTGTAGATCGGCATCAATACAATTCTTTGTGATTAAAAGTATTGATTGCAAAATATTAACAATTACTTCGGTAGTTGATAATAAGATAGATCTAAGAGCCCGACGAAATTTTTTATTGAGATAAACAGAAGACCCTTTGTCGAACTCATATCACTTGGTTTGAAAAGAGTTGAAACCAAACAGATTTGTTGTTCCTTTACTGTTTGGAATACGAACCAAAGGATTTGTTCCATGTACGTGACTTATTACAGGTCGGAGGCGTGGGAATACAGACGGAACTAGGTGAACTATAGGTTTAGTTGCTTGGTCTCAACTATACGAAGTTGGTTTGATTTTGTATAGCGGCTTAATCCTGAGAGTATTCAACTCTGGACAAGGTCCCGGGTTTTTTTTTGCATTTGCGGTTTCCTCGTTAACAAAATCTTGTTGTGTCATTTACTTTTATTTTCCGCAATTATAATTGTTGTTATATAATTTAAAGTAAATTACACAAACGTTAATTCCTATTTACTTGATAAGCAATCCTATTGTGTTTGGTTAAGCCCAAACCTTTTATCAAGTAAACACACTTCGTTGTTGTATTGTCTCGATCTCGTATCCATAGACGATCACACGAAGTTTGAACCGATTTGTTGTATTGTCTCAACTCAGTCCATAGACAATCACTTTCAAACAAAGGGCTTATAGGTGGAAAAGTTTTAGATTGAGGTATATTTTGGTACCCTCGTCTTTTCAGTTTCCAAATTAGTCCAAGTTTATATCTATCTGGCATAGACCGTATATCTCAGAGTGGTAGTCTGGGATGTTAGAAAGGCAGACTAAAGGTTACACGATTTTTCCTCGAGTGAAATCAGTGTATGTACCTCGTAATTTAATTTTTTATCGAATTAATCATTTTAACCGAAAACTAAATATTTAGTTATATAGCTGTCATGTAACTCAAAATCTTCTAGTGTTAAACTGTTAATAATTCTACCAAATGAAATAAAAATAATAGCGCCTGTTGGTAGGAGGGAAAAAATGGATTATAGCTAAAATTTACTCGGTCAAAGTTAAAAAAATAAAATAATAAAGGATCATTTTCGAAATACCAATTCTACCCTCGAAAAACTAATCAAACTCCCAAAATTACAAATTGGTGGTACACGTAGTCTTCTTCGCTCCATTCCTTTACAACCAAATTTTTAATTCAATCATCTCTTGACTAACCCCATGTAATACCTCGGTCGACAGGTAGGGTTCGCCGAAGGAATACAGGTAATGATTTGTCCTTTCCTAACACCGAGGCTTTTTCAGCATAATTGGCTCTAGAGTCCGCAGAAAACTCTGCAGCTAAGCATGCTCGGACGGGAGTAATCCAGGGATGGATAACCTTCTGGGAAGTTGCTGCTGGATTACCGCAGAGATGCCCGTAGAAAACTCCATACTGCCGTATAACCACAGTGGCTAAGTGGGGACAATATTGGTGGAGGGACGGGTCATTACAGATGGTATTAGAGACAACGACGGGTCACTTGTTGAGGGTGAGAATGCATGTTGGACATGGTTGATCCAGGTACTTATCTCATGAGGGGCAGGTAACGTCGGATATCTGGGATTGAATATATATTCAGGAGCCGAGGACGGCTTCAATTTGAGGTGGTGGTACAGTAATACTCCGATTCGGAAGGTAGGGTTCGTCGAAGAAATATAGGTAATTGTTTGCTCTTTCCTAACACCGAGGCCTTTTCAGCACAATCATCTCCAGAGTTGGCAGAATACTCTGCAGTTAAGCATGCTCGATGGGTAATGTTCCGGGAAGTTGCTGCTGGATTACCCGCAGAGATTCCCGTAGTAAAACCCCACACTGCCGGATAACCGCAGTTGCTAAGTATGAACACTATCGGTGGATGGACGGTTTATTACACCCCAACAGACTTTTCCATTAGTTTTGCTATACATAAACTCCAACATGGCCTCTCAACAAACCATAACATAAGTTTTTGATTATGATATTGTTTGTACCCAAAATTACTTCTAAGCACTAAACACGATGATATTATGATGATTATTGAAAATTAAGGATAAAAACGATAAAAAATAAATAAGAAGACAAGAATTTAACGTGGTTCGGTAAGTGTTGCCTATATCCACGGAGGAATCCCATAGGGAGAGTATTGTATTGATATGAGATTACAATAGTTATTGATTCATGTCTTTTATATAGTTATGTAACCCTAATTCTGATACAAACTTGATGTGTAAGCAACTTGGCAACAAGACTTCTGGAATCTTCTATACGAGCTAACGGGCTTGATTAGCGGGCTCTCCGTCAATTTATTGACGGTGCAAACATCGCCCCTTCTTAAGACCCAATATGTTGGTAGTTAAGAAGATTGTTTTTCCTTCTTCGCGGACCGTTGATGACGTAACTCGCACCCAAGCGTTTGTAGAATATTACAAAGACGCCCCCAACTGTAATTACCTGCAAAAAATTTGCTCACATGCTAGGTGAGACTTTTTGCCACGTAGTGTACTTGTGATGCTCGAGAGCTAGTTGAGTCTTGGTTATAATTTAGTGTGCTTGCGGTTGGGGCAAGGCTTTTTGCTCACAACCTAACAAGGATGTAGCGCTCGCTGCTCGGGAAGGCTGGATGTTGCTTGTGTTGAGTAGAGTCTTTGGACCAATATCGAGCATTGGGATCGTGGTTGGGACGAGACTTTGTACGTACCAACATCGGGGGTTGAGCTCGTGGTCGATATGAGATTTTGTGCTTTCCAAGGTGCAAGTCTTTGTACTCGTGTGCAAGACATGATTTTATGCTTGCGGAAGCAAGACTTAAGTGCTCACATGTAAGGTGAGGCACTAGGTGCTTGCGATGTGATGCAAGGAAAAACATTGAAGGGTCTAAGCAATCCTCATCTCGAACTCGATTATATATGTCGCTATCCACGAACCTCGAACCCGATCTTGTTGCTGCTCCAAGTGCACAATCAAAGTTTCTCAAACACAGAAAATTTTGCTTCGATGTTGTAGGGAATCGAAAGACGATTCTAACGATCCAAAAATCACTCAATTTGGACTTCAACGAGGAAGTTATTGACGAAACAATATTTTCACAAAGCGAGAGTGTTATTGCAGACGTGGCAGTGATGACAATTTACAATTCGCTGACATGGACTGCAGACTGGACAATCGCGCTGATGTGGTAACATTGAGTGGATAGTGTTGCTGACGTGGCGGACATGGATATATAAGATTGCTGACGTGGCAGTTGCCGATATGAAGTTCTGACTGGATTCGAACGATGTTGAGTGGCAGGTGTGATCGCTCACATGACAGAAGCTAATTGTACCTTTTCAGCTGACGTGTCGGTCGTTGATTGGTTCTCACGGTCTGATGTGGCAACTGGCAACTATACGTGTCGCTTGTTGATTAGCTGGACCTGGTTGAACCGGAACCTAGATCTGATGGACGAGATTGGCTAGATCTGGAGGTGTACGTAAGGCTGGATAAAACAACAGTTTCATCAACTGTTGCTGCAATCGGCACACTTTATTTAACTGTTTCGCAACAGTTTCTTCATCTTCGTAACGGTTTCTTCAACTGTTTCGCAACAGTTTTTCTGAACCTTAACTTTTTATTTTTTTGATGATTTTTGGATGAAATCTAGTGCACGATTTATGCTCCACTTTTCTCAATGACAAAACACGATTGTTTTACACGAATCCCCTTAGTCGGCATCAATGTTTGTACCCAAAATTACTTCTAGGCAATAAACACGATGATTTGATGATGATTATTCAAAATAGGGCTAGAAAACGATAAAAAATAAATAAGAAGACAAGAATTTAACCTGGTTCGGCAAGTGTTACCTATATCCACGAAGGAATCTCATAGGGAGAGTATTGTATTGATATGAGATTACAATAGTTATTGTATGGTTAGCTAACCTAGCTAGGATTTCATGTCCTTTTAGGGCATGTATTTATATAGTTATGTAACCCTAATTTTGATACAAACTTGATGTGCAAGTAACTTGACAACAAGACTTATGGAAACTTCTGGAATCTTCTATACGGTCTAACATGCTTGATTAACGGGCTCTCCGTCAATTTTATTGACGGTACAAACAGATATTAAACTCGATGTGATTCATATGAATTTTGTTAGAATTTGAAATTCCTCAAATAACGTAACTGGTAATGCATTATTTCAGCACACAAAAACTTGAGTTGTAAAGATTTTATTTCGTTATAGAAGTCATTTATGTTGACTAATTTCAAAACAATTAAATTAACATCAACAATACTCATTGAAGCTTGAACATGTATATTTATATAGAAAACCCTAAATTCATTAATAATCCATCGATATGATAAGCAAGGACTTTTGGACCTTTTATCTCTTTTTTATCAAGTCAATCCTCTCCTTATATTTTGATTCCCTCCCAAAAGTCTTTCCTACTCAAATCCACTATGTCCTTTCTATTAACAGGACTCAAAAAGTTTTTAATGGTCTAGAATCTTCATTGTGGACAAAATTTATCGGATGACTCCAAATTTGCTACTGTGACTCAAAGTCTACCTCCTTAGTTATGACCAAAAATTTCCTCTTTACGCCAAATCGCTATGGTGGCCAAAATCTCGATCGAACCTAAAATATACCTTGTGAACTAATATATTTTACAGTGTCCTCAAAATATGTTTTGTGATTCGAAATAAACTCCAGAGTACAAATTTTCCTTGTTGCCCAAGATATGATATCCCAAAATTGGTCATTATGACTCAGATTCAGCCTCGTGACCCAAATAATAATGCGGGGTACAAAATACACCACCAACTTTTTCGTAGGCAACCTGTATGAACTAAACCCTAATACAATTCCGAGAGTTAAAACTCAATGAACCTCAATAAGGAATTATATCAAGAATTTATATTTCTCTCACAATCAATATGTAAACGGAAGCATGTCCGTGAACCTGATTATACCGTGAGAGTACTTGGATGATACCAAAGATCAATATCCAAGATTAATCAAGTCGTATCCAACAATTAAGATGGACGTATATACTTTGATTGATTTTACGTACAACCTGTGATGTTTCAATTATATAAATAAACAATACAACGCGGAAAAGAAATAACACAGACGCCAAAAAAATTGTTAACGAGTAGACCGCAAGTGCAGAGAACCCCCGAGATCTAGTCCAAATTTGAATACCAAAATGTATTAAAACGTTATGAACTCTATCCTAATATCTATACTTCATACTGGAATGCAGTTGAGACCGATTCCATTATCATAGTAATTTAGTTACAGTCGCGCTCTTTTTGCCTCTTGAATCTCGCAAGACTCTGCGCAATTGATTCCCTTAGCTGAGTTTTGTTAGAGCGTAACTATTGCTTCAACCTAAGTGAAGACTTTAAACCAATCTGCCTTACACAGAAAATCCTACATGTGATTTCAGTTCTTATCGTTAGATCGAGATAGGAAATCGTTTGCATTAGGCTAGGTCTATAAAACCTCAAAATCTGGAACTTATACTCTCGAAAGGAAGTCTAGATTATTATTCACCTCTAAAACCTACTACGGTTTCAACAAAGAATCGTTATAAAGGAATTAACTTGTGGAATCACAAAATCTTAGACGAAGAACTTTGCGATTTCTATGAATCTTACCTTATCGGAGATAAACTCGACAATCAATAGCAAGATCAGGCTATACGAACTATTAAGATAAAGATAGTCGGACTTGGCTTCACAAATCTCTAAGCGGACTCTTTTTTGTCGCTAAACCTAAAAGGGTTTAAAGGAGAGGATGACTCTAGTTTACAACTAGGACACACAAGAAGAGTTTCAGGGATTCAAATATCTTAGATGCGAAGTTCTTCTATTATAGACTTTCAAGATCGAAGGTTGCTTCAGATTTAAGCTAAGGTAGCTTTGGAATCAAGAAATATTTTTTTTCACCGTTAGATGAAAAATCGACTTGAGATAAACACAACAAAATATACACTCTAGTTTGGATGAGTCGTAACTAAACCGTGTATAATGACTTGTTCATGAATGGTTCTCCGAAACTAGCCAGACGAACCATAAGCTTAACCATTTTCATATAACACTTTTAGACTTTATTCTTGAGTCACAACCATAGGTTATAATGTGATCAAATATGTCTAAAGGTTTTTTAGAGAGTTATTCAATTGCCGATTATCTCATATAAATAATTCTGATGCATCTGAAAATATTCGACTGGGTAAGTACGTGTACTTACTTCCATATCATGAGTTATTTTTGTCACAGTATGTATATCGGGTATGTGTACCCTTAAGACAAAAAAAGTTCATGAACTTTTGGTATCCATACTAGGTATGTGTACCTTCTTAATTTCACGAGTCAACAGATCTTTTTGATATCCATACTAGGTATGTTTACCAAAGGTCGTTGCCGAACTATAGATACGCCGGTACGTGTAGTAAGGCTCGGTACCTATAGCTGTTACGCCAGTACATGAAGTGGTATATGTACCATCCTGTATCCAAATTTACAGTAGTTCGATAACTCTCTAATAATCGATTTGAAACATTCCCGAATAACATAAATGACACATATCACTGTTCCAGGCTATTTTCAAATGATTAACTTGAATCATGATTTAGGTCATAAACAATAAACTGTTCTTAACCAAATTCATCAAGTATCGAACAAATGTTCTTAAGCTTAGTCACTAATATTTTGAGAATAATTAACAAGATAAACTTGACTCAAAATTTCTATTGTGCAATATTTCAAAGTCCACTTAGTCATGCGACTTAGTCTCATAGATAGAAAGGTGAATACTTGAATAATAGTTTGGTTCATTCTTCACATAACTTTTGTAGATGAAGTTCTCCAAATGTCTTCAGTTGATGTTCTCCTTCAAATGGTAGAACGCAGTGATGTATGATACTCAACTACACACTTCTAATCTTAATCCGAGACTTGACTAAATGTAGATTGGATATCAAGATATAGTTTTGATCAACTAAATTTGACAACAAGTTTGAGATGGAAAAAACTTGTGAGTTCGACCGAGCAATGCTCTAACACCAAATGACTAAAATTTATCTCGTAAAGTGAAATTTGCATTGTGACCTAAAATTAATCATGAAGTTGCTTAGTGACCTATAATGAGCATGTGATATAAAAGATGCCCAGTGAAACGAATTGATCTGACATGTGGCCTATAATTTCTTTTGTGGCTTAAACTTCTCTCTTTCATCCAAAATCTCCATTTTGTGAGATAAAAACTATCATGTGATCCAAAACATATCTCGTAACCCGTAATTTACACAATTACTCACAAAATGCTATCGTTACACATGCTACATTTTTTTAAAATATGCATCATGACAACTTTTTCCTAGATGTACTATGTGGGTCAAATGTGTATTATACTGCGAAACGAGAGGCAAGTTTCTAACGAAACATGATATCGAAAATTTGGCTTAATTTGGAATATAATTGAACGCTAGATGGATGACGTCAAGGATGCTGTTGAAACCTCAATTAATAGAGAAAATATGATGAGGTTAGAGAGGATTGGAAAAACCCTCTTGGAAAGATGTGATCAAAATAATTCTAATGGAAATATGATTAAAGACGTATTAATTTGAGATCGTTAATGAAAATTTTATATGAATAATTGATAATTAATGGAAATGTGATACACTTATTTAGTAAGTCATTTACCACATTTGAATATATTTTAAAAATATAGAACTAAGAATATTGTCTGAACTCTCTTAACTAAAATTTGGGGGAAGACGCCGACAGAGGGTATTTAAAGATGTGACGTAGACATATTTTATATTACAATATGAAGATTTTATTGTGCTTTGATTAATTCCCTTTGATCGAGATTATTATTCTCCACCGGGTTTACTAAACAAGGATTTTAGCGAGACAACATCACAACAATTACAAGTATGTATTGCCTGCGTAAGACCTAAAGACCGCGTTAACATTACTGAACAAGATGAGATTGAAATTACAATGAAACACAATTCTTTTTCAATTGAAATAATTTCCATAATTATCACAAAGAAGTAAGGAGTTTAAAGCCTGTTCTCGTCACACGTAAACTAGTAGTATTCTAGACACAACGTTATAATTTTTTTCTGTTTCTCAAGGATTTGTCCTACTGGATATTTTGTTGTTGAGGTTATAATGAGGCAACATAAGTGAGTTTAGATTTGTATTAAGTAGATTATCAATGGTAAATAAGTATTATTATTAACATTTTTAATAACAAAAGAAACATAAAATGGATCATACTAACTAAATGAATTCCTCTTGTGTAAAAGACCTATCATTTTGAAAACATAATATGAGTTTCTTTATAACTAATAGCTTTATATATGTTTTTGGCAAGTAACCTTTCATCTTTGATCCAAAATTTTGAATAAATAATTAGCTATCATAAAATTTACTTATCAAAATAAATCGCGTCACTCAGGATTAAAATTCTATTTATACAATCTTAAACCAAACTTACATCCCAAAACTTTCGAATAGCCAAATATTTGAATTAAACTCAGACTCACATATAATTTTTACTACCATCCCTCTTGAATTTTCTCTTCCTTTTGTTATGCTAATTGTATCTATCTGGTGACCTCTTAGATGGTATATCCCTAGAAAAGAATTTGTGTATCTTAATTAAAGGAGGATTCATCAAATCATATCCCATGCTCATCCATAAGTTATGATATATGGCGACAATATTCTTTAACACGGCTTGTAGATTGGTGGTGTAAATGTCATTACAAAAATTACAAAAAAATAAAAATAAACTCTTACACATTATCACTAACATTCGAAAATTAAAATAAACTCATTTTATTGAGACAGGATAGTAAGAAATAATAAAAATTTGTATTACATATCTTTTCTTATCTTTCTATAAGAGGAACTTTGTTTTTAATTAAGAATACAAAAACATATTCAAAGTAATCCATATTTAATGTGAAGTGTGTATTTGTATACTTATCATAAAACGGAAACAATTCTATAAATGGGGACACACAAAATAATAAAACAATATGATCTTAGTGAGAATAAAATATAATGCTTCATAAGAACTCTCTTCATGTCACAAAGATATACGTTCGTGTATTTTGTACACTGAGAAAGAAAATTGAAAAGTGTGGTAATGTGTTAACGTACTTTTCTTAGTTAATTAATCTCATCCATATTATTTTATTTTTTTATTTTAAAACCCAGTATATATCACTAAAAAAATTAATATGTTAATGTGTATTTCATCACAACACGTACACTAACTAAGAATCCCTTAACGCAAACAAAAATCACTATTAATTATAAGTAAACATAAAAGCCATATAAAAATATTCATTTTCAAAGAAAAAATTCATTTATAAGACTACATTTTATAAATGCAATCTATATCTTCAAAAAAAATAATATAAACACCATTCTTAGGTTAGTAGGCTTTTTTCTTGGATCGAGATGGTGTAGAAACCCAAGTTAGAATTTCATAATGAGTTTTTCAATCGATAAATCATTAGAAAAACATAACTGTTTAATTTTTATCTTACAACTCAAACCTTAGAAAAAAACAGGTGTTGATCATGATATTAGTGAAGTTTAATACTCAAATCTTAATAATTCTGGTGGTGAGAAATCAAGTCAAACGATTTCATATTAGGTTTGAATTAACACAGAACTCTGTTCTCTTTTTATTTCTTTTGTATACTGATGGAATAGTTCATTCGTTACCCCTCTTTCATAGTGCTCAATATTTCCCCCCATAGATTGATGTTCATCATAGGTGTCATATTTTTTTCTCAAGTACTTCTAAAAATTGTTTACCCCATATCTCTGATCCCTTATTTCGTAATTAGATAATCCTGAATAGTATTCCAAAAATACTTTTCTATTTCGGATGTACATAACACGGATTTTACTCCCATATCAATTAACTCTCTTCTAACATATTATCCTTTTACAAATTTTTGAACAGAGAAGAAGCCATTTGGTCCAAGACCCCTTAGTTTTGGTATTTTGTAACTCCTTCCACATAATAAAACCCAAGAACAGAGAAAAGAGATTGTTAATTGGTTACAATCTCAAACCACAAACTTCAGCTTGGAGCTCTTGGGATCTCAAGTAATTCTCAATTCCATGTACAAAATGTTGGCATTACCTCACAAACATAAGCCTAGTCTTTGTGAAGACTAGAAGCAGAGCACACTATAGTAACACCATGAATTCCCGATATAAAGATTCATTTAGAAAGATTTTTTGGGCACCACTGTGTTTTTGAGGAGACCATGGTTTGATTAGACCACCTTCCCTATAGTTATAAGAGGTGTCATAAAAGGTGGAGATGACTAGTTTACCCTTTAACCTAACTAAAATTATAACTAATCTACAACTTCTTCTTCCTCTATTCAACAATTTTTTTTCTTCTCTTCTTCATCAATTTATGATCATCTAAACCCGATCATATACAAATCTAATCAAAATCATCAAATTTTTATTGTCGTCGATTCATTGAATTTTCATCGTCGATTAATCGATATTTTGTAAACAAACCCGTCCATAAGTATTTTCCTACAAACCCATTACTTCTAATTCGTTTTTGATTGAAATTTTGAGAAGTAGTCATCAAAATAGGTTGAATTGGAGGTTACAGTAGTAAGTTCGGTTAGGATAATTTTGAAAAATACCCTAGTTTTACAACCGAACTTTTAAAGATGAAGAACACGAAGAAAACTTTGGCTAAGAATGTTTTTTTTGTTCCTAACCGTACGCTTGAGTTCGGTTGAGTTGCAAAAAAGAATTTCAAAACCGAAAACTTCTTTGTATAGCTAAATGTTGAGTTCGGTTCAATCGCAAAAACAAAAATTCCTAACCGAACTTTACTCTGAAAACCTATATAATGAGTTCAGCTATGTCGCAATTTTTTCTGCTAACCGAACGAAGAGTTCGACAATGTTTTATAAACGTTGCTAACCTACCGAAGTCCGTTGTTTAAAGTTCGGTTACAACGTGGTCGAGTCGACTGAACCGAACAAAACTTTGGAAACTCAAGCATAGTAGTCCGGTTACATTTTATTTTTCATCATCTAGCCGAACAAACAAAAACTCCATTAAAGCGCTGGTCTGTTTACCTATGTATTTTGGATTTATTAACCGAACTGCATTTGCAGAAAGTTCGGTTACATGTTCTTCTTATAATATAATCGAATTGTGTTGACCTAGTCGAAATTTTTTGTTACAATTTTCATTTTGAAGAAATTTTAGGCTATTTATAGCAACATTAACTAAGTTACAAGCATACCTCGGTACCTAAAGGATGTTTTTTTATCCATATTCACCCATCTCTAAATATTGTTTTTCTCCATCTTCTTCTTTTTCTACTGCTTTAATCACTTAATAATTCTACTTCTTTAATCACTTAATAATTGTCCATTAATTTAACCTTAATCAATGATTAATTACACTAACTAATCATTACACAAAAATAATTAGGGGGTGGTTTTGGTATTAAAATAAATATATGCATAAGGGTGTCCACATAATACTTCAAATAACTTACTAAAATAAAATGATGGTCCCCTCCAAAAAAATAGCGGTACCCAAAAAATTGTTCTAGATTTAACAATGCAAAGTAACCAACAGTTGGTTTTTTCACTCTCTCTGTTTTGACTAGCCGACCAACCTACCACCATCGACCCAATCTAAAAATCCCAACAACGATGATATTCGATGTAGAGGTGAGCATGGGCCCGGTATGGAACGATTTTCGCCTCATCCGCATCCAATTCATTGCACTACGGATTTCAAATTTGGCATCCGCATCCAATCCATATCCAACGGATTTGCATCCAATAGATACACGGATAGACGGATTGGATTCGGATAATCCAATGGATTTATAGTAAAGAAAATAAAGCTAACACAAATGACTCCTTATAAACCTACATATCCTATATATGTATAAAAACATAAAAGTGTCATGTACAACACACTAAACAAACATATTAAAAATTCCTAAATGATCCATAGTATTTTCTAGAACTATATAAATGCCCTTAATTTAACGGATACAGATGTCCAACGTATTTTCATGGTTGCATACGGACCCGATCCGTTATCTGTTGGATTTCAAAAATTTCATTCACATCCAATCCCATATCTCTGATCCCTTATTTCGTAATTAGATAATCCTGAATAGTATTCCAAAAATACTTTTCTATTTCGGATGTTCAGAACACGGATTTTACTCCCATATTGATTAACTCTCTTCTAACATATTATCCTTGTACAAATTTTCGAACAGAGAAGAAGCCATTGGGTCCAAGACCCCTCAATTTTGATATTTCGTAACTCCTTCCACACAATAAAACCCAAGCACTGACATAATTGGTTTTTGCTTTTTATCTGTTTTTATGCCTGTAACACAAATCTCTATAGTCCCCTCCAATGTTTGTCTGATCCCATCTTCATCAATCAATTTTTCTAAGGATTTAGCTATTTCCTCAACTTCAAGTTTAGGTTTTTTCTTCATATTCATCTTTATGAACTTGTTATCATGATAGTTGTTAATTACTATGTCTGCAATTTTTGAAGTACGATAACATATATATATATATATATATATATATATATATCCAAATTTTTTTTAATATATTATATATTATTTCACTTAAGTCTTTATTTTCATCATATTAAATCCACATGTTTTGAATCTATTATATGTTATTTCACTCAAATCTTTATTCTCATCATAACAAGGGAAGTTGTGGCGACAAAATCAAATCGCATGTATTGACAACATTTCCAGGAAATAAAACATCTAAAAATAAATTAAATGTCTTTCATTAAATTATGAATTCTCCAAACTATACTGAAGTTTTCCTTATTAACTGCATCAACAACGAGCTTTGAGTCAAGTTCAAAGATAACTCTCTCTAACCGCATGTTTTGTTCCCAATTCAATGCTGCCCAAAGCCCTTTGTAAGATCTTAAGATCAATGCAAACTCATCAAGAGAGAAGCGTTCGGTAGAAACAAGTTAGAAGCCGCAGTATCCACTTGAGCGTGATGGCAGGATTTCTTGCTGGCGAATTACCGATAATTATGCTTGTAGTGGGTGTACACATGCCTCATATCCCAGCGCCATAGGCTTTTATCAGGTCTGATTATTCCAGTATGGTACTTTTAACATTGCAAGAGCTTGGACACCATGATGGCTCTACGTACACCAAGACCAATGCATGGATGATGGAACATTTTTTGGCTCTGCCCAACACCCATCATATGATTCTTCCCGTGTACTTGAGAAAAATGGTGCATAAGTATAATCAACTTGTTTTTGGTCAAGAGGATCGTTACCCAATTCTTGATGGGTTGACCTTACACAATGTGATGACAGGTATACCATGGGGGCATGGCATAAGCCCTACGAGTGTCAGGTACTATTCTTAGGTAGATAAATTTCGATCCCCTACGCGTTCCTGCAAAATCACGCAATATCGGACCAATTCCACATGTGTTTAGAAATATCATGGAAAGTACCATCTGAATTTAAGGTAAACATGCTTCTAGGGGGAGATATCCAATGGGTGTTGATTCTGTTTTTACTAGTGACTGATCTGATGATATGCTTGGGGGATATTCTAGCTCCATGTTCAGTTAATAATTTTTTATAGTTTAAGATAATGCTTTATTGTGATATATTACTATTCTGAAAGATGATATCCCATTTTGCAGTCCAGATATACCAAGCGACACTAACTTTATCAATGAAAACTTTTTCTAATATAATATTGTTGTTCAGATCATCGAACCAGATGCAACAACATTCTTCAAGATTTATATCAGTTGGATTCTTCCACCCAAAAGTTGTACTCCAAACTGCTCTAGATAAATTGCAGTCTAAGATTACATGTAAAGCAGTTTACAGTTGTTGTGTGCATAAGGGACAAGCAACATTGACATTAGGTATGAAACCCGAGAGTTTATCTCTTGTTGGAATTATATCCTTGATACACTTCCATAAGAATTGTCTGATTCTCGGAAGCATTGGAAGTTTGCATAATTTTTTGTAGATTTTATGAATTCTCTGACCCACTGAAGTTTGTAAATGCTTCTCTTCGTACATCTCTCTATCAGCATATTTGACCGATATATTCTTCTCTAGATTACTTTATCTTTGCAGTTTCGATTTATTGATATCTTGAGAATTTTCCTTACAGTATCGTCATCAAAAAGATCTAGTATGAGACCGACATTCAAAGTATCCGAGTTTGGGTTGAAAATTTGCCAGAAATAAGAGTAAAGTTGTACATTAGTTGCAGCTTGTTTTGACAAACTTTTATTTCATTTAAGACAATAAATTTGACATTCAAAGTAATATAAATTAATTGATAGTAAATAAGAAGATACCAAATATTACTGTAACACTCCTTGTTTTTAGCACGACGCATGCTAAAAGATGCGCCATGGCCTGAGATGAAGCTTCATCTAAAGCTTCTGTTGCGCGGTACGCGATAGATTGGCTAAAGGAAAATGTCGCGCCAAAATGGCGCATTATGTTTGGAATTTGGACAAGGGTCAATGTTACATCATAATGATGCATTAGGCTAGTTGGGTAGGTGGCCTTGAGCTTGTAGCGTAATCATTACGCATTACGAAAGTTATTGGCCTAGAGCCAATATCGCACAATCATTGTGCATCAGGACATAGAGGGCTGACAGAATAAGTAGTGCACAATCATTGTGCATCAGCCAAAGAGGGCTGGCCAAAGGAGTGTTTCTCAATCATTGTGTGCAATCATTGTGCACAATCATTGCGAAGTAACACAATCATTACGAAGTAACACAATCATTGCAAAGTAACGCAATCATTGCGATGAACAGTGAAGCAGGCATGTCATTTTGGTCCCCTATACATACTTGTAGAAATTCCATTAAGACATATATAAGGAGGGGTACTTGTTTGAAGGTGCATATAAGGACTATGCACCAAGCAAGCTTCATAGCTTAGCCGAAAGAGTATAAATGATGCCTAAGGCTCATTTATAGCTGCGTAGCCTTGCGAAGAGGGCATTTGATGTTAAGCATCACCAATCCATGTCGCTGACCCGATGATGCATAACAATTGTGCATCTTGACGGAATGGCCTACGGACCAGGCTATTACCATTTTTCCTAGGCTATGGCCTTGCAAACGAGTTGGTTAAGCTTCTGTCCCTTCGCGGATGAACTACGGTCTGTGCTTGGTCCCTTTAGAGTGGGGAAGGGTACCTAGTCAGCCGCAATGAGCTGCAGCATTGCCGGTCCAGCACGTTTGCCACTCATATCATATATGCTCGGTAGCTCGACTCAAGAGATGATTGTGGCCAGACTTGATGAGGCTAGTTGCATGCCAGAAAGTGGATGCTCATACTTCCTTTAAAGTCATAAAGAGTTGGTAAGTGAGGTAACGTAGGGAATGGCAAGGGCTTGGTGCGGCCTACGCCAAAGTCCAAGGCTTATGCCTGGAAAAGACTCGACGATATGACGGTTGGTCAGGTAGATAGGAAATTCAGTGATGAATTCCTACGTTGAGGAAAAGCCAGTGATGCACGCAATATGCATCAACATTGGCCTTATGGTCTTAAACCCTTTAGCGGAAAAAGGTTAAGTTTTGGAATGGTGTGGAAGCTAAGTTAGATGCATCATGCTCCACGAGCATGCTTGAAAGGGAAATTGAACGTGCATTTGCCTAGCTTTGAGGCCCGGATCGTAGCTTCATCACGGCGCATCGGGAAGATTACGGCCTGCTGGGCAACGCGCCAAGGGCGTAATTTTCCGGTCCGTCACAGTTGGTGTCAAAACAAGTTCCGAGAAAACTCTAGGGACTTGTGCGGAGTGGACTCATTGGCGAGTATTTTCCTTAATGGAAACTTAAAGTTGGAGAGTAGGACAACTTTTGCGCAGAAATACTTTGTAACTGCTTAACCAGTTACTATGGGAATCGAGTTGAGCTTGTTCAAGTACTATGAGTTTGCCTGGCCTAAGTGGCACCCCACTTATGAGTGGATATATGGAAGACCGTCTGGGACGGTGGGTAGACAATGGGACTGATCATCCCCACACGTTGGAAACTGTCCAACGGTGTGCGTTGTCAGGCCAGGCTAGCATCCCATTTACGAGTGGCAACCTGGATGACCGTAAGGGATGGTGGGAAACTAGAAACTATCCTACGCAGTACTATGCTAAAATATTTTCATTTCGATGAAATATTTAAACTTGTGAACCTTAGGGATTCCTGGGTGGTGGTATGTGATTCCATTTAGGATACCTGGTCGATATATCCTCTTGGCACTGGCCAATTGCGATTCTGGGTACTGTTGTGGTCACTTTTGGATTCCTGGGAAGTTAGTATGGGACATGTGCTCAGAAGGTCTAAATTATTGTTCATGACAACTTGAAGAAACCCATGATTTCTGAGCATCTAGTATGAGACTTTTGCCCAGGAAATCCAAACCGAAGAGATTGTCCACAATAGTTTTGGTTTTGAATTTCGGGGACGAAATTCTTTAAAGGGGTGAAGAGTGTAACACCCCGTGTTATTAGCATGGCGCATGCTAAAAGATGTGCCATGGCCTTAGATGAAGCTTCATCTAAAGCTTTTGTTGCGTGGTACGCGGTAGATTGTCTTAAGGAAAATGTCGCGCCAAAATGGCGCATTATGTTTGTCATTTCTCCAAGGGTCAATGTTACATCATCATGATGCATTAGGCTATTGGGTAGGTGGCCTTGACCTTGCAGCGTAATTATTGCGCATTACGAAAGTTATTGGCCAATATAGCACAATCATTGTGCATCAAGACATAGAGGGTTGGCAGAAGTAGTGCACAATCATTGTGCATCAACCAGAGAGGGATGGCCAAAGGAGTGTTCTCAATCATTGTGTACAATCATTATGTACAATCATTATGAAGTAACGCAATCATTGCGATGAACAGTGAAGCAGGAATGTCATTTTGGTCCCCTAAACATACTTGTAGAAATTCCGTTAAGACATATATAGGGATGGGTACTTGGTTAAAGGTGCATATGCGGACTATGCACCAAGTAAGCTTCATAGCGTATCCAGAAGAGTATAAATGATGCCTAAGGGTCATTTACAGCTGCGTAGCCTTGCGAAGAGGGCATTTGATGCTTAGTCATCACCATGCCATGTCGATGACCCGATGATGCATAACAATTGTGCATCTTGACGGAATACCCTACAGACCAGGCTATTACCATTTTTGCTAGCTACGTCCTTGCAAACGAGTTGGTTAAGCTTCCATCCCTTCGCGGATGAACTAGGGTCTGTGCTTGATCCCTTTAGAGTAGGGAAGGGTACGTAGGCAGGCGCAATAAGTTTCACCATTGCAGGTCCAGCACGTTGGCCCCTCATATCATCTATGCTCGGTATCTCGACGCAAGAGATGATTGTGGCCAGACTTGATGAGGCTAGTTGCATGCCAGAAAGTGGATGCTCATACTTCATAACAAGTCATAAAGAGTTGGTAAGTGAGGTAACATAGGGAATGGCAAGGGCTTGGTGCGGCCTATGCCAAAGTGCAAGGCTTATGTCTGGACAATACTCGACGATATGACGATTGGTCATCTAGATAGGAAATTCAGTGATGAATTCCCTATGTTGAGGCAAAGCCAGTGATGCACGGAATATGCATCAACATTGGCCTTATGGCCTTAAACCCTTTAGCGTACAAAGGGTAATTTTAGGAACGGTATGGAAGCTAAGTTAGATGCATCATGCTCCACGAGCATGCTTGCAAGGGAAATTGAACGTGCATTTACCTAGATTTAAGTCCCGGATCGTATCTTCATCATGGCGCATCGGGGAGATTACAACCTACGGAGCAACGCGCCAAAGGCGTAATTTTTCGGTCCGTCACAGATGGTATCAGAGAAAGTTCCGAGAAAACTCTAGGGACTTGTGCAGAGTGGACTCATTGGCGAGTGTTTTCCTTAATGGAAACTTAAATTTGGAGTGTAGGCCAACTTTTGCACAGAAATAATTTGTAACTGCTTAGCCAGTTACTATGGGAATCGAGCTGAGATTGTTCAAGTACTATGAGTTTTCCTGGCCTAAGTGGCACCCCATTAACGAGTGGATATCCGGAAGACCGTCTGAGACGGTGGGTAGACAATGGGAATGATCATCCCCACACGTTGGAAACTTTCCAACGGTGTGCGTTGTCAGGACAGGCTAGCATCCCACTTACGAGTGGCAACCTGGATAACCGTCAGGGACGGTGGGCAACTGGAAACTGTTCCACGCAGTACTGTGCTAAAATATTGTCATTTCGATGACATCTTTAAACTTGTGAACCTTAGGGATTACTGGGTGGTAGTATGGGATGCCATCTAGGGTACCTGGACGAGATATCCTCTTGGCACTGGACAATTGCTATTCTTGGTATTGTTGTTGGCACTTTTGGATTCCTGGGCAGGTGGTATGGGACATGTGCTCAGAAGGTCTAAATTTTTTTCATGACAACTTGAAGAAACTCGTGATTTATGAGCATCTGGTATGGGACTTTTGCTCAGGAAATCCAAACCGAAGAGATTGTCCACATTAGTTTTGGTTTTGAATTTCGGGGGCGAAATTTTTAGAAGGGGTGAAGAGTGTAACACCGCGTGTTTTTAGCATGGCACATGCTAAAAGATGCGCCATGGCCTGAGATGAAGCTTCATCTAAAGCTTCTGTTGCGTGGTACGCGGTAGATTGGCTTAAGGAAAACGTCGCGCCAAAATGGTGCATTATGTTTGGCATTTGGCAAAGGGTTAATGTTACATCATCATGATGCGTTAGGCTAGTTGGGTAGGTGGCCTTGATCTTGCAGCGTAATCATTACGCATTACGAAAGTTATTGGCCTAGATCCAATATCGCACAATCATTGTGCATCACGACATAGAGGGCTGGCAGAACGAGTAGTGCACAATCATTGTGCATCAGCCAGAGAGGGCTGGCGAAAGGAGTGTTAATCAATCATTGTGCGCAATCATCATGCACAATCATTGCGATGAATAGTGAAGAAGGCATGTCATTTTGGTCCCCTAAACATAGTTGTAGAAATTCCATTAAGACATATATAAGGAGGGGTACTTGGTTGAAGGTGCATATGCGGACTATGCACCAAGTAAGGTTCATAGCTTAGCGGGAAGAGTATAAATGATGCCTAAGGCTCATTTATAGCTGTGTAGCCTTGCGAAGAGGGCATTTGATGCTTAGGCATCACCATGCCATGTCGCCGACCCGATGATGCATAACAATTCTGCATCTTGACGGAATGGCCTACGGACCAGGCTATTACCATTTTTGCCAGGCTACGGCCTTGCAAACGAGTTGGTTAAGCTTTTATCCCTTCGCAGATGAACTACGGTTTGTGCTTGATCCATTTAGAGTAGGGAAGGGTACGTAGGCAGCCGCAATGAGTTGCACCATTGCCGGTCCAGCACGTTGGCCCCTCATATCATCTATGCTCGGTAGCTCGACGCAAGAGATGATTGTGGCCAGACTTGATGAGGCTAGTTGCATGTCTAAAACTGGATGCTCATACCTCCAAACAAGTCATAAAGAGTTGGTAAGTGAGGTAACGTAGGGAATGGCAAGGGGCTTGGTGCGGCCTACGCCAAAGTCCAAGGCTTATGCCTGGACAAGACTCGACGATATGAAGGTTGGTCAGCTAGATAGGAAATTCAATGAATTCCCTACGTTGAGGCAAAGCCAGTGATGCAAGCAATATGCATCAACATTGGCCTTAAACCCTTTAGCGTACAAATGGTAAGTTTTGGAACGGTGTGGAAGATAAGTTAACTGCATCATGGTCCACGAGCATGCTTGCAAGGTAAATTGAACGTGCATTTGGCTAGCTTTGAGGCCCGGATCGTAGTTTCATCATGGAACATCGGGGAGATTACAGCCTGTGGGGCAACGTGCCAAAGGCGTAATTTTCCGGTCCGTCACAGTTGGTATGAGAGAAAGTTCCGAGAAAACTCTAGGGACTTGTGGAGAGTGGACTCATTGGCGAGTATTTTCCTTAATAGAAACTTAAAGTTGGAGAGTAAGCCAACTTTTGCGCCGAAATAGTTTGTTACTGCTTAGCCAGTTACTATGTAGTAGTGCTGAGCTTGTTCAAGTACTGTGAGTTTTCCTGGCCTAAGTGGCACCCCATTTACGAGTGGATATCCGGAAGACCGTCTGGGACGATGGGTAGACAATGGGAATGATCATCCCCACACGTTGGAAACTGTCCAACGGTGTGCGTTGTCAGGCCATGCTTGCATCCCACTTACGAGTGGAAACCTGGATAACCGTCAGGAACGGTGGGAAACTGCAAACTATTCTACGCAGTACTGTGCTAAAATATTGTCATTTCGATGACATCTTTAAACTTGTGAACCTTAGGGATTCCTGGGTGGTAGTATGGGATGTCATCTAGGGTACCTGGACGAGATATCCTCTTGGCACTGGCCAATTGCTATTCTTGGTATTGTTGTTGGCACTTTTGGATTCCTGGGCAGGTGGTATGGGACATGTGCTCAGAAGGTCTAAATTTTTTTTCATGACAACTTGAAGAAACCCGTGATTTCTGAGCATCTGGTATGGGACTTTTGCTCAGGAAATACAAACCGAAGAGATTCTCCACATTAGTTTTGGTTTTGATTTTCGGGGAAGAAATTTTTAGAAGGGGTGAAGAGTGTAACACCGCGTGTTTTTAGCATGGCACATGATAAAATATGCGCCATGGCCTGAGATGAAGCTTCATCTAAAGCTTCTGTTGCGTGGTACGCAGTAGATTGGCTTAAGGCAAATGTCGCGCCAAAATGGTGCATTGTGTTTGGAATTTGGCTAAGGGTCAATGTTACATCATCATGATGCATTAGGCCAGTTGGGTAGGTGGCCTTGAGCTTGCAGCGTAATCATTGCGTGTTACGAAAGTTATTGGCCTAGAGACAATATCGCACAATCATTGTGCATCAGGACATACAGGGCTGGCAGAACGAGTAGTGCACAATCATTGTGCATCAGTCAGAGATGGCTGGCCAAAGGAGTGTTTCTCAATCATTGTGTGCAATTATTATGCATAATCATTGTGATGAACAGTGAAGCAGACATGTCATTTTGGTCCCCTAAACATACTTGTAGAAATTCCATTAAGACATATATAGGGAGGGGTACTTGGTTGAAGGTGCATATGCGGACTATGCACCAAGTAAGGTTCATAGCTTAGCGGGAAGAGTATAAATGATGCCTAAGGCTCATTTATAGCTGCGTAGCCTGGCAAAGAGGGCATTTGATGCTTAGGCATCACCATGCCATGTCGCTGACCCGATGATGCATAACAATTGTGCATCTTGACGGAATGGCCTACGGACCAGGCTATTACCATTTTTGCTTGGCTACGTCCTTGCAAACGAGTTGGTTAAGCTTTTGTCCCTTCGCAGATGAACTACGGTTTGTGCTTGATCCCTTTAGAGTAGGGAAGGGTACGTAGGCAGCAGCAATGAGTTGCAGCATTGCCGGTCCAGCACGTTGACCCCTCATATCATCTATGCTCGGTAGCTCGACGCAAGAGATGATTGTGGCCAGACTTTATGAGGCTAGTTGGATGTCTGAAAGTGGATGCTCATACCTCCTAACAAGTCATAAAGAGTTGGTAAGTGAGGTAACATAGGGAATGGAAAGGGGCTTGGTGCGTCCTACACAAAAGTCCAAGGCTTATGCCTGGACAAGACTCGACGATATCACGGTTGGTCATCTAGATAGGAAATTCAGTAATGAGTTCCCTACATTGAGGCAAAGCCAGTGATGCATGCCATATGCATCAACATTGGCCTTAAACCCTTTAGCGTACAAAGGGTAAATTTTAGAACGGTGTGGAAGCTAAGTTAGCTGAATCATGCTCCACGAGCATGCTTGCAAGGAAAATTGAACGTGCATTTTCCTAGCTTTGAGGCTCGGATCGTAGCTTCATCATGGCGCATCAGGGAGATTACGGCCTGCGGGGCAACGCGCCAAAGGCGTAATTTTCCGGTCCGTCACAGTTGGTATCAGAGCAAGTTCTGAGAAAACTCTAGGTACTTGTGCAGAGTGGACTCATTGGCGAGTATTTTCCTCAATGGAAACTTAAAGTTGGAGAGTAGGCCAGCTTTTGCGCAGAAATAGTTTCTAACTGCTTAGCCAGTTATTATGGGAATCGAGCTGAGCTTGTTCAAGTACTATGAGTTTTCCTGGCCTAAGTGGCACCCCACTTACGAGTGGATATCCGGAAGACCGTCTTGGACGGTAGGTAGAAAATGGGACTGATCATCCCCACACGTTGGAAACTGTCCAACGGTGTGCGTTGTCAGGCCAGGCTAGCATCCCACTTACGAGTGGTAACCTGGATAACCGTCAGGGTCGGTGGGCAACTGAAAACTATTCCACGCGGTACTGTGTTAAAATATTTTCATTTCGATGACATCTTTAAACTTGTGAACCTTAGGGATTCCTGGGTGGTAGTATGGGATGCCATCTAGGATACCTGGTCGAGATATCCTCTTGGCACTTGCCAATTGCGATTCTTGGTATTGTTGTTGACACTTTTGAATTTCTGGGCAGGTGGTATGGGACATGTGCTCAGAAGGTCTAAATTTTTTTTCATGACAACTTGAAGAAACCCGTGATTTCTGAGCATCTGGTATGGGACTTTTGCTCAGGAAATCCAAACCGAAGAGATTGTCCACAATAGTTTTGGTTTTGAATTTCGGGGACGAAATTCTTTGAAGGGGTGAAGAGTATAACACCCCGTTTTTTTAGCATGGCGCATGCTAAAATATGCGCCATGGCCTGAGATGAAGCTTCATCTAAAGCTTTTGTTGCGTGGTACGCGGTAGATTGGCTTAAGGCAAATGTCGCGCCAAAATGGCGCACTATGTTTGGCATTTGTCCAAGGGTCAATGTTACACCATCATGATGCATTAAGCCAGTTGGGTAGGTGGCCTTGAGCTTGCAGCGTAATCATTGCGCATTAATAAAGTTATTGGCCTAGAGCCAATATCGCACAATCATTGTGCATCAGGACATAGAGGGCTGGCAGAACGAGTAGTGCACAATCATTGTGCATCAGCCAGAGAGAGATGGCCAAAGGAGTGTTTCTCAATCATTGTGCGAAATTATTATGCATAATCATTGAGATGAACAGTGAAGCATGCATGTCATTTTGGTCCCCTAAACATACTTGTAGAAATTCCATTAAGACATATATAGGGAGGGGTATTTGGTTGAAGGTGCATATGCGAACTATACACCAAGTAAGGTTCATATCTTAGCCGGAAGATTATAAATGATGCCTAAGGCTCATTTATATCTGCGTAGCCTTGCGAAGAAGGAATTTGATGCTTAGGCATCACCATGCCATGTCGCTGACCCGATGATGCATAACACTTGTACATCTTGACGGAATGGCCTACGGACCAGGCTATTACCATTTTTGCGAGGATACGACCTTGCAAACGAGTTGGTTAAGATTATGTCCTTTCGCGGATGAACTACGGTCTGTTCTTGATCCCTTTAGAGTAGGAAAAGGTACGAGGCAGCCGCAATGAGTTGTACCATTGTCGGTCCAGCACATTGGCCCCTCATATCATCTATGCCCGGTAGCTCGACGCAAGAGATGATTATGGCCAGACTTGATGAGGCTAGTTGCATGCCAGAAAGTGGATGCTCATGTTTCCTATCAAGTCATAAAGAGTTGGTAAGTGAGGTAACGTAGGGAATGACAAGGGGCTTGGTGCGGCCTACGCCAAAGTCCAAGGCTTATGCCTGGACAAGACTCGACGATGTGACGGTTGTTCATCTAGATAGGAAATTCAGTGATGAATTCCCTATGTTGAGGCAAATCCAGTGATGCACGCAATATGCATCAATATTGGCCTTATGGCCTTAAATCCTTTAGCGGAGAAAAGGTGAGTTTTGGAATGGTGTGGAAGCAAAGTTAGCTGCATCATGCTCCACGAGCATGCTTGCAAGGGAAATTGAACGTGCATTTGCCTAGCTTTGTGGCCCGGATCGTAGATTCATCATGGTGCATCGGGAGATTACCGCCTGTGGGGAAACGCGCCAAAGGCGTAATTTTCCGGTCCGTCACAGTTGGTATCAGAGCAAGTTCCGAGAAAACTCTAGGGACTTGTGCAGAGTGGACTCATTGGCGAGTATTTTCCTTAATGGAAACTTAAAGTTTGAGAGTAGACCAACTTTTGCGCAGAAATAGTTTGTAACTGCTTAGCCAGTTACTATGGGAATCGAGCTGAGCTTGTTCAAGTACTATGAGTTATCCTAGCCTAAGTGGCACCCCACTTATGAGTGGATATCCGAAAGACCGTCTTGGACGGTAGGTAGAAAATGGGACTGATCATCCCCACACGTTGGAAACTGTCCAACGGTGTGCGTTGTCAGGACAGGCTATCATCCCACTTACGAGTGGCAACCTGGATAACCTTCAGGGACGGTGGGCAACTGGAAACTATTCCACGCAGTACTGTGCTAAAATATTTTCATTTCGATGACATCTTTAAACTTGTGAACCTTAGGGATTCCTGGGTGGTAGTATGGGATGCCATCTAGGATACCTGGTCGATATATCCTCTTGGCACTTTCCAATTGCGATTATTGGTATTGTTGTTGACACTTTTGAATTTCTGGGCAGGTGGTATGGGACATGTGCTCAGAAGGTCTAAATTTTTTTTCATGACAACTTGAAGAAACCCGTGATTTCTGAGCATCTGGTATGGGACTTTTGTTCAGGAAATCCAAACCGAAGAGATTGTCCACAATAGTTTTGGTTTTGAATTTCGGGGACGAAATTCTTTGGAGGAGTGAAGAGTATAACACCCCGTGTTTTTAGCATGGCGCATGCTAAAAGATGCGCCATGTCCTGAGATGAAGCTTCATCTAAAGCTTCTGTTGCGTTGTACGCGGTAGATTGGCTTAAGGAAAATGTCGCGCCAAAATTACGCATTATGTTTGGCATTTGGCCAAGGGTCAATGTTACACCATCATGATGCATTAGGCAAGTTGATTAGGTGGCCTTGAGCTTGCAGCGTAATCATTGCGCGTTACGAAAGTTATTGGCCTAGAGCCAATATCGCACAATAATTGTGCATCAGGACATACATGGCTGGCAGAACGAGTAGTGCACAATCATTGTGCATCATACAGAGAGGGATGGCCAAAGGAGTGTTGCTCAATCATTGTGCGCAATTATTATGCATAATCATTGCGATGAACATTGAAGCAGGCATGTCATTTTGGTCCCCTAAACATACTTGTAGAAATTCCATTAAGACATATATAGGGAGGGGTATTTGGTTGAAGGTGCATATGCGGACTATGCACCAAGTAAGGTTCATAGCTTAGCCGGAAGAGTATAAATGATGCCTAAGGCTCATTTATAGCTGCGTAGCCTTGCGAAGAGGACATTTGATGCTTAGGCATCACCATGCCATGTCGCTGACCCGATGATGCATAACAATTGTACATCTTGACGGAATGGCCTATGGACCAGGCTATTACAATTTTTGCTAGGATACGTCCTTGCAAACGAGTTGGTTAAGCTTATATCCTTTCGTGGATGAACTACGGTCTGTTCTTGATCCCTTTAGAGTAGGGAAAGGTACGTGGAAGCCGCAATGATTTGTACCATTGCCGGTGCAGCACATTGGCCCCTCATATCATCTATGCTCGGTAGCTCGACGTAAGAGATGATTGTGGCCAGACTTGATGAGGCTAGTTGCATGCCAGAAAGTGGATGCTCATACTTCCTATCAAGTCATAAAGAGTTGGTAAGTGAGTAACGTAGGGAATGGCAAGGGGCTTGGTGCGGCCTACGCCAAAGTCCAAGGCTTATGCCTGGACAAGACTCGACGACATGACGGTTGGTCAGCTGGATAGGAAATTCAGTGATGAATTCCCTACGTTGAGGCGAAGCCAGACATGCACGCAATATGAATCAACATTGGACTTAAATCCTTTAACGGACAAACGGTAAATTTTGGAACAGTGTGGAAGCTAAGTTAGCTGCATCATGCTCCACGAGCATGCTTGCAAGGGAAACTGAACGTTCATTTTCCTAGCTGTGAGGCCCGGATCGTAGCTTCATCATGGCGCATCGGGGAGATTACGTCTTGCGGGGCAACGCGCCAAAGGCGTAAATTTCCGGTCCGTCACAGTTGGTATCCAAGCAAGTTCTGAAAAAACTCTAGGGACTTGATCGGAGTGGACTCATTGGCGAGTATTTTCCTTAATGAAAACTTAAAGTTGGAGAGTAGGCCAACTTTTGCGCAGAAATAGTTTGTAATCGAACATAGACTTAAGGAGAGTTCGGCAAGTACAGACAACCGAACTTAATACCCAACCAAAACGAACATTACTCTGTACGCCCGAGCATACAAATTCGGCTACTTGTTATGGAAATCAGATAGCCGGAAAAAAAAAATCCATTAAGGTTAAGTTCGACTATGTTCTTCAGAATCAGCAACCGAACTACATTTGCAGAAAAGTTTGGTTACTTGTTCCTCAGATCTAGTAGCCGAACGTGTTTGACCCAGCTATAAAAGGTTTAATTTTCAGGAATTTTTGGGCAATCCAACCAACCAAAACTAAATTCTAAGCATACCTTAGTATCCAGAACATCATCCTCTTCGTCTCTCTTCAACAATTTAACCAACTCAAAAAAAAATAATCAAAGTTCTTCCAAAACTCTTCTCCTTCTTTGTCTCTCTTCAACTCTAATTATAAAAAAACACTAATGATAATTTAAAATCTAACTCACTAATCTAATTTAAAACGAACAATTAATTAATTTAACTTAATCATTAGGTTAACTAATTAGGAAAAGGCACTTTGGCCATTATTCAAAATACCTAGATAAGGGGTGTCGCAAATTACTTCGAAATGACCTAGTCAAATTTTAAGAATAATTTCCCACGCACAAAAAATGCTTGTATTTTATTTTATTTTTGACGTCTTTCTGGTGATCTGTTAATTGTTAATGTTGTTTGATGGTGACATTGACAAGTTGGGATGAAAAAATCAAGGAATAGCCACACCCACGGAGAGAAGTCGGAATTATATTCATCTCCGACACTCAAAGTATATATATGGGTAAATATCTTAAGAAATAGGCCCAAAAGTAAGCCTTAGAGTTGAACTGCATCCTGAAAAACAAATAAAGAGTAAACCCTCATTGTTGAAATAGTTACAAACAATATCACAATTTTGTTTTTAGTACTATTACTGTCCAGTGAGGAAATTGAAATAGACACATGAACTCACTAGATAAATCACAACAATCAGAAAACTGAATAATCACAGATAAAATGCTGACCAACGCACACAGGACACCAGGAATAGAATGACACAAGCAAGAAATTTTGTTGTTAATCCTCCCATAAACTTTACTGTTTTTCGGATTTTAACACTTCAGGCCAGCTTCATAATTTGATTCCAAATGAACTCATAACTTGCTCTTGTATCCTCCTACATGTGGCTTAACAACATACTTCATGACCCCAGGAATATGAACATTCTTTATGTAATCTTTCCAATCTATTCGTTTTGGATCGAAATCAAATAATTCTGCCTCACCGGTTACGTAGTAAGCTTTGGTCCATATTCTCAAATCATCAGTCGCTGAACAATCGCAACTACATGCCACAAAATTCAGAGATTACTTTAAGACCAATTGATGTGCAATATCATGCATTTCGTGTTTAAGTATCTATATAGCCATCTCCAACCATCCGGCATGGATCATGGATGTGCCAAATTGAACTTTTTATTCCTCAAAATATGCTGTCAATGTTAACTAACCTTCTTTGGCACCACAAAATTGGTATGGATGTGCTCTCGAAAGCTAGTCATGGTGGGAAAGAAAACAGGCTTAACAATTTCACTACTGTCACCATTCCTCCAAGGATTCTCACGAAAGTAATCATAAGCAAAACTTAACAGCTTAATGATGCTCGTCTGCTCTTTGTGCGTAGAGATGCTGATATGATAGACATAGCGATCCTTATCACCAGAAAAAATATTATTATTAGAGTGATTCACCATCGCGGCTATTATAGCATTCACCACCATATCTCCTGGGATCTGGTTCATCAAGCCATAGTTAAGAATTATATACATTTAGTAATTTGATTGTGCATGTAAGTCCAAGAGAGTTGGGATTAACTTACTATATTGAAGAACGACTCATTGTCCCCAAGAAAACAAGGTAACATCCCTATTCCAAGACTAATTACCATGGGGTCAAGCGATCTACAAATTAAGCCAATAAAACAATAAATAGTTAAACATCATCTGTTAATTGAATTAGCCCGGGCGAGGGCCATTTATCCTTTAGATTTAAAGTTAACTTTTTGGAGGAGTTGATCAGTTGACATACTTGAAGCCTTCGGTCCATCCAGGAAATGGTTCACTGTAAGTACTAGTAACAATTGTAGGCCTTACGATAACAACAGGAAGATTTCCTTTCAAGTGATCAATTGTTATCTCTCCCATTCCCTTTGTGAACGCATATGTGATTAGCCATCCATATAGTTTAGCTCTCTTCACAACACCAGGAAAACAACAACAAGAAAAAAAGTCTTAATAGTATAAAAAGGTTTTCGTGCACCATACCGACGAAACCCTTGCTAACCTTTTTAGTCCAAGTTTTTTCATTACAGCAGTTTGTTGATTCTTTGAAACTTGTTTGGCTTCGAGTTCATCCAATGTTCTTTGCACCAACTTCTTCTCTTCTTCAATTATGTCAACATATTTTGAGGTTTTCGTCCAAAATTGACTTAGTGGTTTTTCTCGGGTAGATGCCGAAGCTGATGATCATCCACATATATATATTCATTAAAAAATAAAGGGAAATACATGCACATACCAATCCGGATTTGGTTGCATGCATACGATAACAGTGATATTTACAGCACAAAATTGGTTAAAAGACCAAAATCAATAATTCCAGGGTAAACAGTTTCATCCTACCCATTTTCAAATACTTTTTCTTATTTTTAATTTACATCAGGATGCATCCAGTTTCATCCTCGCTATTTTTTAAGTTTAAGCCAGTATGAATCCAGTTTCATCCTTGCTATTTTTCTTGTGTCAATTTTACCCATACTAATTTTTACTCGTCCATCAGAACCATATTTTAAAAATATTTGGACAAATGACCCAATTTCCGTATTTACAAGTATATACAGTAGAATAATTGTATAACCTTATATCAATGGGTTTGAATATATTGTTGACTGCTGCAGTGCTAGATGAACCAGGCAGAAATCGGGATACCTATATTGAGCGGAAAATGGGTCATATGACCAAAACTCATAAAGTATGGGAGTAATGGACCAACAAACTATGGATCTTGGTGAAAAAAACATAAAATAATTTAGTCATATATACCCTTTATTTTAAATTTTATTCTTTGTCACATCTTTTCTCTCTCACATTTATGTTCTCTCCAATTTAAAATTAATCACCAGAAAGATCTTAATCACGAGAAAGATGTTAACCAAAAAATTGTATATTGAGTCTTGCATTTTGTGTCGGGATTCACTTTGTTGTACGAGATAAAATGGGGATGGTTTTACTTATATATACGCACTCTATAAAAACCTTACCCGTAGATGCATGGAGTATCATCTCTAGCTTCTCACACTTTTTTTGCCAACTCCATAACATGCTTAGGTCCTGTTGTATTCACAGCCAATGCCACATCGTATCTAACAAAAATTTACAATTATTGGGTATTAGGCCAATTTTCTTTTATATATTTTTCAACAAAAAAAAAAAAATAGTATCGTTGAAGAGTCAGCACGATATTCACACTGCCTAGTCCAAAAACAATACCTTTCTTCAAAATTTGTAGTTGCAGCAAAATTGGCAACAATATCGATTTCTTTATGCATTTTCTTTTCCACTTCAGAGTCTTTTATTCCCAAGTTCTCTAAACTAACATCCCCAAAGACAGGCGTCACCTTTTCGGATATAAACGAATCAAATCCAAGACCATGCTTTTTTCTCAACAGTCTAAATACTTCCTTCCCTGTCACCTATACATGAAATCGTTAACACTGAGTTAGTCCATAATATCGCGAATGAGATCTTGTTTCGACTCGATCTTTACAAACTACATTACGAACAAAATTAATGGAGACTTTCATGTTGTGAACACACAAACCACGAAGGGATCCGAATGCTCACAATCAATCATCATCATCTAAAGAGATTTGTGATGATGATATCCTAGTGTTGATTCATTGGCTCAAAACCTTCGGGTTTATCATAGCCTCATCTCACAACTCCATGCGAGGCGTTTGCGCACGGGATATAAGTACAAGCAAAGAAAGCAAAACGTATAAGTAAAGATCCATGGGGCTAAATAAATATAAAGTGCTGAAATGTAAACAAGACCAAGGTTTACGTGGTTCAGCACTAAGGCCTACGTCCACGGGGTTTGTTGTTTTACTATATTCTTCACGGTTACACGAATAGTCGAATGACTTTTGGGTTTACATGTTTCTCTCTTCTAAATGATTAACTTACACTTGCAATCTCTCTCTCTCTCTCCTTCCCTTCCTGATTTTTCCGATCCCCTTTCCTCTTGGTGGAGACGGGGTATTTATAAGGTTAGAATGTGGGACCCATCTCTGAAGACCGTTGGAACCTTATCTTCTTGTGTCCTTGCGTCTATCACGCAGAGGTATGCGTTTGCCCCTTGATCCCGCAGAGGCATCCTCGCTCGTTCCACAGGTTGATCGACACGTACACTGCTCAGAGTGTTTAATGTGGGTAGTTGAGGGGTCTGCTCGTGTCAGACAAGTGTCTTCTGCCCCTGTCATGTCCGTGTCAGCTAACTTTCTCTCCACCGTTGATCTTAGCTTCTTTTTTTGGGATGAGATAAAGTAACTCCTCGGGGTTTATTTGGTGTTTCGTAGCGCATCATGTTTTGATGTTTTGGCCTGCATGCTTTCCACGTATCTTTTTATATACACGTGTCTGATAGTGAGATATATGTGTACACACATGTTTTAAGTAATAAATTATATGTGTATTTCCACCAATTTGTGGCATAATGTCAATATATTAATGTAATAATCATGTAAATGGCAGTGCTGATTGAGTCGTATATGCATGCACGTACGTACATCCTTATGAAGACGCTGAGTAGGGGACGACGCATCAGCAGGTCTAAAAAGAAGATAGAGTTGTTTCACATTTGGCTGAACTCTAAGTAACTTCTCCACAAACACTGCAAAAAGTTCGAACGAAGTTTAATATAAGAAGGATATGTTTGATCGAGAAACAAAAAAGATACGCAATTAGAAAAAAAATCACTAAGCTTGTATGTTGCATTACATTTCGACAAAAACCCAGTAGAACCAGTGACAAGGATGCTCTTGTTTTCAAAAGATTGAATCATTCCATTCGATTCCATTGCTTATTTTTATGAGTTAACCCGAAAGTACGAGACTCTATATACACTGTAAAGCTTCAGAGCTATAACAAAATGAGAGAAAGTTCCAGGCACATTTATATATGTCATTGATGACAAGGTTGTTGCACCTGTACCTTTACTTGTTTTAGGTTTGTGGCGGAGCCAGCCTAAGATCATGAAGATGTCAAAGACTAGTTGTTGGATAAAGATCAGTGCAGCTGGATAATGATCATGAAGATGTTGCACCTGTACCTTTACTTGGCGGAGCCAGTCTTGTCTTGTGCTAGTTGTTGCACCTGTACCTTTACTTGGCTTGTTATCAAAGAGTTAACAAGCCACTTTCTTTCATTTATTTAAGTTCGTCATCTGATTAAACTTGGTAGAATGGTATCATTAAAAGATCCTGGGGGAGTGATAAAAGATCAGTGCAGCTGGATAAAGATCATGAAGATATTAAGAAAGATCTCCGAATGGCTAGATAAAGATTCTGAGAAGCTAGAATTCGAGAGAAATGTCTTTGCTGGTAAATTAGAATATGCCCTCGTTTAACAGATTTTTTATTTTAATTTAACGGGTTAATTAAATTGTTTTATGCTTTAAAAAAATAAAACCAGCGTATACAGATATAAGATGGCTGGAGCTATTTATGACATCCCTCCCACGAACAATTTTTGAGTGATAGACTCTCTCTAATGCATGACATCCCTCCCACCTCCCACAGGATCACTATCTCTTTTCATATATCGGTCGATACTAATCCCGATCAGTTTCTTACATAGGCACACAGCTGTGCAACCAACTTTCTCTTCTTTAGTTGGGTTTTTCTGGTTGTCACACTTAGTGCAACTCCTATGAAGAGCAAAAACGTCCATGTGTTTGTGATGGTCCATAAAATATGGACTAAAAATTTGCTACTATGCAAATTTTTATCATCCAAAAAACTACAAGTCTAGATCGGACCCTTCAAAGAAGAGAAAGTTGGTTGCAAGCTGTCTAGATGTAGTTAGCAGATTGTCGAAGTAGTTTTTCTAGTAGTAATGGATGTATTCTTGTATATATTAGGCGTGAAAAGAATAAATTTGCAGACCGATTTGCACATTGGGCTAGGAAGTTGTGTATTAAAGATGTTTGGTGTTCTTTTCCTCCTCTTTTGAAAAAATTGTGGAATCTTGTAAGTCCCTTCTTTGTTAAATGAAATGGTTGTTTCTCAGGAAAAAAAAAAGCAAAAGAAAAGATAGGACCCTTCAAATATACGGTGGTTATAACGGATAGTCCATCGGGTCATTAGATAACTGGATATAAACTTTTTCTTTTCGTTTTTCAATCCCATTCGGTTTTTCAATTACCGGATGTGCTTTTTCTTTTTTAAATTAAAACATTGATCGGCCACTTATATAACTGGCGGGATTGGTGTATACCCAGATTAATTGGGATATTCAAATTTTAAGTGGACTCAGATGAAGGGCTAAGGGGGTGTTAAAAGGGTGAAGTTACTAAACTACTCTTACAATTATAATTAAAACTTCAACTAACTCATATTCTCATTTTCATTTCATTTCCCCTCTTCTCCTCTACAAGACCCCCCCACCCTCCCATCAAAAACCTTTGACAACTCGTCGATTCGAAATTTCATCGTCGATTAATCTTCAAACATGATGTCGCATGTCAAACAAACTTATAGAGGACCTAGTACTGATGACCCTGCCATTGAAAATCTATTCAATATAAACGAAAGAAAAAACTAGTTGACGAAAAAGAAATCTCTAAAACTGCTGAAATCGAAGAAATTGCGAGATTGAGAAAGTAAGTGATTACAAAAACTCATTCAAGTACTTCATTTTTTTATTTGCATGTCCAATTAGGTCAAAAAATTCAAATTCTGAAACTGTAATTATGTAGTTGTTAAGATTGTTGTTCGCCTACCCTAACGACTTTTCATGTTTATTAATAGTCGTTGTCTTCCTAGAAGTGACATTTATAGGGTCGTCACGATATTCCACCTAGCACCTTGACGACGAAAAATGTTGTACTACTAGTTGGTAACATTTGAAGTTCATAACCTGCCGACTAATGCTGTGAAAAACTAGTTTTTCCTGTGTTCCATATTAGCCGGCATGATATTTAAATAACATAAGTAAAGATCGGTTACACTAATTACAAGGATCGATTTCACATACTCATGATCGGTCAAACCAATTATTATTAGGATCAGTTACACCAACTACTAGGATCGGTCATACCAATTACAAGGATCGATCATACCATCACATAGTGATTACGTAGAATCCGTTACACCAATTAATAAAAACCAGTCATACCAAATCATAATTCAGGCATTGTGATTAGTTATACCAAGATACATAACATAAGTTAAGATCGGTTATTTCACACATATTGGTCATCCAAAGATTTGCAATGAATAGCCGGACCAATAAGCCTAATGATTTCCATTTCGATCGATTCATAAAACAAGTTCATGAATGTACTTCCTTTAAAAAAATGTAAAACATTGTTTCCTAGGATGAAATCTTTACCATAACCCATTCACATAATCATAACAATACATACAAGATTATGCCGATGTCATATCTACGAAGTTCAAAAGATAAGCGTTATACTTCGTAGTCTAATTCCCTAATATTATGATCATGTCACATCACTAGAGTATTATACAATATTACAGTATATACATCTTCGCAATTATGTTTTCAATATAGCACGACTTGAAAGATACGTTAGGAATGAAACATTTCAAGTCAATATCACAAACATCAAGTGGAAGGATGATGTCGTCATTGTAGTTCGCTACTTCTTCACATTCTTCAGGTCTTCGGAGTAATACTTGTATGTCTCAACATTCCTAGACTTTCTAGTCTAACCTAAACGAAGTTGACTCTAGTATTTAATCAAGCGACTTTAGATGAGTTTTGACACACTAAAATATGACAACCAAACTTGACATACCAACGCTTAGTGTGTTCAACCGAGCTATGATGCAACACAATGTGGATTCCGGTAACGAATACTTGAAGAGATAACTGAACGATATGTATTAGTTGAATCGTAAAATGGGGGCTATACACTTGGATGTGTTTCGGACATGGAAGACGGACATAATGTTTGTATTGAGTCCAGCTGTAAATGATGATCGGCGTTCACAGTTTTCCGATTCCACCAGGAGCAACAGATCATGGCACGATAGTGATAATACAGTGGTGGGAGAAACACAAGTACAACAGAGTATTTCACCACAAGTACGGCACAGTACTTCGCCACAAACTGTGCATGTATCTCAACCTCAAGTAATTCAGCCAGATCCTAGGCGCATTTCATCATCATTCTCTCCCTACAACCCAAATGATGCTTGCTACTTTGTTACACCACCACAACAACAACAACAAACATCTTATATGCTTGGGGGACCGAGTGCTTTCCAACAACCGAGTTCTTTCCAATATCCTAATGTTCTTCAACCAGCTTTTTACCCTTATAGAAATTTAGCAAATATGTTGACAAGTGGGGATATTGCAGGCCTTGGAGAATGGATGACTCCAGGCCCCGAAGATAATGATGAACAATGTTAGATAGATTACAATTTTTAATTCTGCTGCATTTGTAATTTCTAGTTTTCATCAATTAAAAAGTACGACAGTTTGTTTAAATATGAAATTGCGTATGTTTAAAATTAAGCGTTTTGCAATAGCTTCACTGAATTACATATGTTTAAAATTAAGCGTTTCTTCACTGAATTACGTTTTACATTAGCTTCACTGATGAGAAGTACTAGGTGGAACAATAATTACGAAGAAGGGGTTGAAATTGTTCAACACCTTAAGGATTTCGAAACATTTTTCGAAACGAAAAGCCACATTTTTCTATCTTTGCCATTCATCCAAAGATCTTGTTACCAGCTCAACGTCAGTTTCACCTCTCAATCTATATCGATTGACTTGCATAGTTAAAGATACAAACTCATTTACTTCTTTCTAATTGTACCAAAACGATTTTCTATTTCGCATACAACACGACGACTCGGATTACTTGTGTCACTGCAGAACCCGTCGACGCCGTCGTGAATAACCGCCCAGAAGTTCACCCATGGATAGTTTGCTGAAGCAAGCAGAGTAAATAAAAAAAAATAGTTTCTGCAAATAGATTCATCTTCTTCTTCAGTATACGGAGCTCTCCGAACTAACAAGGGCCGAGACATCTTCTTTCGACAAATTTGTTGAATTGAAGAACTTTTTTAAGCTCAGAGAAGAAGAGTAAAGAAGACTAGATGTGTGAATTTGGGGTTGAAATAGGGAGTATTTATATAACTCAAAATTCCAACCGTTGGATGACAAGGTTTTTCAGCCGCCTAGATTTAGTCGTTGGAGATTTTATTCAAATGTTGAAGGATTTTATACAGACGCTGGCGTGTGAAGGACGCCAGCGAGTGTGCCTCAACCGCCCGGTGTTCATCAAGCGCGCGTTTGTTCTTCCTTCTCATTCAACAAACCAACAATTTTGTTGGTTTGCCCATCCATTTTTCATGTTTGTTGAGTCCATAATGGAAGCAAAATGAACAAACTTGTAATTTGTTGAGTCCATATGAACGGCTCTAAGTAACTCTAAAATTTTAGATTTCCCTTAAATTTCTTTGCCTCTATCAGCTTTCCCTATAACAAAAATCTTTCTCAAACGCCGAAAGCTTCATTTCTCACGATGGTGGTTGGGTGGGCTTGGTACAATTTGAAGCTTCGAAAACAAATACAAAGGGTTTGTACAGCAGGCACATTGAATTAAACAAGTTCCTAAACAACTAAGTTTAGATTATGAAACTATCAAAGCTTCTTTGAATGCTACGATTCCCATACACTCAACAATCCAGATAATGTGTATCGAACAAAAAAAAAAAGAACAGCGTACAAATTTTGACGAAGGACGTAAGTGTCACGTAACCACCAGACTCTGACTTCAATGGTAAAAAAAAACCGAGTAAAGAAACCGAGTAAAAAAAACCGAGTAAAATTTTGACGAAGGACGTAAATGTCTCTCTCTCTCTCTGAACCGAGTAAAAAAAAAAAACCGAGTAAAAAAACCACCAGACTCTGACTTCAATGGTTATTGAACTATCAGAAAATATGATTTGGATCAAAATGAAACAAACCAAGGGGGGAAAAATTGAGAGAACTGAATAAAAGTAGTAACAAATATTTGACATATCCAGGATAGTTGAACTTTCAGATACAAAAACAGAAATAACTACGTCTCTATCATCTCTAACTAAAGCTACATTGTAGAGTTCATGGTACACAAGGTGACGAGTGAAAAAAAATGATATTCGAAGGTTAAAATTTAAACAGTACACGCCATTGCATCAGTACTAGCATTATCATTTCATCTTAGTTTTGATTTTGAAGAACCAGGCATAGGTTTTGCAACAGGCCTAACAGTGCTACTTCTCTTGGGCTTTGTGTAATTTATAGATGAGAAAGCACACACAAGTGCAATTAACATTGTTGGATAAACAAAAACGGCTGTTGCAGGATCTGTGTTCACTGGTTTCCCAAGGATTCCTTCCTTAACAAGACCCCAAATCAGAAGGAGTGTTCCAAACATGCTCATTCTTCCAGGTTTCAGGAGACCTACAAGAGCTCCTGCCACAGAGAAGTAGCTTCCTGCAAGAACCTGCATTAAAAAAATCAAAGGAGATGACAGTAAGATTATATAGAAAAAACATCATAACATATTGGCTATCGTAGAAGCAATTAATTCTAAACTCGGTATACTATAAGTAGGATAAATTGCACTAGCTAGTTGCCCCTTGCCCTATTATGTGACTCCCTAAACCAAAATTTAGGAACTGAAAGTTCGCGTGATAAATGACGAGTAAGACTATGTTTCTACAACCAACGAAACCATTTCCCTTCTCCCAACAAGTATCAAGTAGTTAACCCATATTACAGTTAACAAGTGTTGCAACAACAACTGACCTAGAAATCGTCACTATAGCAATTTAAGAAGTAACCAAAACCCTAGTAAGAGCAGGCATTTCAAGAAATTCCATATTTTTTACCTCAATGAGTATTAAACATAGACCAAACAGAGATTCCTAATTTCAGAATCTAGTGGATAATAGATTATGCAGGAAAGATATACTAGGAATTAAAAAACTGATACTGATTCTCAAACTAGATCCTGTTGCAGTTGACATACATGCAGTGATGTTTTCTCGATTCTTAAAACTGGAAAGAAGAAACGGGAAGTTGAATTTCAGAACCTCTAGACGCTGCAGGTCAGCTACAGGCGAGTACTCCTTGGCGTCAGTAAGGTTATAGATGTTGAATAAGTTGTTCCAACTTGGTACTGTCATATTCTTGACGAGTCCATGCGCCACGGCTCCAGGGTATATCATGGCCTTCACTACGTTTGCAGGGAAGATTTCACTTGCAATCAACTGAGAAGATGTCACCTCCATTGGTGTTGTGCACATCCCGGACCGAGAAGGAACCCTGCTCAAATATCCAATCCAGGTTATGTTAAGTCGTTAACATTCATTTCTCTAGTGATACTAGCAAAAAGTAGTTAAAAGAAAGTACTGGCGGTACTCATAGAGAGAACCTAATTGAGATCCAATGCACTGGATGATTGTGAAGCAAGTTTAAAGAAATAGTTGTAGGAGTATTTTCTATTTTATTTTTTTGGGTTATTCATAAAGTTATAACAGAAAATTCAGATAAGTAGCTCTAAATCTTATGCGAAAGTGTAGGTAGTACAACAGCAAACTATCTCCTCTTAGTTTCACAATTTTCACCAAAATGTGTAGTGTCTTTCTAAGTTGCAAAGAGTGCATATAAAACTATTCCAACTAAAAATATGATAGTTACACAAGGCCATACAAACTCTAAAGTAACCAAAATAAACAAAAAAACAAATATTGGTACACGGGGGGATTGATATATTATGAAAATGAAAAGAAACATCCAGAGAGCTGGATAAAATCCAAACCACTCACCATTTAAGTAATGTCAGGTGGAGGAGTTGTGTGTCTGTGTGTGCGCAAACTTCAGAGCTTGAGAATTGCAACATTACAGAAATCAAAGAAAACGAGTTGTTGTTGTCTTAAAGAAGTATTGCATGGTTACTGCTAGGAACAACCTAACAAATTTAGTAAAAGCACCAACAAGTAGAAAATCTCAGGAACAGAAGATACAACTTATTCTATTGTCATAAAGAAACCATCAAAAAACGATTCTCTATCTAACAAGATCAGCAACAGTAAACAAAAAATATCCAAAGATCAACAACTGAAGTTGATTCTAAATTTTCACAAAAAGCCTAGCATTTGAGCTATGAAGCCCCTAGTATATTTTGAACGTAGATCGAATTGGGGTGACACCTCTAATAGAAGAATGCGATAAAAATTGAATCTTATCAGGAAAAGAAACAATGTGCATGCTTCTAATCAGCTCCAACGAAAGGGCATCAACTGCAAGAGAATAACAATATACGCAAAAGTAAACTCCTATTTCTTTCAAGATTAAACCAATAAGACATCTACTGCCAATTCAAATTATTCTAAAAAAGTATGTCTCTAGCGGAATGTGATTAAGATTCTGTACACAGACCATTGAACTCTCTCTGTAACTTCTACCCTAATGCACTATACACTGTTTCAAGAATTCTCTGATGGGAATTTTCAGATTGGTTACATTGAAAGTAGATTAACGAAAACCCAGATCTAAATTAACGAAATAACAACACATTTCTTCAAGAGACACTTTTAGTATAGAGGAATTTCGATTAACATATATTGAGATTAATTGAAAAATAATTGATTTTTATAACTAAGAAAATAACAAAATTCTCTGTTAAAATTTACGATGACCTACCTGAAGAGAGGGATCTGCAAGAAAATCAGAAAGAAGTAGATTCTGGGAGCCCATGCGGTGTACTTGCTACCCCAACCTGCCATTCCGAGCGAAAGAGGAAAAGGAAGGAAAGTAGGGCGGAGAGAGACTTCTTGTTGTTGTGTTTTTTTTTGTTGTATCGAGGAATAACCAGAGTCGGACTCCGGAGTTCTGAAGTTGTTCTTTTCTGGTTTCATTATTTGATATTTTATATATTACTATAATAACCTTCATCTAACAGTGATTAAACAATGATATCCGCCGGCTGTCAATAGTGGATATCCGCCTGTCCCCCAGTTGGCCGGGGCTAGCTGGTACTGATTATAAAATGTTAGGGCGCAGGTTATTTAGTCACGACCTGCTTGCGGACCCTGTAAGCCCTCACTGCATTCATTCGACTGTATCGTATGAGAGCTTCATTACTGGATTCAACTAATGTGAAGCGGCCAGGTAAATTCTTTACTTAACACCTTTTCACAGTTATTTGCTACTAATTTATGCTTATTAATTACTGGCTATAAATTCTCATACAACTTCATTCCATTTAGTAAATTTTCTGTTTATTCTCTTAGTTCTGTTAAAATGAAAGTTTTATGGTGGAATGTGCAAGGATTGTTGGGTAAAGACGCTAGAAATTATTTGTGGGATATTATTAAGATGCATGATCCAGATATTATTTTTCTGGTCGGAACTAAAATCGGAATAGGCAAAGCACGAATTTTAGTTCAGAGATATAACTATCCAAATTCTCATTTTATTAGTTCCTTGGGTTTAGCTGGAGGCATAATATTGTTGTGAAAAGATGGTTTTCCTTGTGATGTTGTTTGTAGTAAGGATAATATAATCCATTTATTGATTAAGTCTAATCCTTCCAAGCAAGAGTGGGTCCATTCCTGCGTTTATGGATCTACATATCATGACTTAAAACAACGACAATGGGGATTTATTAAGGAACTAGGTGAAAATGTTTTTCAACCTTGGGTAGTTTTGGGTGATCTGAACATTCATTTGTCAAAAGGGGAAGCTTTTTCTAGTATTAATTCTCTAGATAAATGGGTAAGTAATTTGATTAATGATACTGGTCTCATGGACTTGGGATTTTCAGGTAGTAAATACATTTGGTCAAATAAAATTAATGGGAAAGGTTATAAGAGAGCTAGAATTGATACGGCTCTCTGTAATTCTCATTGGATCAGAGATTATCCAGATTCAAAACTTTTGCATCTTCCATTCTTAGGATCAGATCATTGTTCTATTCTATTTTTTTCTGAATCGGAGTCTGTTAAGCCAAGGAATGTTTGGAAATTTTATATATGCTGGCTTAGAGACCCTCAGTGTGTCGATGTCATTACAAATTCTTGGGCTTCTTCTGAAAGAAATCAGAATATATCTCAGAAACTTTGTAATGCTAGGAGTAAGCTTTCAAAATGGAATAGAGATCATTTTGGAAAGATTGCAAATCATATCAAATACTTAAAAGATAGGTTATCTTCTCTCTAGAATCAACAGTATAGTGATGTAAATTCGGAAAAAAATACATCAAACTATCCAACAGTTGCATTACTGGAAGAAAGTTGAAGCTGATTTTTGGCAGCAAAAGTCAGGTGATCGCTGGATTAGAGATGCAGATAACAATACATCCTACTTTCATTCTTTAGCAAATAGAAGGAGAGATAGAAATCACATATCTGCTTTAATGAATGATCGAGGACAATGGTTTCACACTCACAAGGAGCTAGAATTTCTTCTTACAAACCATTTCTCCAAAATAGCTCAGTCCTCTAATCCTCAATTTCAGAGTGATTCGTTTGATGTAATTAATCCGATCATTACTCAGGAAGAAAATGATATGTTAATCTCCATTCCTTATAAAGAGGATATCTATATTGTGGTTAAAATCCTTCCTAGTTGGAACTCACCGGGTCCAGATGGTTTTCCAGCAGGATTTTTTCAATCTCAGTGGTCTACTATAGGTGGCGATATTGTTCACTTAGTGCAACAATTTTTCATCACCAAATCTATGCCATCCAATATCAACCACACAGTTACATGTTTAATACCCAAGTCTCAACATCCAACAACTCCAAGTGATTACATACCAATTGGTTTGTGTAACATAATCTATAAGATAATTTCCAAACTCTTGGTTACAAGGATGAAGCCATTAATGGAGAATATAATATCTCCAACTCAATCTTCCTATGTACTTAGGAGATACATAAATGAGAACATAGTAATGGCACATGAGTTAATTCATACAATGAAGAAGTCTAAGAAAAAACAAGGTTTTGTGGCTCTTAAGTTGGATATGTCGAAAGCTTTCGACAGAGTAGAATGGTTTTTTATTGATAAAATGTTATCCTCTTTGGGTTTTTGTGAAGACTGGAGGACTCTAGTCAATCAATGCGTATCGACAACAACTATATCAATTCGTTTAAATGGAAGTATCAGTCAGCCGTATAATCCAACTAGAGGACTTAGGCAAGGGGATCCTCTTTCCCCTTACCTATTCATAATACCCATGGAATATCTAGCTAGATCACTAATAAATGCTGAGTTGCATAATTTATTGCATGGAGTACAAGTAACGAAAAACTCTTTACCAGTGAATCATCTTTTGTTTGCCGATGATTGCATCTTGTGTTTTTCGTGCTGATAATGATGGCATTCAACAAATTCAGCATTGTCTGCAAAATTTCTGTGAGCTCTCTGGTCAGTTAATAAAGTTTTCAAAATCGCCAGCCTTTATTACAGGGATTGTGTCAGATAAAGAAATATTAGCTATCACAGAGAAATTATGAGTTAAACAGCTAAGTTCCTCAGATAAATATCTGGGGTCTGCCTATTCTTTTGGGTAATTCAAAAACAAGTTCCTTTAAATCTATTCAAGATTCTTATGATAATAGATTTCAGGGATGGTGTTCGAAAACTCTGAATCAAGCTGCAAGGACAACTTTAGTGAAGTCTGTTCTGAACTCGATTCCGACACATTATATGAGTAGTTTCAAACTGCCTAAAACAGTAATTAGTAAACTAGATTCTGCTCAGAGAAAATTTTGGTGGGGTCATAAGTCTAATAGAGGGGAAAATTTGGTGGCTTGGAATTCTCTTTGTTCTTCTATGAATGAAGGAGGATTGGGATTCAGAAACTTAGAAAAGTTTAATATTGTACTCTTAATTAAACTTGCTTGGAGACTTTGTACTGAAGATAACAGGCAGTGGGTGCAAATTATGAAGGCTAAATATTCTCCTTACTGTAGCTTCTTACATCTCCAAGAGTCTCCTTACAATTCTTCTTAGATCTGGAAAGGTTTAGAATTAGGACTTTATTATGTTAATAAATTTCACAGGTGGGATGTAAGGAATGGGGAAAGAATTTTAGTTTGGTATGATAAGTGGGTAATAGGTCTTGATTCACCTCCAACTCCAAGATACTCCTTTAGAGAACCTACTAGGATTGTTTATGTTTCAGATCTCATGTTACAAAATCCAAGAAGATGGAATGAACAACTCATAATGGATTTATTTACTGATTATATTGCATTCTTAATCTTGAGAATGTATGTAAGTCAGCATGGTTCAGATAAGTTAATATGGGAGCCTAATAGAACTGGAGATTTCACAGTAAAAGATACTTATAGAGCTTTAACTGCCTCTCCTAACTCAGACTCAAGTACTAGAAGTACTACAAATATTAACTGGGCTAAACTATGGAAATTTCAAGCTCCACACAAGGTGAAATTGTTCATATGGAAGTGTTTGAAGAGAATTGTACCAACAAGAGTTAAGTTAAGCAATTATAAACCTGGTATAAATCCAATTTGTCCATGTTGTTCTCAAGCCGAGGAAACTTTACAACATCTGCTTATTCAATGTGATCACTCTAAATCTATATGTATTGCGATGAATGTGAATATTGCTAGTATAGAAAGTAAAAATATCGAAGTGGGTGACTGGATATCTAGCTGGTTTAACTTCACTAAAGATATAGATAAATCTGCTTGGAATCATTGGGTCATAACTCTTATGTCTACTGCATGGTTTATATGGAAGAATAGATGTGCTAAAGTTTTTGAGAACAAAAATCAGAATATTCTCTTTACACTTCATTCAATCAAGTACATGGTAAATCAATGTGTAGCTGTTACTTCTTTAGAAAAACAGAAAAAGAAGCAAGAGTGTATTCCACCATCCAGTGGTGTTCTTAAAATCAATATTGATGCTTCTTTTGATTATGACACTTCTAAATATGCTATTAGGCTAATCATCGTGATTTAACAGGTAGTTGCAGATCCATCAGAGGGAGATACTTCAATGGAGGAATAGATCCAGAAAATGCAGAATGTCTAGCCATGAAAGAAGCTATACTGTGGGCTAGACATTGCAATCTTCAACAAGTTATTTTGGAAGGTGACAATCTGAATGTAATTAACTCCATAAACAACACAAAATCTTCAGTTCAGTGGAACAATTTTGGTATCATTGAAGATATACCACATCTACTCTCTAGCTTTTCTTGCTTTTCTTGGATTTCAGTAAGTCATGTAAAGAGAACAGCTAACAATGATGCCCATCTAATAGATAAAACTTCTAAAACTGATAGATCCTCTTTTGAATACTCTTGTGATATCCCAGAATTTTTTTCAAAAAAGTTGTATAGGAGGATCAACAATCTATCAGTTTAAGTTATGTAAATTAAGTTTGCTTAATATAAGGTGTTTTCGTATATAAAAAAAAAACTAATGTGAAGAAGCTTCTTTGCCTCCATCCCTGAATTTATAACCATGATGTATACCATTGAAATTACAGATCGTTTTCTCGAAAACAGAGAATTTTGTTGAGACTGAATGATAAATCTCACGCAAAAAAAGAAAAAATAAAATAAAATCAATCAATTAAATGCCGTATAGGTTTTGAGAATCGCATGTATTTGTGTTGGGGTAAGGGAGTGCTTTTTGCAACTAATATGCAAGTGGTGTTTTCCTTCCTTTATTTTTCTTGAGAAAAAGAAGGATCACACTGAAAAGGAAAATTTGGTATAGCCAAAGGCTAACTTATAATAGTTTCCCAATTAAACCGAATATTTGTTTAATGTTGGGACATCAATCTCATGTTACTTAGTTGGGGTATAATTTGGTAGTTTATAAATCGGTGAGTTCCATTTATTTGTAGACGGATTTTAGAATTGAGTTATATTTATGGGCTTACGGAGTATTTAACATTTTGTATTAAAGTCAATTATCGCGACCCAAGCTCGCTCCACGGAAGAGGGGGCCTATATCTATATCAAGGCCAACCACCATTACCTAAGTCCGCTCCACAGAATGGGTGACCTATATACCCAAGCCTGCTTTATAGAAGGGTTGACCTATAGGCTAGTAGATTGAATTTAACTTTTGGAGTACCTATATGTGGGCGTCGTTGTCACCATGATGAATACTGGTAGTTGAGTGAAGCGCCATAAAGAAGGGACTACCACCGGGCCAGTGTCGATAGAGTGGGCCAATGAGGACGTTCGGTCTGGAAGCGTGGTGAGGTGTTGGGACCTTAGTTCCACATTGTTAGTTGGTGTAGAATATAAATCTATGGATTCCCTCAACTTGTAGATCGATTTTAGAGTTGAGTTCTACCCATAAGCTTATGACGAGGATCAGGTGGAACATGTCGTTGTCAAATGACCAAAATACTAGAAGTGATTTTATATTTAGAATTAAATCATCTATTAACTTGTTTTCTTTATAATGACTTTACATTTTCTCTCCATCTATATCGACCAAGTTATTGCATGAGGGAGAAGATTCCAAATGTTGATATTTCGAGCTTGTAGGTCGCCTATGTTTCCAATCCATGAAGTTGTCCACCAGAGTCTTGTGCATGACCCGTGAAATTTTGAATTTTTTATGAAGTAAAGCCATATCATCATGTGAGTGCACAGTTAAAGAAAAGTGTTCATTATCATCATCTTCTTTGTTGCAAACACCGCAATTTGCAGTGTCCAAAATGATCCCTTTAAATCTTAGGTTAAGGAAAATTGGAGTTGAGTTATGGAATGTTGATTTCTCTCTTCCACAAGAATTTGGAAAACTCATTACCATTTTAGATTGTTACTTTCAAGTTGTTGCTGAAGTTAAAGTAATTTATATTATTGAAATTCTTAGAACTGACATTTAAAGGGTTATGTTGTAAAAGGCGCTTTGGGCACTTGCTTAGGCTCCAAAGGTGCACGAGTCGCAGGTAGCGCGCATGACCGACCCAATTTTTTGCTGCTTTATAAGACAATGCCTTAGTCATACCATTTTGACGAGTTTGGCGCCTCGTGGAATTTTTAGGCGACCAATAACTCGACCATAAATACTTCTACTTAAAAAAGATTTTCTGATTATCAATAACCTATTAATCTTCATAAATTAGCTTTCCTTACATTTTTCTTTCCATATTTGATGGTTGATTATCGTGAAGGTTGATTTATTCTCATTAATGGATGATAATCTCTATAAGTTTTTGGTATAATATCAATTTGAGCAATAATCAGATGAATCAATGATAAACAAAAATCGAAACATCATTAATAACGAGATAATAATAGTGTTACGTACCAATTTCATCCTCGATTAATAATTGAAGTATGGAAACTTCATTAATGGTGAGATAATGATATTGTTATATATAACCTTCATCCTCAATCAGAGGTTAAAATATGGAAACCTCATTAGTAGTGAGATATTAGCACGTGTTAGAGCACTGCTGGGTTCAACCTACAAGTTTTGATATCTCAAGCTTGTTGTCAATGTTAGGTGATCAAAACTATATCTTGATTTCGAGTCTACTAAGTCAAGTTTCGGATAGCTTAATGTTGATGGTGCTTTTTAGCTTAGGGTGAAGGTCGTAAAACCTTAGTCAGCCAGTGACGTCACACTTGAGTAATAATGTCGCCACTAGCACATTTATTGAACCATTCAACATGTCTGCATAAAATTACCCGGGTACCTTTTTTATATGTCATGCCAGCCAAAACTCCGCACCAAAGGCATGCCAACCATGCCAGCCGCACCACCGTGCCAATGGCATGCCATTCCGGCCACATCTCCGCGCCAAAGGCATGCCAACCATGCCAGCCGCACCACCGTGCCAATGGCATGCCATGATAGCCACATCTCCGCGCCAAAGGCATGCCAACCATTCCAGCCGCACCACAGTGCCAATGGCATGCCATGCTAGCCACATCTCCGCGCCAAGGCATGCCCACCATGCCATCCACACCACAGTGCCAATGGCATGCCATGCCAGCCACATCTTCGCGCCAAGGCATGCCCACCATGCCATCCACACCACAGTGCCAATGGCATGCCATGCCAGCCACATCTTCGCGCCAAAAGCATGCCAACCATGCCAGCCACACCACCGTGCCAATGGCATGCCATGCCAGCCACATCTCCGCGCCAAAGGCATGCCAACCATGCTAGCCGCACCACCGTGATAATGGCATGCCATGCCAGCCACATCTCCGCGCTAAGGCATGCCCACCATGCCATCCACACCACAGTGCCAATGGCATGCCATGCCAGCCACATCTCCGCGCCAAGGCATGCCAACCATGCGAGCTGCACCACGGTGCCAATGGTATACCATGCCAACCACATCTCCGTGTCAAGGCATACCAACCATGCCATACGCAACACAGTGCCAGTGGCATACCATGCCAGCCACATCCCCGCGCCAAGGCATGCCAACCATGCCAGCCGCACCACGGTGCCAATGGCAAACCATGCCAGCCACATCTCCGTGCCAAGGCATGCCCACCATGCCAGCCGCACCAAAGTGTCAATGGCATACCATGCCAGCCACATCTCCGCGCCAAAGCCATGCAGGCCCTACCACATGCCGCTGGCTGCCAAACGAAGGGTTGAAACAATCAACGACTACCCTTCCATCTGAGATGCAGATCTCAGGCGTCCAAGTTCACCACCTAACGCATGGAAACTTCCGGCCCAAGGCCAAACATCACGGTTTTGCCAAAACCCTAATTTTGGCCGCTCCTAAAATATGTCAAAGCCATGCCGGCCCTGCCACATGTCGCTGGCTGCCAAACGAAGGATTGCAACAATCAACGACCACCCTTCCATCTGAGATGTAGATCTCAGCCGTCTAAGTTCGCCACCTAACGCAAGGAAACTTCCGTCCCAAGGTCAAACATCACGGTTTTTCCAAAACTCTAATTTTGTCCGCGCCTAAAATATGCCAAAGCCATGCCGGCCCTACCACATGCCGCTGGCTGCCAAACGAAGGGTTGCAACAATCAACGACTACCCTTCCATCTGAGATGCATATCTCAGCCGTCCAAATTATCCACCTAAAGCATGGCAACTTCCGGCCCAAGGCCAAACATCACGATTTTGCCAAAACCCCAATTTTTCCCGCGCCTAAAATATGCCAAAGCCATGTCGGCCCTAACACATGCCTCTGGATGCCGAACGAAGGGTTTCAACAATCAACCGCTACCCTTCCATCTGAGATGCAGATCTCATCCATCCAAGTTCGCCACCTAACGCATGGCAACTTCCGGCCCAAGGCCAAACATCACGGTTTTGCCAAAACCCTAATTTTGGCTGCGCCTAAAATATGCCAAAGCCATGCCGGCCTTACCACATGTCGTTGGCTGCCAAAAGAAGGGTTGCAAAAATCAACGACCACCCTTTCTCCTGAGATGCAAATCTCAGCCGTACAATCTTGCCACCGAACGCATGGAAACTTTTGGCCCAATGCCAAGCCCTAATTTTGGTCGCGCCTAAACTATGCCAATACCCTAGTTTTGGCCGCGCCTAAACTACGCCAAAATCCTAGCTCGGTGACGCCTAAGCCATGCCACTGGTTGCAAACGAAGGGTTGCAACAATGAACGGCCACCCTTCCTCCTGAGATGCAAATTTCAGCCGTATAAGCTTGCCACCTAACGCATGGAAACTTTTGGCCCAATGCCAAGACCTAATTTTGGCCGCGCCTAAACTATGCCAAAACCCTATTTCTGTCGCGCCTAAACTACGCCAAAATCCTAGCTCGGCCGCGCCTAAACCATGTCATTGGATGCATACGAAGGGTTGCAACAATCAACGGCCACCCTTCCCCCCGAGATACGAATCTCAGCCATACAAACTTGCCACCAAACGATTTGTGGCAATCTCTTGGCCACGACGCTAAAACCCTAATTTGGTCGTGCCAAGAGCATGGAAGCGCTGCAACCATGTCGCTGGTTGACAAACGAAGGGTTGCAAAAATCTACGGCTACCCTTCCTCCTGAGATGCATATCTCATCCGTACAAACCTGCCACCAAACAACTCGTGTAAATGTCTTGGATGCGATGCTAAATATTGGTCACGGCACCAACTTGGCTGCGATGCTAACTCTCTGGTCACGGCACCAACCTGGCTACGATGCATATTCTTTGGTCACGTCACCAACTTGTCTACGCCACACGTAGAAACATGCTACACGTTTTCCAGGAAAACACTCGATACATCAAAACATGTCACAAACTGGGGGATGCTCATCAGGGTATTAATATGGCGGTTTACAGCGTGCGGCGTACATTACGTCCGTTACAGGAAAGTGTCATAAGGGTGGGGCGGTTAGTAAATACAAGAATTAATGGTGAAACGTTTCCTTCATTATGGAAACATCAATTCCAGGCATTACCCGTTACCATTTTCTTCCATTTACTCAACCGTTTCCACTTCTTACGAGACCAGAGTACGTTTTGTTGCGACTTGTATAAATAGGTCTCACCTATTTCCACCAAAGACAAGTTTTGGTCAGGAGAATACAACACTCAAAAATCACTTGTCAGCTTTCCCATTTGTTAGCTTTCCACTTTCTGATACAAGTCGTCAAACAACTACTCTTCCCGAATCAACTATTCTGGTCTCAACACTCTCTTTGCTTCCCTCCCTAGACCAACCCTTCTCCTTCACTTTGTGACCGAAGCAAGTCTGGAACGTCCATTTCTTGGTTTAGGCCGGATTTGTACAGATTGATCTCCAGAATCAAAGTACTCCCCTGTAGTACATTGTTTAGGGTTTAGACTCGTTTCTCACCCACACACTTGAAATTACCAAAATCAGCAGAAACTGTTTTCATCCTCAAACAATTAGCGACCACAATGGGAAGTCAATCTCTCGATTGCAATATCGATTTCCAATTTCCAGTTTCATCTTTCAATTCCGATCTCAAGATGGTAGAAGCAAACAATCCGCTCGAGAATCAATGTCTCAGTTATCAGTTATCACACGACGAGGAGTGACTGGGGACTTATCGCGGTCAGGACAGCGTCACTCATAAAACTATGGAGGATATGCCTATGTCTAGGGCTTGCACCAAGATAGAAGAACAAGCTAAAGGAGGAACGCTGGAATACATACCTGGAATATGCTCGTTGTGTTGCTACTTCTTTGCCGCTAGTTCCAAGACGAGGGAATAAAACTGATAATACGGGATAAAGAAGATAGGTAGCGCCTTTTATAGGCACGATATTTTTGGAGCTCGAATGGAGGAAGGTTTCCTATTTTTGGTTACGCACGGGAAAAGGGGAAACCGGGCCCGTTAGCAACGCTTCATGGCGCCAACAGGACGTGGCCAAGCTAGCGCCAAGATACCGCCAACTCCATCTCCACTCCCCAGCCGGCACCATCTCCGCATCCTAGCCGGCGCCATCTCCGCGTCCCCTCCACTCCTAGCCAGCTCCAGCAGCCTGCATGTTTCCAGCGCCAGCAACTTGTACCCTTCCAGCGCTAACAGCTTGCATCCTTCCAGCGCTAGCAGCTTGCATCTTTCCAGCGCCAGCAGATTGCATCCTTCCAGCGCCAACATCTTGGATCCTTCCAGCGCTAACAACTTGCATCTTTCCATCGCCAGCAGCTTGCATCCTTCCAGCGGTAACAGCTTGCATCCATTCCAGCGCCAGCATCTTGCATCTTTCCAGCGCCAGCAGATTGCATCCTTTCAGCGCCAATAGCTTGCATCCTTCCAGCGCTAACAACTTGCATCCTTCCAGCGCTAACAACTTGCAAATTTCCAGCGCCAGCAGCTTGCATCCTTTCCAGCGCTAACAACTTGCACCCTTCCAGCGCCATCTTTTCGCTCCACAGCCATCCAAAGTCCAGCGCCATCTTCTCCGCTCCACAACCATCCAAAGCAGCGCCATCCTCACCCTACAAAACAGATCCATGGATCCAGCACTCCGTGATTAAAACCACGCCATCTCTGCACGATACACCTACGATCAAAAGAACCAGAGCCGCTTCCATCACCCCCAACGTTTCTTCAAGCATGACAGCTCCAACCGTCACCAGAGTCGCCGCTACTCCACCATCAGGACGAGAGACAGGAGGATCCAGAAGAAGTCGACCTCCTTTTACCACTGTTGATTTTATGGAAAAATAAAAGGTTCTCGTAAGGCTCAGACATACATGGCTATAACTCAGAAAGAGATACCTATTTTCCTCAAGACACTGACGGAGCGGCCACCATAAGAGTCACGTCAATCCGAGAGGGGTTTGAAAAGGAATACTCTTAACATCGGCGCATGCACTTTAGCTGGACGTGCGTTTATAGATGAAGAGGCTCGCTTTGCTCTTGGATGCCCAGTAGAAGGTAATCATCAATCCAATTTCATCACACGTAAATATCAGGAACGACTTCTCCAAAATTGAGGCAAAGGAAATCAGCAACCCTCCTGAGTTCACAAAGACCCTCTTCGCGTCAGGAGCTGCATGATTTCTGGGGACTTCGCCCACAAAATCGTGCAGTCTATGATGGAACATTTATGTGAGATTCTATATTTCTCCAAGGCGCAGCATCAAGACATATTTTCATCCCTCAACCGCACTGCATCAGGAAAGCATATGTTTCCAGTTGGTGAAGCCGTTCCCAAACCCCAACCTCTCCTGGTAAGCACGATTGATAGATGGAACTGGGAACTCCTAACTACTGTTCACTTGAAGGATATTGAGTTTGACAGCACGCTGATTGACGCAGTCGCTCCGCTTCAACGTTCGCTCCAGCAGCCGCTTCGCTTCGTCGTCCTCCAGCAGCGTCTCCGCTTCAACTTTCGCTCCATCAGCCGCTCCGCTTCAACGTCCTCCAGCAGCCGCTCTACCCTAACGTCCTCCAACAGCAGCTCCGCTTCAATTTTCGCTCTAGCAACCGCTCCGCTTCAGCGTTCCCTCCATAAGATACTCCAGGATCCGAAGCCGAAGCTACAACGTTTGGCTCCTTAAGTTCAAACGTCCTCTCCAAGAGACGAAGCCGCTTCAACGCCACTCCTTCCTACAAAGGGTCGTGCCACCACGCTCCCCATGTCAAGGATCATGATCGCAGCCAGCCAATCTTCGTAGTCATAGCCATCTTTTGATCCGTCCTGCCAAAACTCATGATCATGGACAGTTTGCTCGCTTACGCATCCAGCCAATCCTTTTACTTCCATGGATGCCCATACAATTCCATCCAACCTACTTTGTTCCCATAACAATATAGTCTCTTATTATTACATCTGTTAGCAAAAACTATTGCCGCTCATTTGTTGATACCAGCTAGAGCTTCACCGCAGCAGCAATCACTACAAAGGTAACTCGTACTCCTCCATATTTTAGTTTCATGTAGAAGAAGTAACAAAATCACCAGTACAAACGCACGATGGTGATGTTTTTATCATGGTCAACCCACTGACCATATAAGATGGAAACATGTAAACCATACTTGGGGACTGAGGATCTACAAGGAATCCCTTCACTGTCAAAGCTCAGAAGACACAGTCAACCGAAGCCCATAGCCAAAACAAGGTCATCTACTCTTCAAGGGTGTAGCGCAAGAATATCATCACCTCTCTGTCTAGAAGACGCCTTCAACACTTTACGAGGCCGCGGTGGATCCCAAGCCTGCTCATAGGAAAACAACTTCAGAAACTAAAGAAAAATGCGACTGGGGACTGCTCATCGCAGTCCATCCCGACGACCATCAAAGACTCATGAGATAACTCCAGAGACGCGGATGAAACATTTTCTTGAAGAAACAGAGAGAGACACGATAAACAACATAACTCTCTCATTCCTACCTCTTCGCTATCTAGAATATTTCTTCCACGTGATATCCTGAGCATCCCAACGTCACATCCAGAAGAGCACAATAAGCTTGTATCAAATCCCGTGGACATGGATTCAAGGAAATACAATGAAAGTAGGATACACATGGGGATTACCAGCATGGGACGCTTTCACTCCACTCAACCTGGTTATTTCTGATTTCAATATCATCACTACCGAAGTTTTACGAGCCGCAAGAATTTCTCAACATGAAGTTGTACATGTGCATCGAAGACTCCAAAAGCACGTCACAAATATACATTCACATATTCTTCCATGCCATCGGATCTAACATAAATATAACTGGGGACTGCTCACCGCATCCCATTCCATACGATAGTCCAAGATTCAGAAGCTGGTTTGAAGGATGTCTCTTGGAACAAAGTCCTTGAAGACTTGATAGCAGCACATCGGCAACAGAATGTCTCCCAACTCATCTATTTCATCCTGTGGCTTCGGAAGATTTCTACCATACAATCATCCACAACATATCATCATCACGATCAGAAGGTCCAGACACGGAACAACCTAAAGTCAAGGATGGACCGACAAAGCAACCAAAATCCCCAAGATTAGCCCTGACATGATCGTTTCCGAGCATATATTTCATCCATCCATCCCGAGAATGCAATGGAGTTTGGTAAATTTTGGAATCCACTGGAGAGACACTGCAGGCGAAAGCACGGATCCAGACGAGCAACAGAAAACAGAAGAGGGTCGATACCTCTTTTCATGCAGATGGAGTTTCTAGAGTTTGAACAGAATAAAGATTCCTTCTTGCTCCATGAATGGGAATAGATGACTGGGCGCGACTATGCCACTTCGGGCCCGCAACATCCCTCCTAAATTCTTCCTGAGTTTTACTATCGGGATGTTTTCACCTTCTAAACGAGCTCGAAACCTAAATATTCCCGCGTAGGGAGATAAGAAATTCTTTTCTGATCGAAGTGGAGGGGCGGACCGTCAAAATCAGAGTTTGTACGAGAATTCTACAACGATTTTGGTAAGAGGCGCGAATTAGGGTTTCGGCATGCCAAACCCTAATTTAGACAAAGTTGCCAGGCACCATCACCACCATTTGATAGCTGAAGTTTTAGCGTCATCACCACCGTCTGGTAGACGAAATTCTGAAACCAGTTTACACCATTCTGCGGACTGAAGACAGTTTCCACCATTCCGCGGACTGAAGCCAGTTTTCACCTGGACCGAAGACAGTTTCCACCATTCCAAGCCAGGTCGATGCCAGCAGCTTCATTCCAATCCGACCAATGATGACGGCTCCATTCCAAGCCGACCAATGCTGACGGGCCGACCAATGCTGACGGCTCCCTTCCAAGCCGACCAATGCTGACGGCTTCGTTCCAAGCCGACCAACGCCGATGGCTCCATTTCACGCCAAGTCTATGCTAGCGTCTCCCTTCCGAGCTGACGCCAACACTCTGCATCTCATCCAACAACCATATCTACCACTCCACGGCCTAGCCAACAGCACCACGAGCCGAATTTACGCAAATCCACCAATGCAACAGTCATGGATTCTTTGTACCTCCCGAAAAAGGTTAGCCGGATCTTCCTAACCATCTTTTCTGAGTTGCTGTTTCGATTTTGTCATTGTCTATCACCATTTCATGCTTACCTCGCAACAATGCCCCTGTTCTGAGCTAAGCAGGGGACTTAATGTTGATGGTGGTTTTTAGCTTAGGGTGAAAATCGTAAAACCTTAGTCAGACAGTGACGTCACATTTGAGTAATAATGTCGCCACTAGCACATTTATTGAACCTTTCAACATATCTGCGTAAAATTACCGGGGTACCTTTTTCATATGCCATGCCAGCCACAACTCCGCGCCAAAGGCATGCCAACTATGACAGCCGCACCACAGTGCCAATGGCATGCCATGCTAGCCACTTCTCCGCGCCAAAGGCATGCCAACCATGCCAGCCGCACCACCGTGCCAATGGCATGCCATGCCAGCCACATCTCCACGCCAAAGGCATGCCAACCATGCCAGCCGCACCACCGTTCCAATAGCATGCCATGCCAGCAACATCTCCGCGCCAAAGGCATGCCAACCATGCCAGCCGCACCACCATGCCAGCCACATCTCCGCGCCAAAGGCATGCCAACCATGCCAGCCGCACCACCTTGCCAATAACATGCCATCCACATATCCGAGCCAAAGGCATGTCAACCATGTCAGCCGCACCACAGTGCCAATGGCATACCATGCCAGCCGCACCACAGTGCCAATGTAATACCATGTCATCAATATCTCCGCGGCAAGGCATGCCAACCATGCCAGCTGCACCACGGTGTCAATGGCATACCATGCCAGCCACATCTCTGCGCCAAGGCATGCCAATCATGCCAGCCACATCTCCGCGCCAAGGCATGCGAACCATGACAGCCGCACCACGGTGCCAATAGCATACCATGCCAGCCACATTTCTGCGCCAAGGCATGCCATGCCAGCCACATCTTCGTGCCAAGGCATGCCCACCATGCCAGCCGCACCACAGTGCCAATGGCATACCATTCCAGCCACATCTCCGCGCCAAATCCATGCCTACTCTACCACATGCTGCTGACTTCCAAACGAAGGGTTGCAACAATCAACGGCTACCCTACCATCTGAGATGCAGATCTCAGCCGTCCAAGTTCTCCACCTAACGTATGGCAACTTCCGTCCCAAGGACAAACATCACGGTTTTGCAAAAACCCTAATTTTGGTCACGCCTAAAATATTCCAAAGCCATGCCGGCCCTGCCACATGCCGCTAGCTGCCAAACGAAGGATTGCAACAATCACGACTACCCTTCCATCTGAGATGAAGATCTCAACCGTCCAAGTTCGCCACCTAATGCATGGAAACTTCCGGCCCAAGGCCAAACATCACGGTTTTGCCAAAACCCTAATTTTGGCCGCGCCTAAAATATGCCAAAGCCATGTCGGCCCTACCACATGCTGTTGGCTGCCAAACGAAGGGTTGCAACAATCAACGGCTACCCTTCCATCTGAGATGAAGATATCAACCGTCCAAGTTCGCCACCTAACGCATGGAAACTTCCGGCCCAAGGCCGAACATCACGGTTCTGCCAAAACCCTAATTTTGGCCACGCCTAAAATATGCCAAAGCCATGTCGGCCCTACCACATGTCGCTGGCTACCAAACGAAGGGTTGCAATAATCAACGGCTACCCTTCCATCTGAGATGCAGATCTCAGCCGTCCAAGTTCGCCACCTAACACATGGCATCTTCCGTCCCAAGGCCAAACATCACGGTTTTGCCAAAACCCTAATTTTGGCTGCGCCTAAAATATGCCAAAGCCATGCCAGCCCTACCACATGCTGCTGGCTGCCAAACGAAGGGTTGCAAAAATCAACGGCTATCCTTCCATCTGAGATGAAGATCTCAACCGTCCAAGTTCTCCACCTAACGCATGGCAACTTCCGGCCCAAGGCCAAACATCACGGTTTTGCGAAAACCCCAATTTTGGCCGCGCCTAAAACATGCCAAAGCCATGCCGGCGCTACCACATGACGCTGGATGCCAAACGAAAGGTTGCAACAATCAACAGCTACCCTTCCATCTGAGATGCAGATCTCAACCGTCCAAGTTCGCTACCTAACGCATGGAAACTTCCGGCCCAAGGCCAAACATCACGGTTTTGCCAAAACCCTAATTTTGGTCGCGCCTAAAATATGCCAAAGCCATGCCGGCCCTATCAGTCAACCACATGCCGTTGGATGCCAAAAGAAGGGTTGCAACAATCAACGACCATCCTTCCTCCTGAGATGCAAATCTCAGCCGTACAAGCTTGCCACCGAATGCATGGCAACTTTTGGCCCAATGCCAAGCCCTAATTTTGTCCACGCCTAAACTATGCCCGCCAAAATCCTAGCTCGGCCGCACCTAAGCCATGCCTGATAGAAGCATTTATGTGTCTAATATATCTCATTTGTATATACTTTTAGTGCCCATTTTTGTACTTATTATGGTGTTTTATTTATTTATAGGTGTTTTTAGAGAAATAATCCCTTGCGGCGAAATTGGTTAAAAATGCGGCGTTTGGAGCTCCGTTGATAGCGTACCGGAAGTACCCCAGAGGTGTGCCGGAAGTACCCTGGAAATGTCCCGGAGGAACCCTGAAAAAGTGCAGAAAATATCCCGGAAGAATTGCTAAGGGGACACCACTGTTTGCTAAGGGGGACACCACCTTCACGATTTAAAAGAAAAATTGGCGGGAACTTCTCAAACACGTCTGCATGAATTTCAACCCGATTGTTGGACGTGTTTTTGGAAGATTCAATTGATGGAAATGATTGGTATGGACCTAATATGTCTTAACAGGCCTGATGCAGCTGTTTTAATCGAGCAAATTGGGCCAAGGAATCCGTGGGATATAAAACAGAGCAAAACAGGGAAGAATATTTTGAGAGTGATTCTCGGGATTTTTAAGCTATCTTTGGAAGATTGGCATGTTCCTGGACAAGCTTTACTCAATATTTAGGAGATTTGGAGCGTGCATGAGCAACAAAATACACGGGAGAATCAACAAAAGACGCGTGAAAGGTGAACAGGGAAAGAAAATATTCTCGTGAATAAAAACCATTAATGGGTATTTATTGGAGTTATTGTGAGGATTACAGGGGTTGGTGATGTATAAATAGGATACTAGGAAGTCTGTTAAGGGGATCAAGAGTTTGGGGTCGAGCCAGAGCCGAGAGGAGCGAGAAATCGGGACTTGCAGGATTGTTCACCTGATGTTTCTGAAGAAGAAGGAGGAGCTCAAGAACACGAAGAAAGGACAGCCAAAGACCGTCGTTCTTCAACAGTTCCAGCAGCAGTGGAGAAGTGTCGCAGTTTAGCTGCAGTTTTCTGGTATCGTTTCTTTCTGGACGTGTTTTGTGAGTCTCAGAACCACTGTTTTATAACTTTTGACTCTTTTAATCATACTTTGAGCATCAAATATATATTTTGAGAACATGATTATTATGATTAGATAAACCCCAACAATGGGATGATGGAGGAAGCCGTTCTTTACGCATATGATAATTATATTAATTCTTTTTTTGACTACTTGCACTTTTTATTAATCGATTTATGATTTTTCTTAATTGGTTGTGATATCGTATGATGATGTATGTTTGGTCGTAGTGCTTTTGATGCGTCATGCTAGTGATATACAATAAATATTCTAAAAATCTACCTTGGAAAGAATGAGAGTCCTTATTATTTGAGCTATAATTGTTTCGAATAAATATATGAATTGTGTGAATGATTAATGGTGGAATCCTGTGTCCTAGTGTCTCTTGATCATGTGACAAATATTATGTATGTATTTTTATTTTTAAATCTTTACAAGTCCGAGCAACGAACTTTTACTTATCACTAGAAAAAAAAACTACAACAAAAAATGGCGCCGCCGACGCGGACTTGTGTATAGATTTATTTTTATTTTTTAATTATTTTTGTTCTTCTGTACGTTTCTGGGTTTTTTGTCTTTTTCTTTCAGATTTTGGAAGTTGGAGCGAAAGAAAATTTTGCCAAAGTTTTTGGTGAATACCTAAAGACTGGAGTAAAAGGCAAAGCGAACGGGGCGAAAGAAGAAGATTTTTTTATTTTTTATTTTGATAAAAAAACAGAGAGAAAAAAAAGAGAGATATTTGTATTTTTTTTTTAGACTTTATTTTTCTTTTGCACTTTTTTTTTATGGACTTTGGACTTTAAATTTTGGGACATTATTTTTTTATACCCTACGGAAGGGCACCCGTAAATATAAACTATGTGCAGGGAAGGACGACGATTATAATATCTTCTCGGCCCCTCGGGTTCGCACACTGACACCGGAGTCAGTGGCCCGAGTCGACTTCAACGGTTCATCCCCCGTCTGGTACGGGAGGTAAGCTTTCGAAACACCCGTGAATCCCCTGTCACCGGGTTTACTGTATTCCTTAAGGTGATTCATTGATTGAGGACGAATTTGGACTGTTTTTAAATTCCTAGTAAAGGGAAAGACCTGGTCAATACAAGATAAGGGTTCGTATTTCATCACCGCTCCCTTCTTGCCCGCCTTAGGTAAACGAAACCTAACGCGAACCCAAGCTTAAAATTTGATTAGAACGAGATCGATAGGGTAACGAGCTTAGTAGGAAAGTCGTTCGAAAAATATTGGTTACTCTTTTAGCATACTTTGAAGTTCATGATGGTTTCTGTGAGTTGAATGCGTGACTGCGCCGCCTTGTGATAGCGGTGAGGCCTTGGGTATCAAAGCTCCACTGAGCTTCCCTAGCCTCAATTCAACTTACTTTGACTCGGATTGATTCCAGAGGGGTTTGCTTAAATTGTAACGAATTCCCTTTCGAAGGATTAGAAGCTGGTCCAGAAACAATCTAAGTGGAGCCATCATGCTTTTTGTTTGCTAGAAATCAGTAGGTTTGATTTGGTCGAGTCATCCTTGTTTGTGATTGTGTAGAATTCCCTTGCAATTAAGAATGTCGAACTGGTATGACAGAAGACAATACAATGAGTATCGATCTGAATTTGAATATGGACATCATCATTTTTTTGACCGTGGTGGGAATAGTAGTTGGTAACGCCAAACTTTTCAAGGTTATGGTTCATACCATAGTGAGCCCAATTACTATCCACACGCGAATTGGTCTTACGAGCAAGAAAATCAGGAACACTATAGTACTGGTTACTCGTTTTTGGAAACTAGTCCTGATTATGATATTTCTGAACATGTTCCTTCTCTAGAAGAGACCCAACAACGGATTGAAAGGACGTATAAACGTTTAGTTGCAATGAATAGTTCAAAAGAAGAGTGTACACGATATTCTGAGATGATAAACGAGAGTGGTGAACGTATAAATGTTATGCTCAGTGAAATTCAGGCACGTCTAGAGGCAGAAAATGAACAGTTGGCTAATGCTGCTCGAAATAATCTAAATTTCCAAAATAGGGTTTCTAATTCTACCCTTGATATCAATAGTGAATATTCGCCTAATTTAAAGGACGAGGCTAGAATAAAAGACACTACTTATTTAGATAAGGTTCAATCATCTTTGTACTATTATGATGATGAGGATAGTAGTAATGAAGAATCTGAGATATGTAGGCATAGTGATCAGGAATCTATTAATCCAATTGAGCTTTATAATGATTATATTATTTCTAGTTCAAATCCAAATAATTTTTATGATTATTCACCTATTCAAAAGGACGAGGATTTGATTAGGGATACCACCGTTTTAGACGATGTAGTTTTTCCTTTTGATTACGAAGCCGATAGTGGTTTAGGGGAACGGGTTTATTCCGAAAATGCTGTTTTAGAGTCTAGCGACTTAGAAACAATAGTATTAGATGAAAAAGATACACCCGCAGAGATGAGTAAAGATGCACTACCTGATAATAAATTAGAAGGATCAATTGACCGTTTTCAAGAATCTAATGATCCAGAAATTAGGGATATTGTAACTAGTCTATCTAGAGACACTGAAAACTCTAAGTTTGGGGGTGATTATCACCTTCCTAGTGCCTTACCTTTAACTCTCAGAAAGTACCTTCACTTAGGACTTGATATCTCTGCCTCGACAATTTTACAAGATTACCTTCATACTCGTTTTCCCGAATCTAATGATGTCCAGGAAGAAGTGCAATCGTTAGAAACCCATCCTTTGGTTGATGTGGTTAACCCAGGCTATGATCCCCAGATTGACTTTGTTTTCCCACCAAATAGTTTTCTTCCAACGGAGGGAACGTTTATATTCCAAATGTGTCGAATATTAAGTTGTGAGACTAAACCTAAATGCTTTAGGAAATTAGAATCGACACATTTGCTTAAGAATGACCACTACTCTCATTGTGGTCAATTATGTAAGTCAAATCTTATTGACTTAGAGGATCCTCAGTTATTTAGGTTATTATTGTGCGCTTCTAAGATCATATTTGAGTTTTTCCAGACTCTAGGACCTAATGATTCGGATCCCACCTATGAAGAAACGCAGCCAATGAAAATTTTCTATTTAAACCCTTTCATAGAACCTGAACCTGAACCACAATTAGATATAAATTTCTTAATCAGGAAATTAAGTAAGGGCATGCTAGTCTTGTTCACTTTCTTGGTTCATTGCAGTTTCCTTTGGTCAGCTCTATTTAGTTTTGAAGACCCACAGTTATTTCGACTGTTACTATATGATTCTACGTGGTGACTAATCCCTGCTTAGTCTGGCTGGAGACTTTAAACTTAGCACTTCTTGGGAGGTAACCTAATATTCATGTGACACGATAATATCTTTCCTTATCTCTTTTGCTTCATTGGTAACAGTTTCTCCTTGTTCATGTTTTTAATTTTATCTTTAGAACATTGAGGACAATGTTAGGTTTAAGTTTGGGGGTATGGGAGAAACTTTTTAGTTGCATAATAAAAAAACTCCAGAGCCTAGAAATTTATGCTTATTTAGGATGGCACTAACCAATCTAAGTGGATGGAAGCATTTTGGTTTTAGGAGTTGAGGGACCAATCTGACTAGATGGAAACATCTAAAGAGTTTATTCATAAAAGCACGGAGCTCAGGTGTTAGAAATAACATGATAGTTTCACCATATCTCGTTGAGTCCTTTTCATTTCTGTTTCTATTTTTATTTTTAAACTATGTTTCTCTAGGTGATTAAGTGGGGCTCACGATTCAAGTTGTTACCACTGCTAGGGTAAAATAGAGTGACTGAGTATTGAAAAAATGAAAAAATGAAAAAAAAAATAAATAAATAAAAGTTTTAGACCAGACCATTTGACCAAATGGGATAAAATTCAATAAAGTCGTCCACTGGAACCCTTGTATATGCCAGTTGTGTTGACCTAGAGTTAGGATTATCGAACACTGGTTCCCTTGTATATGCCAGTGATTTGATATTAGTCAGACTATCTCAGTCATTGAGGATAGGTTTATTTTGGCAGTGGCCTTCAGACAGATATGAGAAACATCGTTCACCTAGTTAACATCAAAACCATTTATATTTTTTCTATATCCATCTCTTAATCTATCCATATGATTAGTCTGACTCCGAGTATGATGTCCATCGTGAAACTATCTTAGTAGAGCTCTGTCACTTATATGAATTTTAGTATACTTGGTGCAAACTCGTATACATCAATTGGAATTTCGCATCAGGGTACTTCCTTCTGTAGTTAATAAGTATGCCAACCAAGGAGGTTTTTTAGTGCTTTCCAAGATTTTGCGTAGATAGTTAGGGTTTGGAGTAATGATTTTGTGGGTATATCTCTGGTAAGCCCTCCCGAGACTATAACTCGGTCACTAGGGCCACCTAGGGGTTTAAAGGCTTATTACATATGCTAAATGCAATCGATGATGCCTGCGAAAGTGAGTTAGGATTTTATTTTGTAGTTTTGATTTGCTCGGGACTAGCTAATAATAAGTTTGGGAGTATTTGATAGACGCATTTATGTGTCTAATATATCTCATTTGTATATACTGTTAGTGCCCATTTTTGTACTTATTATGGTGTTTTATTTATTTATAGGTGTTTTTAGAGAAATAATCCCTTGCGGCGAAATTGGTTAAAAATGCGGCGTTTGGAGCTCCGTTGATAGCGTACCGGAAGTACCCCAGAGGTGTGCCGGAAGTACCCTGGAAATGTCCCGGAGGAACCCTGAAAAAGTGCAGAAAATATCCCGGAAGAATTGCTAAGGGGACACCACTGTTTGCTAAGGGGGACACCACCTTCACGATTTAAAAAAAAATTGGCGGGAACTTCTCAAACACGTCTGCATGAATTTCAACCCGATTGTTGGACGTGTTTTTGGAAGATTCAATTGCTGGAAATGATTGGTATGGACCTAATATGTCTTAACAGGCCTGATGCAGCTGTTTTAATCGAGCAAATTGGGCCAAGGAATCCGTGGGATATAAAACAGAGCAAAACAGGGAAGAATATTTTGAGAGTGATTCTCGGGATTTTTAAGCTATCTTTGGAAGATTGGCATGTTCCTGGACAAGCTTTACTCAATATTTAGGAGATTTGGAGCGTGCATGAGCAACAAAATACACGGGAGAATCAACAAAAGACGCGTGAACGGTGAACAGGGAAAGAAAATATTCTCGTGAATAAAAACCATTAATGGGTATTTATTGGATTTATTGTGAGGATTACAGGGGTTGGTGATGTATAAATAGGATACTAGGAAGTCTGTTAAGGGGATCAAGAGTTTGGGGTCGAGCCAGAGCCGAGAGGAGCGAGAAATCGGGACTTGCAGGATTGTTCACCTGATGTTTCTGAAGAAGAAGGAGGAGCTCAAGAACACGAAGAAAGGACAGCCAAAGACCGTCGTTCTTCAACAGTTCCAGCAGCAGTGGAGAAGTGTCGCAGTTTAGCTGCAGTTTTCTGGTATCGTTTCTTTCTGGACGTGTTTTGTGAGTCTCATAACCACTGTTTTATAACTTTTGACTCTTTTAGTCATACTTTGAGCATCAAATATATATTTTGAGAACATGATTATTATGATTAGCTAAACCCCAACAATGGGATGATGGAGGAAGCCGTTCTTTACGCATATGATAATTATATTAATTCTTTTTTTGACTACTTGCACTTTTTATTAATCGATTTATGATTTTTCTTAATTGGTTGTGATATCGTATGATGATGTATGCTTGGTCGTAGTGCTTTTGATGCGTCATGCTAGTAATATACAATAAATATTCTCAAAATCTACCTTGGCAAGAATGAGAGTCCTTATGATTTGAGCTATAATTGTTTCGAATAAATATATGAATTGTGTGAATGATTAATGGTGGAATCATGTGTCCTAGTGTCTCTTGATCCTGTGACAAATATTGTGTATATATTTTTATTTTTAAATCTTTACAAGTCCGAGCAGCGAACTTTTACTTATCACTAGAAAAAAAACTACAACAATGCCACTGGTTGCAAACGAAGGGTTGCAACAATCAACGACCACCCTTCCTCCTGAGATGGAAATCTCAGCCGTATAAGCTTGCTACCAAACGCATGGCAACTTTTGGCCAATGCCAAGCCCTAATTTTGGACGCGCCTAAACTATGCCAAAACCCTAGTTCTGGCCGCGCCTAAACTACGCCAAAATCCTAGCTCGGCCGCGCCTAAACCATGCCACTGACTGCAAACGAAGGGTTGCAACAATCAACGGCCATCCTTCCTCATGAAATACGAATCTCATCCATACAAACTTGCCACCAAACGATTTGTGGCAATCTCTTGGCCACGGCGCCAATTCTCTGCCCCGACGCCAAAACCTTAATTTGGTCATGCCAAGAGCATGCAAGCGCTGCAACCATGTCGCTGGTTGCCAAACGACAATCTACGGATACCCTTCCTTCTGAGATGCAGATCTCATCCGTACAAACCTGCCACCAAACGACTCGTGGCAATGTCTTGGCTGCGATGCTAACTCTTGGTCACGGCACCACCTTGGCTGCGATGCTAACTCTCTGGTCATGGCACCAACCTGGCTAGGATGCATATTCTTTGGTCACGGCACCAACTTGGATACAAACAACAAATCCTTTGGCCACCCCACACGTAGCAACATGCTACACTTTTTCCACGAAAACACTCGAGACATCAAAACATGTCACAAATTGGGGGATGCTCATCGGGGTATTGGTCTGGCAGTTTACAGCGTGCGGCGTACACTTCGCCCGTTACAGGAAAGTGTCATAAGGGTGAGGCGGTTATTAAATACAAGAAGTAATGGTGAAACGTTTCCTTCATTATGGAAACATCAATTCCATGCGTTACCCATTACCATTTTCTTCCATTTACTCAACCGTTTCCACTTCTTACGAGACCAGGGTACGTTTTGTTGCGACTTGTATAAATAGGTCTCACCTATTTCCACCAAAGACAAGTTTTGGTCAGGAGATTACAACACTCAGAAATCACTTGTTAGCTTTCCCATCTGTTAGCTTTCCACTTTCTGATACAAGTCGTCAAACAACTACTCTTCCCGAATCAACTATTCTGGTCTCAACACTCTCTTCGCTTCCCTCCCTAGACCAACCCTTCTCCTTCACTTTGTGACCGAAGAAAGTTTGGAATGGCCGTTTCTTGGTTTAGGCCGGATTTGTACAGATTGATCTGTCGAATCAAAGTACTCCCTCGCAGTACATTGTTTAGGGTTTAGACTCGTTTCTCACCCACACACTCGAAATTACCAAAATCAGCAGAAACTTTTTTCATCCTCAAACAGTTAGAATTCTAGTTGAGTATCAGAGATCACCCTTGAAGACTGAAGATCGATGAAGACATCTTGGAGAACTTCTGTATCATGTATGTGAAGGCTGAATCATTTTATTTTACTCACTATACCATCATTCTATCTATTGAGACTATGTCTTATGGCTTGTAGTAGATTAACAAAAAAGATGTTTCGAGTCAAGCTTGTCTTGTGAAAAATCTCTAAATATGATTTAGTGATGGAATGTTCAAAGGTCCTTAATAATATTACAAACTATGAATTAAGTTGTTGATCAATTGAAAATTTTCCATGCAAATGATTATATCACTTGGGAATGTTTCAATCATCAAAAGAAAGATATATGAACTTAATGAATTTCTAATCAGGGTAGGTTGGCGAACTCAGTTTGCAAACCATAGATATCTGAGTTACAAAAATACAAAAAGGTTGGTGAACCATTTCACAAATCATAAGTTCAGTGGGGAACAGTTCGTGAAACTGGTTGGCGAATCTTGGTGAACTGAATTTTATAGGTTGGATTAATTAGCTAGAAGTTGGTAAACCCAGTTCACGAATTGTGGTCAACTAAGTTCTGGAGTTTAGTAGGGTTGGAGAACTTGGTTCACGAACCATTTTCACCCTGACTTGTGAACAAGCCCTACGGTTGGCGAACCGTTGTAATAACTGTCCTCACAATGTTTAGCAGATGCTTAAAGACTTATTATTTTAATATGTTTAACATTGATTGAACTCTCTTAAACACTTCTAAGACTTCATTTATTTATTAAAACATTTAGGTATTTGAATCATGATTAATTTCTTAGGTGTTTAAATGAACATCAAGTAGCTTTTAGTTCTTTGGATAACTTTATAAACTGAACAGTCATTATACATGGTTTACTGAACTCGGTCTAACCGAACTTATGTATATAGTCTTCTATTGTAGTTTGAAGACCTATTTAGTTTGCTTAATTCTCAAGTTATCTTAGCTTGAATTCTAAGCTAACTCTGGTCTTTGAAAATTATAAATAGATCATCCCTGTCAATAGGGAAAATTAATCCCTAACATTATGTTTCCTAGTTTATTTTAGATTTGCCTCTATTGACATTTTAGGTCTTAAAATAAAAAGACTTCGCTTGGGGATTCGGGAATCCAGGTCCGACTATCTTTACCTTGATAGTTCGTGAATCCTGATCTCGCTTTTCTGTTATCGAGGTTTTCGTAATCTCTTTCAGGAAAGATATATAGTAGTCACAAATGTTAGAGCATTGCTCGGTCGAACTCGCAAGCGTTGATATCTCAAGATTGTTTGTCGAGTTTAGTTGTCAGAACTATAAGTCTTGATTTCTAGTCTACTTATAGCTATGTCTCGGATTAAGATATAATGTGTAGTTGAGCTTTAGACTTCACGATGTTCATCGATCGAAGACGAAGAACTACTAAGAGGAGATTGTGGAACTTCATCAACAAAAGGTATGTGGAAACTTGAAATCATCTATTACTTAGAAGTTAATTCTATTATATCTCCTATTGAGACAAAGTCGTATAGCTATACAGACTTTACATTAAACATTTGATATTTCGAGCTTAGTTTAACTCGCTTGTATCTTTCTCGAAATATGCGTTGGAAATATTTTTTCTTTAACCACGTTCATCATTATTCTTAACGAAAGTCAAAATATGATCATGTGAAAATCACCTGGTAACATCTTACATGATTTGTGTGAGACAGACATTTGATGTAGATTCAGAATGTTTCGTATTGATCATTCGGTCACTTGAAAATTTCTTATAAGCTAATAGTTTGTGTGAGACAACTATTGTTGTCTTCTAAGAATGTTTCAATGATTGAAATGAGATTTAAGAGATAAAACCCATGTCTGGATACATTATGGTTTGTGTACTTAGTGTACGAACTATTTTGACAAAATTCAGGAGCGGAAGTTAAGTTTGCATACTCGTTCGCAAACTTATTCAACTGTTTAAGTCAGGGTACTTAAGTTTGCATACCGGTTCACAAACTGATTTAACTATCGAAGTCCGTAACCAAGTTTGCGTACCCGTTCGCAAACCGTTTCAACTGAGTTCGTTCCGGAGTTAAAGTTTGCGTACCCATTTGCAAACTGTCGACCTGTGACCAATGTCCAGAACTTAAGCTTGCGTACCCGTTTGTAAACTTAAGTTGTTCAAGTTCTAAAATCGGTTAAATATGATTTCATACTCATGAACAAATACATTTATAAATTAAGGAATGTAATCTTTGTAAACCGCGAATAAAATGTTCATGAACTGATTATTTTGAATCAATCCGATTTTGCTTCAATTATTTCTTGTATACTTCCATGAGAATATAAACAATTGAACAACTTTATGAGTAACACAATTAGATTCATTTGATTATCAATTGATCTAGAAGTGTTAAGATGAACAAGGTAAAGAGAAAAGTGTTCATATGGATAACTTCAGTTAATTGTTATAGAGCCAACTCAATATACATGTTTAGGTACGGTTATCCATATCTAAATGAAGGTATATTTCATTTGTGTGTAACAAGCTAACGATGAAAAGATATTTGCTTGAATCTTAAATCAGGTTTCATCTAATGGTGAATATTGATTGCTTTGTTCCAAAGTTATAAATCCCTGATTTGAAGACTATATAAGGGAGAACTGTAGCAACTGGAAAACCTAATCCCCGCACCTCCTGTGTGATGCTAGTTGCGACTAGAGTCAATTCTCCTTTAACCTAGGTTTTTCCTAAAACCATTATAGGTTAACGACTTAAAGACTTCATTGGGATTCTGAAGCCAGATCCAACTATTTTTTCTGTAGTTGTGTGTTCTGATCTTACTTGTTCTATCATATTGAGTACTATCTTCTCTAATATTTGCTCGAGATATATCTCCGACAGGTAAGATATAAAAAGTAATCACAAATCTCTTCGTATCATTCTTTTTGATTCCACAATAACTTGTTCTACTACCATATAGTTAAGTTATTGTGAGGTGATTGATATTTCTAGGATGTTCTTCGGGAATATAAAACCGTATTATCAATTGGTTCCTGTTCACTTTGATTTATCAAAAGACGGAACAAACTTCGTAGGTACTTATGTGGGAGACAGGTTTATCTATTAAAATAAACTTTTATGTCGGAAACAGATTTGTTTATCAAGTCTTCGACTTTGGGTCGTAGCAACTCTTAGTTCTAGGTGAGATCAGCTAAGGGAATCAATTGCGTAGAGTCCTGCTGGGATTCAGAAGCGTAAGGAACGCGATTGTACCTTAATCAGTGTGAGATTGGTTAGGGATCAACTACATTCTAGTCCGAATTTAACTTGTAATAGGCTAGAGTCTGTAGCGGCTTAATACAGTGCGGTGTTCAAATCTGGACTAGGTCCCGGGGTTTTTCTACATTTGCGGTTTCCTCGTTAATAAAACTTCTGGTGTCTGTGTTATTTCTTTTCCGCTTTATATTTGTTTATATAATTGAAATATCACAGGTTGTGCGTAGTTCAATCAATTTGTAAATCCAACCTTTGGTTGTTGATTGAAATTGATTGACACTTGAACATTGGTCTTTGGTACCGTTCAAGTTGTTTCTCATAATAATTAAGCTCGCAGATTTCTATCTGTTTGATTTGCTGATTACATTGAGAAACAAAGATATAACTCTTGGATATATTTTCCTTGATTGAGTCTTACTGACTAGTTGATTCTCTTGAAATTATATTAGAGTTATTTCATACGGATTGCATAAACGAAATATTTGGTGTGGTTGTTAGACCCCCACTTTTTCAACAAATATCTCTTCGTCTCAGATTTTGTGATTCCTCAAGATAGATATCTAAAGACTGATCTTAGTTGATCTTTCGACGATTGGTCGTTAGAGGTGGTTAAGAATCTAGGCTTCTCTCCAGGAGTCGTAAGTTCCGGATTTGTGAGGTTTTCTAGCTTGATGTTGCAAAAAGATTTCCACACCTTGATATTTAGTCTAAACGTAAATCAAATAGTCTTATCTGTTAGAGGCAGATTGATATCAAAAGTATTCACTTTGGCTGAAGCAACTCTTAGGATGTAAAGGACGTCAGCTAAGGGAATCAAGTGTGCGTAGAACCTTGCGAGGTTCAAGTGACGTAAGGATCGCGACTATAACTGAATCGCTTGTAGGGTGAATTCGTTCTCAACTACATTCCAGTTAGAAGTCTGATAGTAGGCTAGTGTCTGTAGCGGCTTAATACAGTGTGGTGTTCAATATGGACGAGGTCCTGGGGTTTTTCTGCTATTACAGTTTCCTCTTTAACAAAATTTTTGGTGTCTTGTGTTTTTCCTTTTCCACATTATATTGTTTATCTTTATAATTGGATTTATACAGGTTTATACATATTCAATCTACGTAGATAAGTCCTTTTAATTGTAATTGATTACGAGACAAGTTTCTTGTAGAATTCATATCTTGAAAGATAGATAACAAGTTTAACAACTTGGCAGAATTCCTATTGAATTATTTGGTACGACTAGATTGATCTTGGATATTGATATTAGAGATCGTCCAAGTACTCTGCTTAACAATCAGGTTCACATACCTTGAGTCTATACACATACTGATTGATTAGAGGCTAAGATATTAACTTTATACATATTTTCAAGGATCATTAAGTTGGTCTTCTTGCAATTGTTCTAAGTTTTTTCTATACAGGTTGTCGAACCAAAAAGTTGGGTGTATTTGATATCCCCTGCATTTTCATCACGGCAATATCAACCCATGGCATGGAAAATGCATGATCAAAGTATGGAAACTTTATATATAGTATAATATCAATATTAATGGAAAATCAACCATCATGAACAATAAATTATCAAAATATGGAAACAAATAATCATCAAGTTTCAAGGGAATAATGTGATTATATAATTTTGAGGGAAGATGTTCCAAGATGCATTTCGATGAGGTTAATGAAGTTGTGCGTGCTTCTAGTGGTAGTGGATTAGGAATTGGGGATGAGGCAATATATATAGATTTTTTTTGACTGAATTTGTGTCGTCAACTATGTGAGAGAGCATGAGATTCACTTTTGTTGTTGTTTTTTTGTGTACTGAAAGTTGACTGAAAACTCATGATTTCTCTTGAGGCGAAGTTCTTTTCATTATTTAACAATTCAGTGTCATAGAAATATGTCATAGAAGTTTAAACGGGCATAAATTGTATCAGTGATCGCCTAAGGCGTCTTAGGCGCGCCTAGGAACTAGGTGACGTGCTTGGCGCCTCGCCTCATACCTCCTAACATAGATAAAGTGACTGAGTACTTTTCTTGGGGGGGGGGGGGGGGGGGGGGGGGGGGGGGGGGGGGGGGCTAATGAGTATTATATGTGAAAAATAGTTGCTCATTTCTCAATATGACATTTTGCAAGTATCCCTAGCTTTCAATTTTCTATACTACTCCCAACAGTGTGCCATTTGGAATCATAATATATGTAATCAACTGAAAAATCATCTTCAAAGTTTTTCCCAGTCATATGTGAAAAAACGGGGGTCTAACAACCACCCCCTATATTTCGCTTAGCAATCTGTATGGACTAACTCCAATATACTTTCAAGAGAATAAACTAGACAGCCAGACTCAATCTTAAGAAAAGTATATCAAGGAGTTATATCACTATTTCTCAATTCAATCCGCAATCAAACAAATAGGAATTTTTCGAGCCCAATTGAATATAAGAAATAACTTGGACGGTATCAAAAACCAATATCCAAGTGTCAATCAATTTTATCAACAACCAAAGGTTGGATTCACAATTGATTGAACTTATGCACAACCTGTGATATTTCAATTATATAAACAAATATAATGCGGAAAAGAAATAACACAGACACCAGAAGTTTTGTTAACGAGGAAACCGCAAATGCAGAAAACCCCGGGACCTAGTCCAGATTTGAACACCACACTGTATTAAGCCTCTACAGATACAAGCCTACTCCAAGTTAACTTCGGACTGGAATGTGATTGAGACCTCACCAATATCACACTGATCAAGGTACAGTCGCGTTCCTTACGCCTCTAGAACCACGCCGGTTTCTGCGCACTTGATTTCCTTAGCTGATCTCACCCACAACTAATAGTTACTATGACCCAAAGTCGAAGACTTGATAAACCAATCTGTCTCACACAGAAAAATCTATTGAATAGATAAATCTGTCTCCCACAGATATACCTATGAGTTTTGTTTCATATTTTGATAAATCAAGGTGAACAGGAACCAATTGATATACCAGACTTATATTCACCGAAGAACAACCTAGAAATATCAATCACCTCACAATAATCTTAATCGTATGGTAGCGAAACAAGATATTGTGGAATGACAAACGATGAGGCGAAGATGTTTGTGACTACTATTTATCTTGTCTATCTTAGAATCAATCTCGAGAAAATCTTAGAGAAGATAGTACTCAATACGATATAATAGGGCAAGATCAGAACACGCACTACAGAGAAAATACTTGGGTCTGGCTTCACAATCCCAATGAAGTCTTCAAGTCGTTAACCTACAGGGTTTCGTGAAAAACCTAAGGTTAAAGGAGAATCGACTCTAGTCGCAACTACTATCACACAGAAGGTGTGGGGATTAGGTTTCCCAGTTGCTATAGTACCCCCTTATATAGTCTTAAAATCAGGGTTTGTTGTCAATGCTACCTTGGTAATTAACAAAGCATTCAATATTCACCGTTAGATGAAAACCTGATTAGACTCAAGCTAATGTCTTTCAATCGTTAGATCGAAATTATCTTGTTACACACACATGAAAAGTGACTTCAATTAGATATGAGTAACCGTGCCTAAACGTGTGCACATTTTTTGGCTCAACAATAGTTAACCGAAGTTAGCCATATGAACACTTTCATATCAACCATATTCATCTTAAACATAACTAGTTCAAATGACTTAAATGAACTAGTTTTGTAGTTGTTCAATGATTTATATTCTCATAGAAGTATACAAGACACAATTGAAGCAAAATCAATTTTGATTCACTCAAATCAATTCATGAACATTATAGACACGGTTTTCAAAAGATAGCATTCCTCATTATATAAATGTATTAGTTCATGAAGAAACCGATTTTAGAACATAACCCACTCAAGTATGCAGACGGGTACGCATACCTAAGTAGCCGGACTTGGACTGTGTTCGCCAGTATGCAAACAGGTACGCATATTGTCGTACACTTCCAAACTTCAGTTCAATTCCGTATGCGTACAGGTACGCATACTATAGTACCCGGACTTCAACTAACTTCGCCAGTACGCGTACAGGTACGCATACTTTAGCTCCTGAAATTTACTTGACCTCGCCAGTACGCATACGGGTATGCGTACCGTATTCCTTTCTTGGATCAACACATATGCAAGTATGCATATTGTGCACATAATCTAATCATGGTTAAGAGTTCTTAACTCTCATTTCAATCATTGAAACATTCTTGGAAGACGACAATAGCTGTCTCACACAAACTATTAGATTCAAAGCAATTTTCAAGTGATCGAATGATCATTACGAAACATTCCGAGTCTAAATCAAATGACTGCCTCACATAAATCATGTTAGATGTTACCCGACGATTTTCATATGATCATCTTTTGACTTTCGTCAAGAATATAAGATGAACTTGGTTAAAGCAAAAGCTTACCAACACATATTTCAAGAAATATGTAAACGAACTAAACTGAGCTCGAAATATCAAATGTGTATAATTGAAGTCTATATAGCTGTACGACTTTTGCCTCAAATAGGAAATAGATTAGATAGACTCTTGAGTGATAGATGAATTCAAGTCTCCACATATCTTTTATTGATGAAGTTCCACAATCTCCCCTTAGTAGTTCTCCGTCTTCAGTTGATGAACGTCGTGAAGTCTAGTGCTCAACTACACTTTCTATTTTAATCCGAGACTTAGCTATAAGTAGACTAGAAATCAAGACTTATAGTTTTGACAACTAAACTTGACAAAAAAGCTTGAGATATCAACACTTGCGAGTTCGACCGAGCAGTGCTCTAACAATCTCCCCCGTTGTCAATTTATTGACAAAACTATCAATACACATGGAATACAAAATAGATAAACTTTGTAGCTCTCAATCCAAATGCTTGATTTCCTTGGTTCTTAAACATCACTCGAAATCTTCGTCACTTCAAAGTACTCCAGTGATCCTGAACGTGTTCAACTCAGCATCATAGTTGTTGAAGATTTGTAGATATAACAATAATTAAAACGGTTGCTCTCGATCATTTTTATACAGTGTCATAGTATCATTACACAATATCAAAGTCCAATTGCATCATAACTTTGACAACAATACTATAATGATATGTATCACTCCCCCTTAGTCAATACTTCATCTCACATAAAAACCACTCCCCCTTACATAATGATCTGTAAACCATATGTATTTGTAGTGTGAACTACACATTAATTCCTCCCCTTTTTGTCAATAAAAATTGGCAAAGGTACGAAAACTAGTGGGATCCCAATAAAATTTACATAGAGATACTTCATGACCAAAACAGTACATATCAACTTTGTTTCGATGATTTTACACAGTCGAAACTAGTGTATTCATCAAAGAGTTTATAAAGATACAAGAAAACTCCTACCATATTCCACAGTCGCACTCCCCACAAAGATTTGGCAATTAAGCACAAGTTCAAATAAGAACTCTCCCCCATAAAATGTCATTCCCGAAAGAACACCAAGAGCGACCTTGCTTTTACAAGAAAAGAAGGATTTCTTTGGACATCACATGAAACATGAATTTGTATCCAAAATACTCAATTAAATTAACCACAAGAGAACCCATGATTAATTTAATCGAAGATGCTCAACATGAGAGAACTTATGGAGCCACACAGTACTTACACAAAGATGTGGATCAGGGAAAAACCAATACTGCGAAATATTCATTCTACTTTCATCAATATTTGCATAAAGACATATAATAGACTTAATCTTTGCAGATAAAAGTTCATCCTATCTTCATCAATATTTGCCTAATGACATAATAGGCTTAACTTTTGTTGTCAAAAGTTCATTCTATCTTTTATCAATAAAGACATATGATATATTTAACTTTTGAGCAAATATGGGACAATCATAGTTCACGGACACAAACACACATATCCCGTAACAAGTTACAATATATGAAACCATAAAGATTAATACTGCAAAATCATCTTCCAAATAAACTTTAGAATTTAAATAAATAAATCTAAAAATATTGCAGATGAAAATCGTTGGCAATAGCTATGTGTACTCACAATAATTGCTATTCCAAACCCTAGTTATCCTTCTTAAACCACAAAAATAAATTCTCATAAAAAGTTTCCTAGACATTAAGGCCTCTAAAAAATTATTTATCGTTCCCGAACTCCTTGTCGTCAACAACCATTGGAACATAAGGTTCATGAAGAAAAGAGTCAATTCCAACAAACCTTCTAAACTGATACTGAAGCAAGGCCTTCTGAATTTCGAGAGTCCTCAAAACAATATCCTTTATTTGCTGAATCTCCTTTCTTGTTTCAATCAACTCTTCAAAAACACCAGAAAATTTCTGAAGATTTGAAGGAACAACTCTTGGTTTCCTCACATTCCTTCTTTTTCTTTTTAAAGTCGATGGAACATGAGATTTATGTTTTTCCTTCATGATTTATGGATTAACAATTATATTAACATCTTTTCCATCAGAAGACATAATGCTTGGATTCTCCATACAAGTATGAGATTGTGGGAGGAATTCACAAATAAGACTCAACAATCAATCTTGTGATAAAAAGAGTTTTTCTGATAAGGAAAAAGGAACGTAGGGTTACGAAACCTTTATACACTAAAAGGATTCACGAACGCACAACTCTAAACCCCAAAGAAGGAAGAATTGTCGATTTTAACCCTCTTTTATTGATCAAACAGGGAAAGCCCTTTCAATATAAATTAGATATGAAAAGATGGAAGAATTCCAATTCGGTGAAAACAAGATCAAAAAGAAAAACAAATCAAAAGAAGTTTTTTTTTTCTCTTTTCCTAAAGCCTGAAGTGTGAAAATTCTTGTCTCTTTTGAACCAGGCACATGAGACAAGATACACAACCAACACATTTAAGTTGTGCTGGGGTGAACAATAATCTGTCCACCATAACCTTCTTGAACGGAATTCTTATAACCATGTTTCTCAGACTGTTTAGACCGTATTCTTTTCTCTAGCGGTCTAATTTTTCTTTGGAAATTAACTTCTTCGGGGAAGAGATGAGATTGCATACCTCAGACGACTTCTGAACAAGTTTGGGCTTGTTTGCTAATCGATTTGCTCTTCGTTGAAGTTTTTGACATATCTTATCTTATGTTTGTACCTGAAACATTTGGAGAGTTCATGACCCTTGAGAGTACAATAAAAACATGTCAATGTGGAGGATGATTCACACGTTATAGCTGTGCAGGATGCAAGACAAACGGTAGAACCTGAAAAATGAGAAATAGAATTTCCAGTATATAAAGAGAAATCCATTTTATCCTCCAAAGTGTTGAAGTCTCTCCCGGAAGAATATCGATATTTATGTACGTATTGCTACAATTATCAAAATCAACATTTTCACAGAAGAATGCAACACTTGATTTTTCTTCCTCATTAGAGTCATAGTGATTAGACATTTCATCAAGAGTTACAGCAAGACTTTTGTTTCCAGTGTATTTTCTACGATTTGGACATTCATTTGCAAAATGACTAAAACCTTTACACTTGAAACACTGTGGCATATCCTCGTCATCAGTAGCGTCAGTATCCCTGTTTTTAGGAGGAACATGATTATGAGGTTTAATTTATGACTTAGGTTTATCTCTAGCGAACCGTTTACTCCTCTTCAAAAAAAGATATCTAAACCGTCTTGTAATCAAAGAGACCGACTTGTCAAGATATTCATCTGATGAATCAGTCTCAGAAATATCATCTTCAGAGATGCCAACACTTTTACTTTTATCAAGTAATTTAGTGTTCTTTTGTTCTTTGAAAGCAATATCCTTTCAAGACTTGGATACATGCTCATGATCAAAGATCTTTAACTTCCCAACGAGAGTATTTCTGCAAAGCGTATCAAGGTTATTTCCTTCAATGATGGCATGTTTCTTAGAATCGTATCTAGATGGCAATGATTTAAGAATTTTCATCACAATGTCCTTTTCAGGAATAGTCTTACCCAAAAGCAAAAGATGGATTAACAATTTAGACACTTTGTGATTAAACTCTTCAAATGAATATTCATCTGCCATACGAAGGTCTTCCCAATCAGAATTTAGGTTTTGAAACCTAACTTCTTTTTGACAGGTATTCCCTTCAAATACGGTTTCTAAGATATCCCACGCATCTTTAGACCGAGTGCACGTAGTCACATGGTGTTGAAGATCTGGGATAATGGAATGGATGATTGTATTCAATCCGTCAGAATTTTTATTTGCAACAAGAATCTCGACAACATCAAAATCACCAATATCCTTTGGAGCAGTTACATCGCTTTCTGTAAAAATTGGAGGATTACAACCATTAACAACATAAACCCATGATTGAAAGTCACGCCTTGAAGAAAGGCATGCATAGTAATTTTCCACCATAAGTAATTCGAGTCATCGAAGACTAGCGGTACGTTTATAGAGATAGCACTTCTGTCCATAGAGTCGGATCGCTACAAACACAGATTTATAAGGTCTTAAACGTGTTTGCCTGCTCTGGTACCAATTGAAAAAACGGGGGTCTAAGAACCACACCCAATATTTCGCTTAGAAATCTATATGGACTAACTCCAATATACTTTCAAGAGAATCAACTACACAGTCAGACAAGAAATGTATATCAAGGAGTTATATCTTTATTTCTCAATTCAATCCGCAATCAAACAAATAGGAATTTGCGATCCCGATTGAATATACGAAATAACTTGGATGGTATCAAAAACCAATATCCAAGTGTCAATCAATTTAATCAACAACCAAAGGTTATATTCACAATTGATTGAACTTACGGACAACCTGTGATATTTCAATTATATAAACAAATATAATGCGGAAAAGAAATAACACAGACACCAGAAGTTTTGTTAACGAGGAAACCGAAAATAAAGAAAAACCCCGAGAGCTAGTCCAGATTTGAACACCACACTGTATTAAGCCTCTACAGATACTAGCCTACTCCAAGTTAACTTCGGACTGGAATGTGATTGAGACCTAACCAATATCACAGTGATCAAGGTACAGTCGCGTTCCTTACACCTCTAGAACCACGCCGGTTTCTGCCCACTTGATTTCCTTAGCTGATCTCACCCACAACTAATAGTTACTACGACCCAAAGTCGAAGACTTGATAAACCAATCTGTCTCACACAGAAAAATCTATTGAATAGATAAATCTGTCTCCCACAGATATACCTATGCGTTTTGTTTCATATTTTGATAAATCAAGGTGAACAGTAACCAATTGATATACCAGACTTATATTCCCCGAAGAATAACCTAGAAATATCAATCACCTCACGGTAATCTTAATCGTATGGTAGCGAAACAAGATATTGTGGAATGACAAACGATGAGGCGAATATGTTTGTGACTACTATTTATCTTGCCTATCTTAGAATCAATCTTGAGAAAATCTTAGAGAAGATAGTACTCAATACGATATAATAGAGCAAGATCAGAACATGCAACTACAGAGAAAATAGTTGGGTCTAGCTTTACAATCCCAATGAAGTCCTCAAGTCGTTAACCTACAGGGTTTCGTGAAAAACTTAAGGTTAAAAGAGAATCGACTCTAGTTGCAACTAATATCACACAAGAGGTGTGGGGATTAGGTTTCCCAGTTGCTAGAGATCTCCCTTATATAGTCTTCAAATCAGGCTTTGCAATCAATGCTACCTTGGTAACAAAACATTCAATATTCACCGTTAGATGAAAACCTGATTAGACTCAAGCTAATATCTTTCAACCGTTAGATCGAACTTAGCTTGTTACACACAAATGAAAAGTGACTTCATTTAGATATGAGTAACCGTACCTAAACATGTGCACCTTTGTTGGCTCAACAATATTTAACCGAAGTTAGCCATATGAACACTTTTATATTAACCATATTCATCTTAACCATAACTAGTTCAAATGACTCAAATGAAACTAGTTTCGGAGTTTTTCAATTATTTATATTCTCATAGAAGTATACAAGACATAATTGAAGCAAAATAGATTTTGATTCACTCGAATCAATTCATGAACATTATATCCACGATTTGCAAAAGATTGCATTCCTTATTATATAAATGTATTAGTTCATTAAGAAACCGATTTTAGAACATAACCCACTCAAGTATGCAAACGGGTGCGCACACTATCGTACACTTCCAAATTTCAGTTGAATTCTATATGCGTATAGGTACGCATACTGTAGTAACCGGACTTCAACTGACTTCGCCAATACGCTACATGTACGCATACTTTATCTCCCGGACTTTACCTGACCTTGCCAGTATGCATACAGGTATGCATACCGTATTCCGGTCTTGGATCAACAGATATGCAAGTACGCACACTGTGCACACAGTACAATCATGGTTAAGTGTTCTTAACTCCCATTTCAATCATTGAAACATTGTTGGAAGACGACAATAGCTGTCTCACAAAAACTATTAACTTCAAAGCAATTTTCAAGTGATCGAATGATCAATACGAAATATTCCGAGTCCAAATCAAATGATTGTCTCACACAAATCATGTAAGATGTTACCCGCTGATTTTCACATGATCATCTTTTGACTTTCATCAAGAATATAAGATGAACTTGGTTAAATCGAAAGCTTACCAACACATATTTCAAGAAATATGTAAGCGAGTTAAAATCAACTCGAAATATCAAATGTGTATAATTGAATTCTATATAGATATACAACTTTTGTCTCAAATAAGAGATATAGTAGATAGACTTTTGAGTGATAGATGAGTTCAAGTCTCCACATACCTTTTGTTGATGAAGTTCCACAAGCTCCCCTTAGTAGTTCTTCGTCTTCAATTGATGAACATCGTGAAGTCTAATGCTCAACTACACTTTTTATCCTAATCCGAGACGTAGCTATAAGTAGACTAGAAATCAAGACTTATAGTTTTGACAACTAAACTTGACAAACAAGATTGAGATAACAATGTATGCGAGTTCGACCGAGCAGTGCTCTAACAATATGTCATGCCAGAAATCGTTCCGTACTATTTATCTTGATATCCGGTTTATTTTATAAAATTGATTTAGCCTTTCCCTCTCATAGTCTCTTTCTCCGATGGATGTTCACATCCACCTGAATGTCTCTTTCGTTGAGGGATGTTTATAACCACATGAACTAATATTTTAGCATTAGAACTCGTCTCTTCCTACACCAATTCCCTCCATAAAGTCTTTCCCTCTAGTATCTTCTCTATATCCACTTTACCAAGAGACTTTGTTGGTGTTTTTCAAATTTGCAATGCCTAACTCCAACCACGCACCCAACCCCCTTCTGCACACACACACACCACCCCACACCACCACCATATTTGACATAGTTTAGGCCATGATATCCAACATATTTTCAACTTGTTTTTTTTGTTACCCGTAGGGATTTTCTCAATATTTTCATTATCATCTTCTCAACATAAGCGGCTAGAGTTAATAAAGACACATAATATATTAGCAAGATATATAATGGGGTTTTAATGAGATTTATTCTCTCAACCTTTGAACGATACTTCGTGTTCCATTGTGTGGATATCCTTTCTATAATTGTGTCCCTATAGATGCTGATTTTTGTAATGGAAGGCAAAATGGTCATTTTAGGAACCGGCTCAAATTTCATCGTACAACTTAGCTCACAATCCCAACCCAAGATCTCAGCCTAATGAGCGAGACCTCACTCAAATTATGAGAAAGCCTCTGCTCAACCATATGAGCAAGGCTTCGCTGGACTCATGAGAGATACTCCGCTTAGCCTCATAATAGAAATGATGCTCACAGCACGAATAAGCCTCAACTTTCTACCTCTCGATTCTATCTATAAAAACAATACTTAGATCTCGGCATTTTGAGACTCAATCCTTAGACTCTGCGCCTATAGATACGGTTCATAGTACATCCATGAGAGATATAATATTGGTCATGTCTACTCATTGTTATCATGAAGCATCCATGGTGATTCCATGAGCATGAGCGAGAGTTAAGTATATAGTAAGCACGACCCACACCTCATCATAACGACATGAATCAAGCCTCAGGGCCTCATGAATGATACTTAGTATATCCACGAGAAACATTGTAATTTATACCCTCGAGCCTCATTTGGGCTTATAGGTCCTCCCTTAACATCGTCCGCGTTCATGAACCATGAAAAACCACCTATCATGTGTTGGCTACATCCATTATCGAGAAAACCACTGAAAGGGCGATGTGGATATTAGGGAAAAAGCTTCCAGACTGACATTACTTTTCTTTGGATTATGATATCTTGTCAGTACTTTTGTAAGTCTTTCAATATCGGACAAAAGTTTTTCAGCTTTTTTGACTTATGTAGATAGAGCTTACATGTACATTGGTAATGATTACAAAAATCATAAAACATAAAGGAACCAACATAAGTGGTTCATCATCAGGTTTTTTCGATGAAATCTGAATCAAATCAAGTTTAACAAAGCCAAGGCCTCTTTTATCTCATGATCTTCGGTAACTATTTAAACAATAATCAAGAGATGGATCCTCCGAGGAGTTAGATGTTCTTTTTTATATTCCAAATCCTCTAAAACTTTTTCCAAGGTAGTCTTTGATTCAGCTAACATGGGAAAAATATCCTTGTTAATGCGGATTTTATCATCCAATTATTTTTGAAGAACAACTTTTCTTTCAGATCCTTCTCGAAGATCGGAATTCTTGATATAAAGTTCACATTGAGGTCCATCAATTTCCTTAACAAAAGTTGTTTCTCATGACAAAGATTATCAATAACTTTATTCAAATCATTAACGATGTTTTATAGAACACACTCGGAATATGTAAATTGACCTCTCCTATCAAAGCAAGAGATCGTCATGTCGGTTATGATCCCGTTAGTACACGAACCTACTCTGATACCAATTGAAAAGCAGAGGGTACCAAGTACACCACCATCTTTTTCTTTTTGATAGAAGTATGAACCTATATAGTACTTTTAAAAATTAAAGATGCGGAAAAGTAACACACAAGAATTTTGTTAACGGGGAAACCACAATAGCATAAAATCCCCAAAATGTATTAAGCCGCTACAAATACTAGCATCAGACTTCGGAATGTAATTTAGTTTAGACCGTATCCACCCTCCAAGCGATTCAGTTACAGTCACGCTCCTTAGGTCTCTTGAACCTCGCAAGGCTCTATGATTCCCTTAGTTGATGTCCTTTAAAACCTAAGAGTTTCTTCAACCTAAGTAAAGATTTTTGATATCAATCTACCTCTAACGGATAAGGCTATTTTATTTATCTTTAGATCAAAGATCAAGGCTTGGAAATCTATTTGTAATAGACAAAGCTAGCAAACCTCACAAATCCAGTACACTTATACTCAGTTAGCTGAGAAGCCTGGATTCTTAACCACCTTTAAAGAACAATCATGAAGTAATCAATTAAGAATAGTTTTCAAATATCTATCTTGAGGAATTGCAAAGTATGAAACCTAAAGAACTTTGTGATTTCTATATATCTTGCCTGAAAGAAGTTACAAGAACCTCAATAACAGAAAAGCAAGATCAGGATACACAAATTATCAAGGTAAAGATAGTCGGACCTGGCTTCATGAATCCCCAAGTAAAGTCTTTAAGTCGTAGACCTAATTATGTTTCTCAGAGGAAACCTAGGTCAATAGATGATAACTATAGCAATCAACTAGGACACAAAGTGTCAGAGATTGAACTTCTCAGTTGAATAAGTTTCTCTATTTATAGATGTTTAAGACTGACGATTGCTTAGAATTCAAGCTAAGATAACTTGAGATTCAAGAAAATTAACACTTTCTTAGTTTAGTTGAAACTCTAATTAGGGTTTCAAGTAAGCATATGATAAGTATGTCTTGAAACCACATAGAATAATATACACAGTGGTCTGGGTACGTGAACTGTGTATAATAACAGTTCTTTGGAAAATATATCTTTTGAACTAATAAACAATATCATGTTCATTTAAACACTTAAGAATTTAATCTTGATGCACATACACAAAGTGTTTTCGTTACAAAATTAGAGGTTAAGCACTCAAAACGGATTGTACGAAGATTCTACAATGTTTCTCGTGAAATAACCTATAGCTAAAAAATTTCTAACGTGAATTTGATTAAAATTTTTTCTTCTATTTGTATGCGCATTTATCTACTTGACTACATAGAGGGTATATGTGTGCAATGGTGATATATAGACAAGACTAAAAACTTAGCGATGGTTCCTCAATAACCAAAGAGTTATTAGCCTCCAAAAGCAATAAGCCGAATGTCTTCACTAGCTCCCTCAAGCCCTGCATTATCAGATTGAGAAATAGTATTCGAGCGGCTTACATAAGGAAAAGGAATATGTGATTTCTTTATGATATTCATGCAATAACAAAATTCATTAATCAAAAAATTAAACTCAAGCATCATCAGAAGCATTAAAGGTATAACATAGGGTTTGCACCCCTTTTAATAAACAATTATATCGATTTATATTCATCAGGATGTATTTCTTCTACGACGAAAAGAATTCATACAGATGCAATATTCGACTCTTTTTTTACCCCAAAAAATCCGACCTATTTTACCTTGCATTTTTTAGGGATACTCAAAAAGATTTTGGGAGTACTAATAAAACAAAATAGAGTCATTAAAAATATATAAAAGAAAAACTTTTATCACTGAATTTTCATAATAGCTAATCTACCCTTGATTTATTATTGTTATTATTGGTTAATTAGTTTGTGAGTATTGATTATAGAGTTAATTCGAGAGAACATTAACAGAGTTTTACTTTTTGAAACACTATATGATGGTTTAGTGAAAGAAAATGATTGTGGGTTTGTTTGCATAATTCACAATTTCGAAGATATAATCCCATGGGATTACAAATTCTGGGATTCATGTGAAACCCTCGTGTATTTGGTAACTCCAGTCAAAATTCCTAGGATTCATGAAATTATCTTGTTTTAAAGTCCATTTACTGTTTGACATTATCTTAGAATCTTAAAATTGTATATATATGACATTTAGAGTTGAAAAAAGTGGGTCCATAAATCCCTTGAGAAGTTTCCCAGCAAATCTTAGGGGGAGGGGCGGACTCCATATGGAGGTTTTGCTGGAAAAGTAATTCCCATGAGAAACGTGATTCCAGGGATTTGGGCAACCAAATGTACCAAGGAAAACATAATTCCACCAAATCCCATGAACCCTTAAATCCCACCTTTAAAATTCTGCATCCAAACCAACCATGAAGCTTTTTTTTGCTATGTCCAGTAGTTTATTAAGCAAAAAAGAAAACGTAATTACATAAAAAAAATGAAGAATCATACCCAAATGAACATAAATGGAGAAAACAAATTTGGGTGAAAAAAAACTCAAACACCCGCTTTATATGTCATTGTTAGAAAAGAAAAACTTCATTTTTGAATGTATTAAAATCCATTAACATCTCAGAACCGGTAGATAGTAAAATAGGTGGTTATCTATCGATTACACTCTTTTATTCCAAAACTACTGCGTAGTTGGTAGTTCGACAACATTTGTTACGTTGGATTATATAGTAAGCCCAAATTGATTTTTTTCCCCAACCAGTTATACAATAGTAATCCCAAATGTAATTTTTTCAAAACTTATGAAATTTCGAATTTTACTATTTCCACGATCGTTAATTTCGACAATATATATTACTATGAATTATTCAATATAAGCCTCATACTGTATTCTCCGCTCCCACCCCCAAATGCTCCCCCCCTCCCAAATTCAAATTATTCTTCTAAGTGATTTTAGTTATCTACTGATTGTGATAGTAGCCCCAAATATTACCGGTTACCCAATCGATAGTTGTGACAACATATATTACTACCCATGATACAATAAGCCCTAGATTGATTTTTCCCTACATTCGAATACTTTTTCTTTCATATGATCGATAGTTTAGTGAATTTCGTTATTCACCGATTGTGATAGCAACCCCAAATATAAAGTTTTCAAAATTTATAAAGATTTCGAGTTTTTATACTTTCACAATCGATAGAAACGGATTTACGCTATTTACGGATTATGCTTAATTTAGTACAGAAAAATTAAAAGTTGACGTAAAAATAATGGGTAGGTAACAATCAATTTTACGTACCGATTATGGTTGATATTCTTTATTTCTTAAGGACATCCACCATAATCGATGAATAAAATCAACTATACACCTACTATTATGTTTGTGCAACTATAAATCCTAGCAAATTTTTCGATCAATTTTTAATTCCAAGCAATTAGATTCTAGATCCTAAGTTCGGACACAACCATTATCATTTTTCATTTTGTTTGCTTAACTCGAATAGGTTTAAGTTTTAGTTTAAAGGTAGAGGATAATACAAACATCTTTTATTTTTAAGACGCTCCATAGCTACTTCTATTGGAACTTGGAACGGGCAATTAATAGCCCAAAAAAATGAAAGGTAAGTTTAAGAGCACAAAATTAGTTAAAAAGACCAAAATTAACAATTCCTACGTGAAAAAAACATGTAAAATTTGATATTATTTAAATGAACGAGAATGTAAAAATAGTCAGGATGTAGACAGTTTTATCCTACCCATTTTGAAATATTTTTTCTTATTTTTAATTTACATCAGGATGTATCCAGTTTCATCCTCGCTCTTTTTTACGTTTAAGCCAGGATGAATCCAATTTCATTCTTGCTATCTTTTTGGTGCCCATTTCACCCATACTAATTTTTACTCGTTCATTTGAACCGTGTTTTAAAAATATTTGGATAAATGACCCATTTTCCGTTTTAAGAGCCATGTTGTAAAATTGAAAATGAAGGCAACTCAAATCACTTTTCCACTTTGACTTTAGTCAACGAAGGCTGGAGATTCTGGTACGGGTGGATAGCTAAATTGATCCTTTTTATAACAAGTTAACAACCATGAAAGAAAACTCTAATCACAGAACCACACTGTTTGGCAAAAGCTCCAACACAGTGGGTACCACAAAAAAATCTAATCACAGCTACAATTCAATTTAACAAGCTGATCCTCCTCTTTGGGAAAAGCTCTAAAACCAGTAAGCCCTCTTTTCAGTAGTTAATAAAATCCAATCTAATTATCAAAAAACAAAACCAAAATGATGAGCAAATCAAGAGTTTTTTCTTCACTCTCAACTCAGTTTCTTGTTCTAATTCATCTATTTGTTTGTAGTTGTTTCTCAAAAGAGAATGGGTTTGAACCCTTGATTCAACTTCCCAGTAAATTAAGAAGAATTAGCTCAGGAAGTGTTTACAATGTTAATGATTATGGAGCTAAAGGAGATGGTTACAACAATGATACCCAGGTACACTTTCAAGCTCATCTATTCTGAATTTGCCATATTCCTGTGTTAGCATGATGTGATAAAACCCATTTGATGATTTAAGATTATGAAATAAACCCACTTAGAGATATGTGACCTTTTGATGGCATGTGGGTAGGTTGAATTTTCATTTTGTTTGAAATTTAGAAAACAGTGGAAAACCCCCATATTTCAGTCCTTTAAGTGGAGACAATGTATCTAAATCACTTCCAATGAGTAACTGATTGTTTGTTAGAATTATCAATTGGATACCAAATAGCAATGCAGACCCTGTTTCTGTTGTTCACAACTAATAGAATATTTAGTTTCCATTGAGAACATTGAGTTTTCATTTTTGGCAATTATATTTCCAATAAAGGATACCCAACTTCTACTTTTGATACTGATCTACTAAGTTCAGGCTTTTAAAGATGCCTGGGATGTTGTTTGTTCTCTTCGATCACTGTCAATACTTGAGATTCCGATAGGAAATTATCTGGTATGGCCAGTGGATTTTGCGGGTCCTTGTCAATCCAAGGTGACCTTGAAGGTATGTTCATAGAGTTTACTCCCTGTTGTCTTGAATTTGTTTTCTTTTATTTCCTTGAAGGTATGTCCTAGAGTTTACTCCCTGTTGTCTTGAATTTGTGTTGTTTTATTTCGATACCCCTTTTAGTCCCTTGTTAATTTTTTTACTGATTGTTACGGCTTACGTCTCAGTATGTAAAGTTAAATTTCTAATTCCTGTCTGGTTCTGCTGCCATGTTAACAGATATCTGGTACTATTGTTGCTCCTAATGATCCTGAACTTTGGCATGGTTTAAACCCAAGGAAATGGTTATATTTTCTAGGAGTAAAGCACCTTTCTGTTGAAGGAGGGGTTATTGATGGGATGGGAGAGAAGTGGTGGATGCGTTCCTGCAAAGTCAACAAGACAAATGTAAATCCGTGATGCCTGTTTTCTATGTTTACTGATTCTGTAACTTTTTACTGTTCTTGCATTTGTTTTGCTGACACTGGTGTAAATTTTGATTGCAGCCATGTTCACATGCTCCAACGGTTCGTGCCATTTTTCGAGAGGAAGCTTATTGTTATTATTTGAAGCTTTAATGTTGTTTCCTGTATATTCGATGTGAGGTCATAATATCATGTAATATTACTGAAGCAAATATTTTCTCTTCCATAATGCTTTTTTTTTCCTTTTGGTGTAGGCTGTTACATTTCATAAATGCAAGAATTTGATGGTAACGAACCTGATGATAGTTAATAGCCAACAAATGCATATAGCTTTCTCAAGCTGTATCAGGGTCAAGGTATCTCATCTTAAAGTGATTGCCCCAATTTGGAGCCCTAACACGGATGCAATCCACATTAGCCGGTCTACTTACGTGGAGGTGAAGAGTGTCATTATCGAAACAGGTGCTTAGTTCTATTCTTGAAATTAGTATACTTTTACTTAAGAAGCATATAAATAGAACCTACATAGCGTAAGAACTCACAGAAGCTGTGTATCTAGAGGTACTGGACGTTAAAAATAGTATATTATACCTGGCATCATTCTGATTTCCCATCTTCACTTCCAAGAAAACAATTTTTCCAGCTGAAGCAGTGTTTATGTCAACAGCTAGATGCTTGACAATCGCAAACAATGTACATTCAATCTGAGAGATGTAATTTCCGACTTTGCAAAGCCACACTAGATAGAAAATACTGCTAAAGGATAGGTTATACAAGAACTATCAATACGAACTTGTAACAATTTTCTTTGATTTCAATAAGAGTGGTGTGACTTGTGAGGTCATAAAGTCTCACAGCCTAACATCTTTATCTTAATTGGACCTGACAATCACAATTCCTTCTTCTGAAGTTTCATTTGTGTACATATACTGACATCCGAATGTACCTTCAGAGAAGAAGCAAGTATTAAGTAGTTTGAAAGTTAAAGTGGATCTTCCACAAACAACTAGCTCAGATCCTGTTTTTCACATTTTTTTTCTACTTTTTTTTTGTTTTGGTCCAAGCCTTAACCTTTGTGTGTGTACCTTGTTCCATTTTTGGATCCAACTAAGTTTTGAGGTTTAACCAACTGGCAATTGTTTACTCCAGTTCCGACTTCAATAAAATGCCGTGTGTTGGGTTTGGTTCGAAAATAATTAAGTTACTAAGTCAGGTTTGGTTTATGGATGCTCATACCTAATGTTTAGCTACCAAATCGAAGCCCTTTCTCTTATAGAATCTGTATCTTTCTTTTCTCGCATACTTCGCTTTCCTTGAATCTATTGATTGATAGGGGAAACATGCAGTTTGTGAGTAATGAGTTCTTGATCCTACTCCAATTTTCTATGAGCATGTGTTTGCTTTCATATTGGTAGCTATGATGATAAAGAACCTTTTACATTTGTTCTTTTTTTTTTTTTTGGCACAACTGACTTTTAGGTGATGACTGCGTATCTATAGTAAGCAATTCTTCTAGGGTGCGAATCATGGACATTTCTTGCAAGGCTGGCCACGGAATAAGGTAATGTGGCACTAAACTTTAATTGTCTAGGATCTGATGTATTGTAAAGCAAGACTAATTCCACTTTCTATGGAGCAGTATTGGAAGTTTAGGGAAGTATAATTCTTGTTCTCAAGTGCATGATGTTGTGGTCGATGGAGCCTTTCTGTCTAACACTCAGAATGGATTGAGGATCAAAACATGGCAGGTAGCTTCTTTTTTAATTATATTTCCTGTGGGGGTAACAGGACAGACCATTCATTTTTTAACTCCGATTACATATGTGTGTCTAGGGAGGTTCAGGTTTTGCCGAGAAAATCACTTTTAAGAATGTACTAATGGAGAATGTCTCGAACCCAATAATCATCGACCAATATTATTGCGACTCTAGGACACCGTGTAAAAACCAGGTATATACATTGAACTCGTGTTTTCTTCTGTCCTATTTTCGTATCATTCATTAATATTTCCATTCGTTGCTCCAGCAAACATTGATGTTTTAAATATTTTATATGAAAAATATCAAATACAGACAGTGAGAATAAGCAGACTTCCAAATGAAGCATGTGGAGCTGAGAAATAAACTTGTATGCAAATAAATATGTACCAAAATTCCTTTAGCACCAGGCAATTGACTGCTAATAATCACCGCTTAATTTGATGCAGACTACATCAGTTGAGGTGCGCAACATTTCTTTCATGGGGATCAAAGGAACTTCAGCAACTGAAGAAGCTATAAGATTTGCTTGTGGTGACAGTTCGCCGTGTGAAAGAATATACTTGAAAGATATTGAACTATTGTCAATCTCTGGTGGAACCACAAGTTCTTTTTGCTGGCAAGTTAAAGGTTCAAGTTCTGGGCAAGTATATCCTCTGCCTTGTTTTTCATGCAGTCAAAGCTTCATCAAACAAAACTTTCTTATTCGGGATGGCAACCTTGAGGCTTCACTATAAATATCTCTCTTTCAAGTATATATGGTATATGACTATTATCCAAATGTTATCTATATAGAATGGCAGTGAAATACTAGCAGTTACCCAGTGTGGACAATCTGATTATTTACACTTTTACTTGTATAACTTACAAGTTTTTCAGTTAGCAAGACCAGTGTAATCAAGAAAGTTCCTTACCAATAAATACGAGATATTGCATCTGCAAGTCATTCTCGAGTGGGTGGCGAACACCCCATACTGTATAAATTACATTATCACAAGGGTGTTGAAAGTGTAGTGTGGCCTTTTGGCATAACTCTCTTCCTTGATAATTGCTTGTTAGTTGTTACTTGGGTGTTAATGCAGGGAATCATGTACATGTGGGTGTTAATTGCTTGTTAGTTGTTACTTGGGTGGTGGTCAAGATTGGTATTTGGTAGATACCAATTAGCAAACACTTACTTTAATTTGCATCTTTTCAATTGCAGGAGTATTTTCTTCATTAATGCAAGTGCTTTCAGGTAACTGCTTGATGTTTTACTAACTGGTTCAAACTTTAGAATGTGGTGTGTACTTCCGAGTTACTTCAGCAATCATGTTGGCTATGTGGGATACTTGCAGAATGTATCACTATGTCTCATGCTTGGTCTTGCTGGTAGTGTTGTGGGAGGGGGTGATTCTTTTCACTTATTCCTTCTTTTGGTTGGTATATCGAGTCGAGTCCATTTCTTTGTACTTCACTTCTTTTTTAAAATTTTGTTTAGTGAGTATCGATAAAGAAGTGAAAATATGCTAGAGAGCAGAATGTCCTCCAGTAAACATGGAACAAAATTAGGCGCAGGCCCGAAAAAAATAATATTCTTATTGTCAGGCCCACAATTAATTTTAGGTACCGTGACATCCATAATTATATGAAATTATTAAAAATGTGTGCATGAAGGATTATGCATCCGCATGACAGGTTATGCATCAGGAGTATAATTGGCAACGCAACTTGGATATAACATATCTAAAAATCCGCTTCTTGAAATTTTACACATTTTATATCGTTAGAAATCTTTTTAAGAGAGCTATGCAACGAGTACAAACAAGAATATCAAATTTTTATTTTTCACGAAAAAATCGGAGGTGATCATCATTTTAGGAAAAACTTGATACTTAACCATTATGCAGCCACCAAAAAAGATGCATAACACATTCTGCAGACGCATAACGAATTATGCAACCATTTTCTCCACTGCATAACAAATTATGCATTTGGATAACAAAGTTATGCATCTATAACAAGTTATGTAAACATTGTTTTGGTTGATTTTAGTGCGTACATAAATTTTTTTGATGCATAATGCAGTATGCATCCATATTTACGGATGCATATCAGGTTATGCATCTATTTTCTCGATGCATAATGCATCATGTAGCCATATTTTCGGACGCATAACAGGTTATGCATCCATTTTCATAATTGCATAACATGTAGACATTATTGTAGGTGCATGACAAGTTATGCAGTCTTTGTTTTGTTGATTTCAATAGTAACAAAAAAGTTACTGCATAACGTGTTATGCAACCGTTTTCTGGAATGCATAACAAGTTATGCAACAAACTTTGCAGATGCATAACAGGTTATGCATCCATTTTCACCACTGCATAACATGTCATCATCATCTTCTTTCATGTTTCAATAACTCCCACGCAAACCATTATCCTCCATCAGTAGCTCCCAATCCACCACTACCAGTTTCACCTACTTCAATGCAGCAACAAATACCAACAACAAACACAAATACAAACCATTCCTATTTCAGTTACACCATGAACAACAAACACAAATACCAACAGAAACACCACCATTCCCACTTCTCACTAATATTCTTTACATCGAAAATCACACCCACCATAAGAACTTCCTTCTCAATCTTCTACAGACTCAATACTACCACTAGTTCGGCTTCCTCCAATTTCATCACCAGACCCCATCCAACAAATCAACCCTCATATCCTAGTCTTCTCAGCCCTATCTATGCCAAGATTGAGCTACGAAAATTACCTCTTAGTGTTAAAAGAGGACAAAATTGCTTCATGACAAACTTCTCTAGGAGCTGGATCTCTTCTTACCAATTATAATGCAATTGATAATTTCTAAAAAATTTATAGAAATCGAGCATAAAAATACTGCAAAATTCAAAATAAACACAACTGTATCAAACACAATAATCAACAAAAGGCATAAAACGACTATGGTTCTACAAACCTGCGTTATTTTCATAAAGAAGAAACAAAAATCCTAACCAAGCACTCTCCACTGGAGATCCGAACATTGCTAGCTTAACTAAATAATTTAACCTACTATCCCAAGACAACAAAAATCATAAAAGACCAAGCATGCAGAATGAAACCAACATCAATCCCTCAGCACCATCACCATCTTTAACTTGTAATTCCATCAATTTCTTCTTCTATTTCAGAAACAATCTCAAAGCCTAACTCATAATTAACCTATAGCAGCAACAAGAACCCGATCTCTAATCTCTCTTCCAACACAGTCTCAGCGGTAATCAAATAAAACCCCTAAAATCAAAGCAAAAAATAGCAGAAACTTACCAAACGAGAATTGAAAATAAAATAGATATAGGTCTCGATCTCGATCTCAATTCTCAGTTGGAGATCTCTTCTTCAACTCTCGATCTCTTATTTTGGAAAGAAAATGTATTTTTTCCATTGAAAGAAATAAGATCTCCCGGAAACCAACATCAATCCCTTCCTATAACTCCATCGACCTCAAATAATCGTTCTTCTCGATCTGATTCAGGCGTTGATGAAGATTTACAGTTGGGAAGAAGAAGAAAACAAATTGAAGAAGTAGTTTTTCCTTTATAAAAGAGAAAAACGGAATTTTATAAATTATGGGTTTTAGAATAATTTTCTTTGTGAAAATGGGGGCGCGCATGAAGTTTTGCCCCCATGGGTTTCTCTGTGGAAAAATCTGGGGAAATGGGTCTCACAGTAGTTTTCACTTTCAGATTTGGGAAGGGTGAAATCAGGGACGAAACCAAAGGTGGGCTTGGACCTGGCTCTAATCCTCTAAAATATTAAAATCACGAATTAATCCTTAGTTTCATATATATTTTATGTTTAATCCCTAAACATTTGGTGTTTAGTCCCCCTATTTTCTAAATTTATATAGTTTAGTCCACCATAATCCATGAAAATATTTTTTTAGACCCCTTTGATCATAAAACTTGGCTCCGCCACTGGGTGAAATCTTTTCTAAAGCTGTGGATCCCACCTGAACAATCATAAACCACTAATACATTTGTGCCACCTAGAATAAACTGCTTTTGATTGTTTTTTTCTACTTTAATGTTTTCGCATAAACTTTATAAAACAAGAATTATTATGCTGGTTGTAGTTCTAGTTGTATATGTTGTGAAAACACTAAATGTAGACCAAGAAAAACGGTCCAAAATGATTCCAAGGTTGTATGCGTGGTTCATGGTCTTTCATCTGGGACCCACTATCTTTTAAAAGGTTTATTTAGATCGGTTCATCAGGAGCTACATTTGGACCAATCTTTTATCTACCTCTAATCAGATCGAAGGTTAAGATATTTCGTATTGTTTCTTCAGAAAGTGTGCATAACACGTTGTATGATGTGATCCTTTTCTTGAAACAAAAAATACATACTGCATTTCTTGGACTATAAATTTGAATTTTGACATTTTAGGATAACATTTTGTTTTTAAAATCCTTGCCGGTTTGGGGCCTATCACTACATGACAAAATAAGATACCCTGAACTACCCAATTATTTTACTTAATGACTAATCTATCCCTGAATAAATAGTATTAATTCGCATGATTAATCAATGTTTAATCAAGTTAACCATGAAATCAACTAACTTTAATTCATCATCAAAGCATGAAGAAAAAAATGATTTTTTTAACCAGGAAACAACAGAGAATCGGTGGATGTTCATGTACTTGTAAACCGATTCTGTGTGGATGTTTTAATTCACAAATAATATACAGAATCGTTTTACTTACTACATAACCCGATTGCAAGAATCGGTAAGCACGATACACACATATAGACAGATTCCTAACACTACAATAAAAGAATATATAGGTCAATACAAGTGCTCATATAATCCGATTCTAGGCTAAAAATTATACAGAAAAGTTGGGCATTTTTTTAAAAAAAGAATCGTTTTATGTCGATATTTATATAGACCGATTACAGGCTTAGAAATTAAGAAATCAAAGGCTATATAATCAGTTTATGTGAACAATCACATAATTCGATTCTTGCAAAAAAAAAACATATAGAAAAACGGTTATCTCTTCCATACCAGATTCGGTTTATGTGGGCATTAACTTCAACCGATTTTGGTTAAATTTGTTCGCCCAATACATCCAGGATAGTCGGTTGACGTGCTCATGAACATCGATCGATTTTCATAGGAATCAGTAAATATGGACATGAACGTATACCGATTATGGTTAAACACGGTAACCCAAGGTTGTTTGCTATTTTCAATCTTGAATGGATAAGTCAATCACAAGCATAATTAAGAACAATGGGTTTCAATCGACGATGTTTAGTTTGAGTTTTCTTAAAAAAATGGATGATGTAAATCGATTAATGTTATTAGAATCGATTGATGAATTTGAGTTTTAATTTCTAATTTATGAGGGAAATGATTTGAATATGTTTTGGTTTGAAAGGGTTTCAAGAAGGATAAGGCTTAGGATTGAATTTTAATAATAAGGGTAACATAGTATTGTTACCTAGTTTGGACACCCTTATCATTTTCTCTAGGCTGGGTGAGGAAAAAGATAGGCCCCGAATATATTTTATAGGACCCAAATCGACCAGGTTTAAAGTAACCATATTCCGTAACCATTTAAAACCCTGATTATCTCATTTCTCTAAATGAATTCTACATATCTACTGGTTTTATGCACCAACAAAATTTCCCTCCCACATATAATAGAAATACTAGTATATGGCATTCAATCCAGGGCCCACCGCAGTCCCTAAGAGTTCACCATTCCAGATTTACAACTTGCGGGTGTAAAACAGTGGTGCATTAATTGGTAGATCTGTATCGGTTTTTATTTCTGTAAGATGTTCTTTCCTAATGGAACCCTAACTAACTGAAAAAAGAATAAAAAAGTTGTTGTAAAATAAACTGACCACTTCATCTTAAATTGAAAAACGACTGAAGATATAAGTTTTTCAACGTTATAATCAGACACTGTTTTTAACATGCCATATGGTTGCTTTCATATGGGACTTAACATTCCAAAATAGGTTTTCTATTTTGTCTAAATTACGCTTTTGTTTTTAGGCCGTTTTGAAGATGTCACTTTAGAATTATATCTAAGCTACCCGTTGACACTTTATAACCCTATTTGTTTCACCATAGTACCGTAACTTATATGGCTGTTGTAAGGGTAATAATTTTCTTGGAGGCGTACCATTTCAAATGTGAAGAATATTTTGTCTTATATAAAATTTGGTATACTCCCAAGCTAATTGATATCCGTATTAGAAATCTAGGTTTGATACAACATCGTGACCGCTTCCCTTCCCCGGTTTCTTATTATATGCACATACAACATATTATTTTATCTAGACTACATACTTATAGTTTGCAATTCAAACAACCAAAAACTCAGTCATATGTGTTGTAAAAGGAGGTTATTTTCCAATCATCAGCCTTTCCCCACTCTTTAGCCAACTCGTTCGTCCTCTGAAGCTCTGGTTACTGTTTCTTGTTTTAGAATTGTCTGTGTCACTTAAGTAAGAAACATACATCCTAAGTTTGACAAGCAAACCTGGCTTAAGTACAACATAGCTACTGGTCATTGCTGGCAGTATAAACACACCTGCGTCAACAAGATTTAGATCGCACTATCAATTCAGCTTTAATATTATGTCCATTTGTTTTTAAGAAAAATATACCACCTTCACACAGATCATTATATTTAACATATTATTTAATATTATTTTCATTGAGAAATAACTAAATTTAGATCTAAGTATATAAAGGAACCGTAAATATATATATATGCCATGAACGAAAATGGTCCGATAAAGTCTGCTACGTAAAGGTTAATATCAATTGACAATCAAGAACTTCTGGAGTGTCAAAAGAAGAAATCCACTGATATTGAATCTATCGGATCAAGAATGTTTCGGATCGATGGCGCAATGGATATAAACGAAACTACAGAAGCCTTCATCGGAACATTTAGCAGGCACCATAGAGAACCTTCAAGGGTGTATCGAAAGATTAAAAATGTTCATTATAATCCAACAACTGCATCTAGAAACAAACCAATCGAACCTAAAGAAAGTGTTGAAGATATAAATGGTTAGATTTAGATATTCAAGAAAATAACGTTGTTGTGACTTCATCTTCACTACTTTTGACTTCAAAACAATTTATGAATTACGTGTTGTTATTTTTTTTTTCTCAAGGGATATGGATCATTAATCTCGTGAATGTGCATGGGTTAGATTATGCATGGAGAGTAGTTATATTGGACTGATATGAATGAAGCATTATGGTTACTGTAAGGATAGTGATAGCAGAGTTCTTGTTTGTGGCACCCAAAAAAAAAATGAAAGTCATGGTTCATTTGAACTTCTCCAACAACTAAAACCGATTATGAGAAAATATTATCAAGTTAAAAGAACATTGTAATACCTAACAAGAAATATCCATCCATAATTTTGTACTGACATGAACAAAGAATTATGGTTACTGTAAGGATGGTGATAGCAGAGTTCTTGTTTGTGTCCACTGCAAAAAAAAAATAGATAAATAAAAGTCATGGTTCATTTAAATTCCTCCGAAAATTAAAAACGATTATGAGAAAATATTATCAAGTTAGAGGAACACTGTAATACCTAACAAGAAATATTCATCCATAATTTTCCAAAAGAAATTACAACACAATAATTGAATGAGCGGAAGTAATTTAAGTTTCTAGTTAATGAAAAACTATTTCTATCACGCTTGATTCAAGTCTTCGTAGCGACTCCCATCTTTTTTTTTATCTCCATCTTCAATTGGAATCTTCATGTTCAGCGGAATATTCATACTCCACTCTTTGTGTTCTTTTCATAAACATGTTCACCTGTGGATCCATCACTACTTTGAGCATTACCTGGAATTGTCGATGTCAATTGGAAGATTCTTCAAATGAAGCATCATATTCATCTTTCCCACACTCTTCATCCGATCCTTTAAAACTTGATGTATCCTCGAGTTGTACTCTACCATGTTGCAATTTGATGTGCTTAACAAGATCATCTCGTAATTGGTGGTATGCATCAGCATTCGCCGAACTTGACATATGAACAAGTCATCTAGTTGGCCCTTGTAACGGACCTGGAACAACCGCATCCCATTCCTCATCCCGATGTTCATGCTCAATAATTATGTTATGCAAAATAAGACAACATTTCATTATCAAGTTAAAGTCACGTTGGCGATCCGATGATCCTAAATTTTCCTTGAAGCACCCCAAAAGCACGCTCAACATCCTTCCTTTTAGCCAACTGATACTTGTTAAACTTTATCCAATCTAGAATGTCCAATGTTACCCGGTAATCTTGTACAATGGTCGATAACTTTGGATAAATGTTATCTGCAAGGAAATAACCTATACGGTACTAGTGTCCGTTGATAATATAATCACAGGGAGGTGCTACACCATTAAGCATGTTGTCAAAAATCGGTGAGTGTACCGCACTAAGATCTCTATTCAATTCAGGCATTCCAAAACAAGTGTGCCAGAACCATAAATCATGTGATGCTATCGCCTCGAACATCATATGACTAGTATTGTCTTTATCCTTGTATGTTCCTTGCCAATTTACCGGACAATTCTTCCATGGCCGTTGCATACAATCCACACTACCAAGCATTCCAGGAAATTCTCGTTCAGCATTCTCCGCTAGCAACCCTCTTCACATCTTTAGTAGTAGGATGTCGCAAGTATCTTTCTCCAAAAGTATTGCATATTGCAACGCAAAATCTCTTTAGGTAGTAGTATGTTGTTGTTGATCCCATATAGGCGTAATCATTGATACTATCAGCTGGATAGCACAAACATTTCATCAATGAAACCATTTTCATATGCGGTGAATGCCTCATAACACCAGTTGCATCTGGACACTGATGTCATTCTTCATCCACTTCAAGTAATCTTCCTAACACTTTCAGAAACAAATCTTGCTTCATACCAAGATGTTTTTTGAGTTGCGTTGAAGTATAAGTACCTCCCTCGGTAAAATAATCCCACATCATTTTATCATCATGCCATATTCGTCGTTTCTGCATTTCAACATGCACCGGTTGACGATTGATACGCCGACGAGTGTCCAATGTAAATAGTTGGAACAATAACAATAATTCTTCTTCATCAGTTGAAGTATCCCAATAGATTCCATATTTAACTCTTACATAGGCACGCATGAGACTCATCTTGTACCTTACAACAACGATTTCAATTTTTCAATACGATACATGGAACTACATCGAACAGATACTAAAACTCAATCCATTCGTCACGAACATATCAAACAATCAGTAATAATCTATAATCAATTGTTATGATTGGCTTATAAATAATATAACTAAAATCATAAATTTAATAATTATCAAAATAAATTTAGTTTTGAAACCTAAAACAATAATTAATAACCTTTAACTTGTTTGTGTATGAAATCAAACATTAAAAGTTGGAATAGAACCGTGGTCAAATACAGCATGAACCTAGTATCGCAACAAAATCCGTCTTAGAATATGAATGAAGATCAAGGGGTAAAAAACAGGCTAAGGTTTTGGTTAAGGAAGAAGAATGAGAAATGAAGTGAGGGAAGAGTCGTTCGTCGTCTGTATACAGTAAAACATGTATAAAATAATAGGCTTTGGACCACCTAATCCTGTTATTTTAAAAAGATATTAATTAGTCGATAATATAATAATTTATTATTGGCTAGGTTACCCATGAGGCTCGCTGGTAGGCTAGCACAGCAACCTGTTCAATTAATATAGTACGTTGTTGGAGCTTAGCTTATTAGGCTTCCAATTAGTTAATGTAATACTCTTTATCTAATAAAATAAAAATATTTTAATACAATAATAATATATTAATTTAAAGAATAATTTTTAATTTTTTTGAATTTGAATTTGAAGAATTATGATTTGATACAAAATGTTTACTGATGTGCACCCATTGACTAAATTGATACGAAGTTACTAGATGAATCATTGGAAATCGTAGAAACACATTAATATTATAGCAATTTGAATTATGGTTTGATACAAAGTGTTTACTGATGTGCACCCATTGACTAAATTGATACGAAGTTACTAGATGAATCATTGGAAATCAGAGAAACACATTAATATTTTAGCAGATACAATGCATACAAACACTTAGAAAATTTAATGTGTATGAGTGTTAATTTTTATTTTTCCAATGGAATTATTAGTTTATATAATAATTGGGACCTATTAAAGTTTAAGAGTAACTTTTAAAATGTATAATATTATAATATTATCGAATTTATTATTTTAACACAAAGGATTCGAGTTGGGACGGAAAGTTTTTATTATTTTAACGAGACTATTATATTATCGAGTATTATAGGAGTATTAAATTTTTTTTACTGTACTTTAAACCCGGGGGCGGAAACTCAGATTACGTCCCGGTAAATGGTACAAAAACCAAGTTTCCGTCCGGGTCAACCTATATAAGAGAACCACACACTATTCTTCTTTACACTCTGTGGGCTCCACAAAACACTGTATGCCCAGCTTCAACACCAGTAAGTCCTCTTTTCGTTAAAAACAAAATGATGATTAAATCAAGAGTTTTTCTTCACTGTTTCAGTTTCTTGTTCTAATTCATCTATTTGTTTCACAAAAGAGAATGGTATGGCCCCTTGGCCTTGATCAGCTTCCAAGTAGAAATAAGTCTGGAAATGTTTCCATATAGGACATTGTGCTAACATTTTTTGCAAGTATTTGGAATGAAGTATGTATAGTGAACTTCTACTATTGATATTGAGCTACTATGTTCAGGCCTTTAAAGATGCCTGGCATGTTGTTTGTTCTCTTTGATCACAATCTTGAGATCCCGATGGGAAGGTATCTGGTATGGCCAGTCGATTTTGCTGGTCCTTGCCGATCCAAGGTGCCCTTAAAGGTATATTCCTAGAGTTTACTTCCTTTTGTCTTGAATTTGATTTGTTTTATTTTGTTTTATTTCTGTACCCCTTTTAGCTTTGTTACGGCTTATGTCTCAGTATGTAAAGTTAAATTTCTGTTTGGTTCTACTGCCATGTTAACAGATCAGGTACAATTGTTGCTCCTAAGGAAATGATTATTTTTTCTTGGAGTAAAGCACCTTCCTGTTGATGGAGTAGTAGTTGATGGAATGGGAGAGAAGTGGTGGATGCGTGCTTGCAAAGTCAACAAGACAAATGTAAGTCAGTAATACGTATTTTCTATGTTTGTTGATTTTGTAAGTTTTTACTGTTCTTGCATTTGTTTTGCTGACACTGGTGTAAATTTTTTACTGCAGGCATGCTTATATGCTCTAAAAGTTCGTGCCATTTTTTTAAGAGAAAGCTTATTGGTATTATTTGAAGCTTTAATCTTATTTCCTATATTTTCTTTGGTGCAGGCTGTTACGTTCCATAATGCAAGAACTTGATGGTGACGAACCTTATGATACTTAACAGTCAACAAATGCATATAGCTTTCACAAACTATATCAGGGTCAAGGTTTCTCACCATAAAGTGATTGCCCCCATTTGAAGCCCTAAGACTGATGCAATCCCACATTAGCCATTCTACATATGTGGAGGTGAAGAGTGTCATTATTGGAACATGTGCTTATTTCTATTCCTGAAAATACTTTACAGTACTTTCACTTAACTGGCATAAACTTAGAACTTACATAGTGTGAGAATTCACAGCAGCTGTGTATCCAGGTATTAAATATATTTGGGTGTTAAAAATGATATCCTTCTAACCTGTACCTGGCATCATCCTGATTTCCCATTTCGCTTCCAACAAAACAATTTTTCCAGCTAAAGTAGTCTTTATATAAACATTTAGATGCTTGCTGATTGTAAATAATGCATTCACTCTGAGAGTAATAATCGCCGGCTTTGCAAAGCCAAACTAGACAGAAAACACTGCTAAATGATATTAGTTATACAGGAAGATTTCAATGCAAACTTGTAGAAGTTTTATTTCAGTAAGAGCGGTGTGACTTGTGAGGTCGTAAAGTCTTACAGCTTAACATCTTTATCTTATTGGACCTCTCAGTCACAATTTCTTTCCATCTCAAGTACCCTTCATAAATTTCTAATATGTATGTATATTGACAACCGAATGTATCTTCTGAAATGAAGCAAGTTTAGAGTAGTTAGAAAGTTAAACTGGATCTTCTGCAGACAACTAGCTCAAATCTTGTTTTTCACATTTCTATTTTATTCAATTTTCTGTGGTCCAAGCCTCAAAATTCATGTTTTATTCCACTTTTGGATTCTTCTAAGTTTTGAGGTTGAACAAACTTGCAACTGTTTACCCCATTTTGGACTTCAATAAAATACTTGTGGTGTGTCGGATTCAGAAGTAATTAAGGAACATGATGCTATTACCTGATATTCTTTCTTTTCTCGCACACCTTGTGTTCCTTGAATCAATTGATAGATAGGGACAGCATGTGTTTGATGTCATATTGGTAGCTATGATGATAAATAACCTTTTACATTTCTTCATATTTGTTTTGGCACAACTTACTTTTAGGCGATGACGGTGTATTATAGTTAGCGATTCTTCTAGGGTGCAAATCATGGACATTTCCTGCAAGGCTGGCCATGGAATAAGGTAATGTGGCCTTCAACTTCAACTGTCTAGAATCTGGCTTAGTGTAAATCAAGACTAATTCCAATCTCTATCGAGCAATATTGGAAGCTTGAGGAAGTGTAATTCATGTTCTCAAGTGCATGATGCTCTGGTTGAAGGAGCCTTTCTTTCTAACTCTCGGAATAGATTGAGATCAAAACATGGCAGGTAGCTTCTGTTTTGACAGTCTTTTCTGCCGGAACATCTCCTTCATTTATTAAACTCCGTTTGCATCTCTGTAGGAAGGTTCAGGTTTTACTGAGAAAATCACTTTCAAGATTGTACTGATGGAGAATGTCTCCAACCCAATAATCATCCACCAGTATTATTGCAACTCTACGACACCATGTAAAAACCAGGTATGTATGTAGGAATCGTGTTTTCTTATGTCCTGTTTTCGCATCATTCATTATCTTCCTGCTCAAGAAAATTTACATTCGTTACTCCAATAAACATTGATGTTTTAAAAACATTTTAGATGAACAATATCAAATTCAGAAAACGAGAAATTGAGAACAACAGACTTCCAAATGAAACATGTTGGAGCTAAGAAATAAATTTGTATCAAAATCCCTTTATCATTAGGCATTTAACTGCTAAGATTTACCACTTAATTTTATGCAGACTACACCATTTGAGGTGGGATTTCATGAGAATCAAAGGAACTTGAGCGACCGAAGAAGCAAAAATCTTTGCTTGTAGTGACAGTTCTTCGTGTGAAAGGATATACTTAGAAGATAATGAGTTATTGTAATCTCTGGTGGAACCACGAGTTCGTTTTGCTGGCAAGTTAAAGGTTCAATTTTTGGGCAAGTATATACTCCTCCTTGTTTCTCATGCAGTCAAAGCTTCGTGGAACATAACTTTTCTACTCAGGATGACAACTTTCAGAGTCAGACTTCACAGTATATATGATACATGGCTATTATCTATCTGTTGGCACTGCAACAATAAAATACTGAAAGAATGATGTTAGAAACAAATTTCTAAAAAACTTAAATAAACACTTAATAGGAAACAACAAACAGAGGACAGAGTCACGTGTTCAACACGCTGTCCTTAACACGATAGTTCATCGGTACGCCTCAAAATGAGTGATGCCTATATCCCATGGTAAAGTCGTATCCAGGATGAAACTGCTCCTTGCAAATACTATAAGCACTATAATACTTGCCCACTCTTACGAACTCAACAACAATGACACGGAATATAAAAACCACACACAGGGAGAAAGACGAAAAGAAGTAGGATAGTAGCTTCTTCTAGACACATTTTGGAATGAAGAATTCTAGCCCCTTTTATAGGTAGAAATGAGAGAGGTGAAATCAATTCACATTAATGTGCGAAATTATGTTGCATGATGTCGACATAAATCAGTCAAAAAATAGTAAAAAAACGGTAAGAAATAATGTTGTCATTTGTGCACATAAAAACGTTATGAAATATTTTTGGTAAGAAAATAAAATCTCCCATGTCACACGCCCCCCACACCCAAGACAAAATTTAATTTGAGTTTAAATTCGTTTAGGAAATAATTCAAAAGTAATTTTGACAAAAAGATAAGTCTTGTTTGACATACGTCCATGGCGTAAGCACGAGCCCGATCCATAAGCCCAAGCCTCAGTGAAAACAAATATATTTTGCCCCACCCGTTCCACCCATATTGTTTGTCTAACTATCCATAATGGATTAGTTAAATAGTGGAACTCCTCTTTAGTTATACCCTATATGGGACTAAAGGTCATATTTCATTCATTCATAAGAAAATGAGCAAGTACCCTTAAAGACTTAAAGGTCGTAAGTTCCATTCCCACCAAGACTATAAAATCAAAACAATAAAACTTATTTTATCCAACAATCCCCCACATGAATGAAATACCGATAAAATCAGAAAACGGAAAGCGAGAAATACCACTTAGGAAAGAGGTGCCATGAGGTCTTGAACCTTTGCTTAGTGAGAAATTGCCCGAACTACTTGATGGAAAGTGAGCGCGATGTCTTGAACTGCCATCGTTTGGTGTAATCCGCGATAATAACCACACGTGATATCTCTCCAGGTGCTGTCAAGTTCGTGTCATTGTGTCCTTTTTGGCCCTGGACAAATCCTGTTTCTCAGAATGCTCTAGAGAATCAGCTCTATTCTCATAGGAAACGACCCACTTCCACATTCAGATAGGTGAGTTCCATCAAGAGTGTTTACTGCTACACCCCACTTCAATCTTAAATTGAAACTATAGAACTCATTAAGACTTAGTTAAAAGTCATCCTTCACATGCAGTCACACTATCACGTCTACACCATAGGGAAGGGGCAGAGAATGAAATTCTATGATAGTGTTTACCTTGACCCACCACAAATTAGTTGTCTCATTCAAAACCTTGATCTTGGGATCTCCAGTCAGCAAGGTTGAGTATCCTTCATGGCAAGTTTATTTAATGAGCCTAATCCCCACCCCCTCGATGCATTACTAACTATCTCTTTGGACAAACCTTTCGTCAAAGGTTGTACGATATTCTCCTAGGACTTTATCCAATCAATGAAAACAACGCCTATTGAGATTAGTTATTTTTAGCTTTAGCTATTACAGCTTGGCTAACACAATGTATAGATATAGCTGGCACATGCCTATGCCGGAGAGGAGTGTCTTTTAAAAAACATCTTAGACAGTCAGCCTCCCCTCCTACTTTATCTAACGCAATATTCTCAGATTCCATAATGAATTGAGCAAAATATGTCTGTTTGGACATATTCCAAAAACAAACCCTCAAGCTCGAGTGAAAATATATCCACTCGTAGACTTAGACTCCTCCGAGTCTGATATCCAGTTTGCATCACAAAATCCCTCAAGTACAACAAGATACCTTCATAAACCAAACAAAAGGTAATAGAGTATTTAGGTACCATAATACTCTACTAAGTGCATCCCAATGCTCTTTCTCTGGACTACAAGTATATCTACTTAACTTACTCACAATATAGGAAATGTCTGGACTCTTACAGTTCATTAAATTCATCAGACATCCTATAACTCTTGAGTATTCAAGTTAAGATACTCCATTACCCTTATTTTTCTCGAGTCTACAAGAAGAATCGTATGGAGTACATGCAGGCTTACAATCAGACTGATTGTATCTCTTAAGCACAAATTCAACATAATGAGAATGACTAAGACTATAAATGTTTGATTATCTTCTAATCCTCATCCCTAAGATTACATAAAAAAAGGGCCTAAGTCTTTCAAGTCAGCGTTCTCATTCAGCACATGTTTTTAGTGGAATTAATCACATCTATGTTTGTATCAAGTATAAGCATAAAATCAATATAAAAGCATACAATCACACATGCATCCTTAACAAGTTACTTGTAAATATACTTATCAGATTCATTAACTTAAATCCACTACACATTATCACATGATCAAATTTTCCATGTAACTGTTTACATGCTTACTTGAAAACCAAACAAAGATTTGTTCAACTTACAAATTTTGTCTTCATAACCTTTCACTAGAAAGTCCTTAGGTTGGTCGATGTAAATTTCTTTATCTAATTCACGGTTTTAGAAAAGTTGTCTTAACATCCATCTGATGTATCTCCAAGTTATTTATGGCAACAATATCAATTAGCATCTCAACAGACGTAATTCTCGTCACAAGTGAATAAGAATCAAGGAAATCTACACCTTCTTTTAGTTTATAGATTTTAGATACCAACCTAGCCTTATATTTTCCACAGTTTCATCTACCTTACGTTTCCTCCTAAAGACTCATTTATACTCTATGGTCTTATTCCCTGGAAGTAAACTAGCAAGCTCCCAAGTTTGGTTCTGAGGGACTGAGTCCATTTCACTAAATGAAGCTTCTTACCAGAATGAGGATTTAATTATTAAATGTTATGGTTTATTTACGAGTCTGGAGCTCAGACTAAGCTAAGCGTATTATGAAGTCATATCTATAAGAAGTCCCAGTTCTAATCCTTTTACTTCTCTTAGGATCAACTCTACTTCATCCTTCTTTGAAGGTAAATTCGGACTAGTTGAAAATATATCTAAGGGATTAACAACACATCTTAAGAAGAGACAAGTTTCATAAAAAAAAAATGTTAAAAAAACTCATCATCCCTGGACTTCATAAAAGTATTCACACCAAAGTCAGAAAAAGCAAAACTCACAACCAAAAACTATATACAGCAGGGTACTCAGTATACCTTATCTAAACACCCCCACACTTTGACGTATGCATAAGAAGGTTGTCTAGCTTTCCATAATCATATGGAGTTTACCTAATCCTTTAAAGGTTACTCTATTCAGGATATAGCAGTTTTAGAGAACGACCCCCCCCCCCCCCCCCCCCCCCCACAAGTTGGCGGTTTAATCCTGAGCTAGTCAACATGGCATATATCATCTCCTTAACGGTTCTTTCTTTATGTTCAACTGTACCAATAGACTATGGTGAATAAGAAGTGTGATCTTATGAATAATGCCATTTAAAAAGTAAAATTCTCTTTAAGAATTTCATACTTGCTATCACGTCCAGACCTAACCTTTTTAATGGTAACACCTGATTTATTTTCAACTTCAACTTTATACATCTTATGGATTCTAAGGCATCATCCTTACCTAAGAAAGTATGAATGACAATACCACGTATGGTCATCTATGTAAGTTACAAACCAATTTTTACCACATTAGAAAGGATTAAAAACAAGTCAATTAGGTCAAATGTGATTACTTTTTCTAAAAGATTTTAAATCAAATTTGGATGCTTCACAAGTTACACTTTTATGTTCAAAACCAAACTAAATTTGGGTTCGTTTGCTGCGCTATCCAGTTAATGCGTTGACTTATAAACTAACGGTTCTAAGTCTACCATGCAAACATTCAAAAACACACAAAAGAAAGCATAAGAACCAACTATGTTCACTTTATCAGATTTTTCTGTTAAGCTTATATAGACCCTAAGCCTTATAACCCTTGCCTAAAAAAAAAAAATCAGTGCTCTTGGTTTCAACAATTTCTACAGATTTAATTAAAATCTTAAATCTTAAACATCTACAACAGAACAAGAAACAAGATTCTTACATATGCCCGGAATATGGAAACTCCATTCAATATGAGAGTTTTTACATATATGAGCTTCTGCTCGACCTTTCCCTTTATGCAACTTCTGTCGCAGATGAGTTACTAAGAAAGAGTTTCTCAACATCCCCTACCCTCCGATAGGAGGTGAACAGGTCTCTGTTTCGACAAACATGCTTAGTGGCTCCATAGTCCACCCCAGTTTCTCACATTTGTTATCATAATAACTTCCGACATCATGCCACTGAACTCGTTCTAGTTTGTTTCAACTAAATTAGCATTAACTTTCTACTTATTAAGGTTTTTATGTTGTCTACAAATTATTGTCGTGTGGCCAGGAATTTTAGAAACATAACAATCACCCTTAATTAAAGTAATGCTGGTTTCAGTTTTACGAAACATACCTTTTTTATGAAGACTAAGCTTAAAGTTGCTTTTGATGTTCTTGCCTTTGTCACATTTGGAAGACTTGTGTTTATCCACGTGCGCCTGGTAGACATGTCCCTTTTAAATTTCATGTCACAATAGATAACATCTAGATATACAAACTTCTAGATGTCCCTGGTAGCCATGTCCCTTCTAGATGTTAACTTTGGAAGACTTGTGTTCAACCACATGCGCCTGGTAGCCATGTCCCTTTTCAATTTCATGTCACAATATTCGTTTATACTCTGCCTTTGTCATATTTTGAAGATAACATCTAGATATACAAACTTCGTTTGAATCACCATTTCAAAAAACTCATGATTACCCTTTTAAAAATAATTTAGTCAACAACAAAATTTCTGCTCGTCAGAATTTTTCAGGAACGTTTATTTGTTTTGTAAAATATCAAAAAGATACTTTTACGACTCCAAAAATTCTGAAATTTTGTTTGGGTAACTATTAAGATGTATTCTACAGTAGGTCAAAAGGGTTCATCGAAATTCCTTCCAGGTTAAGAGATAAATCCGAAATTTTACAGCTGACCAAAAATTCATTTTTTGTTTTTCACTTCACAATTAACATACATGAATATTACAAACTTAGATTGTTGGGTGCAATAATCAAAAACAAGGAACAATCAAATAACCAAAAGTTATTGATACTTAGATCCTTTATAATGGAAGTTATCGATTTCACGAAACGGACGAGCTCCCCAGAAAATTTTGCAGACTCTGTCAACATCGTTCTTACCATTGTTACAGAAAAGAGACTATTAGAAAATAAAATACTTAAAGAATGATGTTAGAAACAAATTTCTGAAAAATCTTAAATAAACACTTAATGGGAAACAACAAACAGAGGACAGAGTCACATGTTCAACACGCTGTCCTTAACACGATAGTTCACTGGTACGCCTCAAAATGAGTGATGCCTTTACCCCGTGGTGAAATTGTATCCAGGATAAAACTTCCCGCTGAAAATACTATAAGCACTATAATACTTTCCCACTCTTACGAACTCAACAACAATGACACGGAATATAAAAACCACACAGGGGGAGAAAGACGAAAAGAAGAAGGATAGTAGCTTCTTCTAGACACATTTTGGAATGAAGAATTCTAGTCTCTTTTATAGATAGAAATGAGAGAGGTGAAATCAATTCACATTAATGTGTGAAATTATGTTGCATGATATCGACATAAATCAGTTATAAAATAGTCAAAAAACGGTAAGAAATAATGTTGTCATTTATGCGCAAAAAACGTTATGAAATATTTTTGGTAAGAAAATAAAATTTCCCATGTCACACGCCCCCCCACATTCAAGACAAAATTTAATTTGAGTTTAAATTCGTTTAGGAAATAATTCAAAAGTAATTTTGACAAAAAGATAAGTCTTGTTTGACATACGTCCATGGTGTAAGCACGAGCCCGATCCATAAACCCAAGCCTTAGTGAAAACAAATATAATTTGAGTTTAAATTCGTTTAGGAAATAATTCAAAAGTAATTTTGACAAAAAGATAAGTCTTGTTTGACATACGTCCATGGTGTAAGCACGAGCCCGATCCATAAACCCAAGCCTTAGTGAAAACAAATATAATTTGAGTTTAAATTCGTTTAGGAAATAATTCAAAAGTAATTTTGACAAAAAATAAGTCTTGTTTGACATACGTCCATGGTGTAAGCACGAGCCCGATCCATAAACCCAAGCCTTAGTGAAAACAAATATAATTTGAGTTTAAATTCGTTTAGGAAATAATTCAAAAGTAATTTTGACAAAAAGATAAGTCTTGTTTGACATACGTCCATGGTGTAAGCACGAGCCCGATCCATAAACCCAAGCCTTAGTGAAAACAAATATAATTTGAGTTTAAATTCGTTTAGGAAATAATTCAAAAGTAATTTTGACAAAAAGATAAGTCTTGTTTGACATACGTCCATGGTGTAAGCACGAGCCCGATCCATAAACCCAAGCCTTAGTGAAAACAAATATATTTGAGTTTAAATTCGTTTAGGAAATAATTCAAAAGTAATTTGACAAAAAGATAAGTCTTGTTTGACATACGTCCATGGTGTAAGCACGAGCCCGATCCATAAACCCAAGCCTTAGTGAAAACAAATATAATTTGAGTTTAAATTCGTTTAGGAAATAATTCAAAAGTAATTTTGACAAAAAGATAAGTCTTGTTTGACATACGTCCATGGTGTAAGCACGAGCCCGATCCATAAACCCAAGCCTTAGTGAAAACAAATATAATTTGAGTTTAAATTCGTTTAGGAAATAATTCAAAAGTAATTTTGACAAAAAGATAAGTCTTGTTTGACATACGTCCATGGTGTAAGCACGAGCCCGATCCATTAACACAAGCCTTAGTGAACACAAATATAATTTGAGTTTAAATTCGTTTAGGAAATAATTCAAAAGTAATTTTGACAAAAAGATAAGTCTTGTTTGACATACGTCCATGGTGTAAGCACGAGCCCGATCCATAAACCCAAGCCTTAGTGAAAACAAATATAATTTGAGTTTAAATTCGTTTAGGAAATAATTCAAAAGTAATTTTGACAAAAAGATAAGTCTTGTTTGACATACGTCCATGGTGTAAGCACGAGCCCGATCCATAAACCCAAGCCTTAGTGAAAACAAATATAATTTGAGTTTAAATTCGTTTAGGAAATAATTCAAAAGTAATTTTGATAAAAAGATAAGTCTTGTTTGACATACGTCCATGGTGTAAGCACGAGCCCGATCCATAAACCCAAGCCTTAGTGAAAACAAATATAATTTGAGTTTAAATTCGTTTAGGAAATAATTCAAAAGTAATCTTGACAAAAAGATAAGTCTTGTTTGACATACGTCCATGGTGTAAGCACGAGCCCGATCCATAAACCCAAGCCTTAGTGAAAACAAATATAATTTGAGTTTAAATTCGTTTAGGAAATAATTCAAAAGTAATTTTGACAAAAAGATAAGTCTTGTTTGACATACGTCCATGGTGTAAGCACGAGCCCGATCCATAAACCCAAGCCTTAGTGAAAACAATATAATTTGAGTTTAAATTCGTTTAGGAAATAATTCAAAAGTAATTTTGACAAAAAGATAAGTCTTGTTTGACATACGTCCATGGTGTAAGCACGAGCCCGATCCATAAACCCAAGCCTTAGTGAAAACAAATATAATTTGAGTTTAAATTCGTTTAGGAAATAATTCAAAAGTAATTTTGACAAAAAGATAAGTCTTGTTTGACATACGTCCATGGTGTAAGCACGAGCCCGATTCATAAACCCAAGCCTTAGTGAAAACAAATTAATTTGAGTTTAAATTCGTTTAGGAAATAATTCAAAAGTAATTTTGACAAAAAGATAAGTCTTGTTTGACATACGTCCATGGTGTAAGCACGAGCCCGATCCATAAACCCAAGCCTTAGTGAAAACAAATATAATTTGAGTTTAAATTCGTTTAGGAAACAATTCAAAAGTAATTTTGACAAAAAGATAAGTCTTGTTTGACATACGTCCATGGTGTAAGCACGAGCCCGATCCATAAACCCAAGCCTTAGTGAAAACAAATATAATTTGAGTTTAAATTCGTTTAGGAAATAATTCAAAAGTAATTTTGACAAAAAGATAAGTCTTGTTTGACATACGTCCATGGTGTAAGCACGAGCCCGTTCCATAAACCCAAGCCTTAGTGAAAACAAATATAATTTGAGTTTAAATTCGTTTAGGAAATAATTCAAAAGTAATTTTGACAAAAAAGATAAGTCTTGTTTGACATACGTCCAAGGTGTAAGCACGAGCCCGATCCATAAACCCAAGCCTTAGTGAAAACAAATATAATTTGAGTTTAAATTCGTTTAGGAAATAATTCAAAAGTAATTTTGACAAAAAGATAAGTCTTGTTTGACATACGTCCATGGTGTAAGCACGAGCCCGATCCATAAACCCAAGCCTTAGTGAAAACAAATATAATTTGAGTTTAAATTCGTTTAGGAAATAATTCAAAAGTAATTTTGACAAAAAGATAAGTCTTGTTTGACATACGTCCATGGTGTAAGCACGAGCCCGATCCATAAACCCAAGCCTTAGTGAAAACAAATATAATTTGAGTTTAAATTCGTTTAGGAAATAATTCAAAAGTAATTTTGACAAAAAGATAAGTCTTGTTTGACATACGTCCATGGTGTAAGCACGAGCCCGATCCATAAACCCAAGCCTTAGTGAAAACAAATATAATTTGAGTTTAAATTCGTTTAGGAAATAATTCAAAAGTAATTTTGACAAAAGATAAGTCTTGTTTTACATACGTCCATGGTGTAAGCACGAGCCCGATCCATAAACCCAAGCCTTAGTGAAAACAAATATAATTTGAGTTTAAATTCGTTTAGGAAATAATTCAAAAGTAATTTTGACAAAAAGATAAGTCTTGTTTGACATACGTCCATGGTGTAAGCACGAGCCCGATCCATAAACCCAAGCCTTAGTGAAAACAAATATTTGAGTTTAAATTCGTTTAGGAAATAATTCAAAAGTAATTTTGACAAAAAGATAAGTCTTGTTTGACATACGTCCATGGTGTAAGCACGAGCCCGATCCATAAACCCAAGCCTTAGTGAAAACAAATATAATTTGAGTTTAAATTCGTTTAGGAAATAATTCAAAAGTAATTTTGACAAAAAGATAAGTCTTGTTTGACATACGTCCATGGTGTAAGCACGAGCCCGATCCATAAACCCAAGCCTTAGTGAAAACAAATATAATTTGAGTTTAAATTCGTTTAGGAAATAATTCAAAAGTAATTTTGACAAAAGATAAGTCTTGTTTGACATACGTCCATGGTGTAAGCACGAGCCCGATCCATAAACCCAAGCCTTAGTGAAAAACATATAATTTGAGTTTAAATTCGTTTAGGAAATAATTCAAAAGTAATTTTGACAAAAAGATAAGTCTTGTTTGACATACGTCCATGGTGTAAGCACGAGCCCGATCCATAAACCCAAGCCTTAGTGAAAACAAATATAATTTGAGTTTAAATTCGTTTAGGAAATAATTCAAAAGTAATTTTGACAAAAAGATAAGTCTTGTTTGACATACGTCCATGGTGTAAGCACGAGCCCGATCCATAAACCCAAGCCTTAGTGAAAACAAATATAATTTGAGTTTAAATTCGTTTAGGAAATAATTCAAAAGTAATTTTGACAAAAAGATAAGTCTTGTTTGACATACGTCCATGGTGTAAGCACGAGCCCGATCCATAAACCCAAGCCTTAGTGAAAACAAATATAATTTGAGTTTAAATTCGTTTAGGAAATAATTCAAAAGTAATTTTGACAAAAAGATAAGTCTTGTTTGACATACGTCCATGGTGTAAGCACGAGCCCGATCCATAAACCCAAGCCTTAGTGAAACAATATAATTTGAGTTTAAATTCGTTTAGGAAATAATTCAAAAGTAATTTTGACAAAAAGATAAGTCTTGTTTGACATACGTCCATGGTGTAAGCACGAGCCCGATCCATAAACCCAAGCCTTAGTGAAAACAATTTAATTTGAGTTTAAATTCGTTTAGGAAATAATTCAAAAGTAATTTTGACAAAAAGATAAGTCTTGTTTGACATACGTCCATGGTGTAAGCACGAGCCCGATCCATAAACCCAAGCCTTAGTGAAAACAAATATAATTTGAGTTTAAATTCGTTTAGGAAATAATTCAAAAGTAATTTTGACAAAAAGATAAGTCTTGTTTGACATACGTCCATGGTGTAAGCACGAGCCCGATCCATAAACCCAAGCCTTAGTGAAAACAAATATAATTTGAGTTTAAATTCGTTTAGGAAATAATTCAAAAGTAATTTTGACAAAAAGATAAGTCTTGTTTTACATACGTCCATGGTGTAAGCACGAGCCCGATCCATAAACCCAAGCCTTAGTGAAAACAAATATAATTTGAGTTTAAATTCGTTTAGGAAATAATTCAAAAGTAATTTTGACAAAAAGATAAGTCTTGTTTGACATACGTCCATGGTGTAAGCACGAGCCCGATCCATAAACCCAAGCCTTAGTGAAAACAAATATAATTTGAGTTTAAATTCGTTTAGGAAATAATTCAAAAGTAATTTTGACAAAAAGATAAGTCTTGTTTGACATACGTCCATGGTGTAAGCACGAGCCCGATCCATAAACCCAAGCCTTAGTGAAAACAAATATAATTTGAGTTTAAATTCGTTTAGGAAATAATTCAAAAGTAATTTTGACAAAAAGATAAGTCTTGTTTGACATACGTCCATGGTGTAAGCACGAGCCCGATCCATAAACCCAAGCCTTAGTGAAAACAAATATATTTTGCCCCACCCGTTCCACCCATATTGTTTGTCTACTATCCATAATGGATTAGCTAAATAGTGGAACTCCTCTTTAATTATACCCTATATGGGACTAAAGTTCATATTTCATTCACTCATAAGAAATGAGCAAGTACCCTTAGAGACTTAAAGGTCCTAAGTTCCATTCCCACCAAGACTATAAAATCAAAACAATATAACTTATTTTCTCCAACATTATCCAATAGTGAAATACTAGCAGTTGCCCAGTGTAGATAAATTGGTTGTTTTCACTTTTACTTCGAACCAGTGAAGCACCTACACGCCAGTATTGACGTCGTGTCCACGTCAGACGCGCGACGGTCACACGACGCACGTGGGACACCGACACGACACACAGGTAGAAATTTATACTCCATTTTAGTAGTTTGGTAACCTAGTGTGTCAAGGAAATCGGTATAATAGTTAATCTTTCTACATGTGAGCTAATCTAACGGAATAAAATTGTATTTTTTTCATGCATTTGCGTGATTAATGTATTTGGTATACTATAACACTACGATCTTAGTATATAAAAACCATTTTATCAATGTATATATAGACGTGTCTGTGTCCTGATGATTTTGAATTTTTACCGATCCCTGTTTCCGTATCGTGTCGTGTCCGTGTCCCATGTCAGAATGTCAGTATCCGTGTTTCCCAGCTTCGAACCAACAAGTTTGTCAATTACCAACACTGGTGTGGCAGGTGAATTTGTCAATACATTTTGACATTTTAGCCAATTTTCTGCTCGTAAGATGTCCACTTAGCTTCTCATATTCTGTAAACTCACTTGAAACCTTTGACGTCCCATTTCTTCAAGATGTTCTTTGCCTTAAAAAATGGAAGAAAAAAACCATTTCATTTCCATTGCTGTAAAAATTGAAACAACCGAGTTTTCAAACATTCATATATCTTTGGTGGGTCACACAATTCCCACAGAAGACTTTCCATTTGGCTGATTGGGCTTTTGTTTCGTAAGATTACATTTAATGATTTAAATTACTTGGTGACACTCTTACACTCTTGCAATTCAAACAAGGGAAAACTGGGAATATGCTTCAAAGTAATGGTTTTTATCAAAGAACCGTTAAATAGTCAATTTATCATAAATATGTTTGAACTTTCTTTCTAATTTTTTCGAGGTTTTTTCTGTCTGAATATGTTCCTGAACCTTGTAAAGGTGTTAGTATATAATATATCCGTATTTTAATTTGCATATATAATCCCAAGTGTGAGTACTTAACGGTATTGGATGGAATTTTGGAAAGCTGGGACATATCCCCAAAAACTGGAATCCTGGAACATATCCCCAAAATGACAGTTGATTCTGGGATATATCCCCAATATTCCCTTCAAACAATCGAAAACTTCATAGCTGCCGTAAAAGAAGATCATGTGCCAACCGTCCGCCAGCCTTCCCTAGACATACACTACACATGCATACGCGGTGTCTAGTGGAATATGCCCTTTCGGTTCCCTCTTATATGTTCTTTATACCCCCCCCCCCACCCCCCCCCCCCCCAAATTTAGCCGCGCGTTTGCCTACTTGTTCCCTATCTGACTCTCTCTGGTTTTCGTTTGCCTATTTGTTCCCTCTGTGACTCTCTCTGGTATTCGTTTCCCGTTCATCCCAATATTTTCTCCAAAACAATTTGCATTAAGCAAGAAGAATACATTTTGCCTAGCACCATATTTGTTTACTCCTGATTCATCTGAGTTGTCTGGATATGACTGAAACTACCTGATTCATCTGGATATGACTCAACTGATTCAAAAATATGTGAATCAGTGGTTTAGCCCTATGAATCAGGATATTTTGTTACCTAACTCAAACGGATCCGAATCAGGAATTAAGTCTGAGTTAGAGGTTAAGTCAGATACGACTCAGAATAGAAAATAAACTATCTGACTGTTGACTCGGCGCGAGACAGGGGTTGACTCAGACCCAGACGCCGAACCAGCTGCAGACAAACAAGGTTTAACTAATCTGTCATTGCCTAAGGACATAGCCTATAAATGAATTGGCTGATGCATTCATCAAGATATTTAAGAAGCAACTTCGTCTACAACGTCTGGAATCGATTGAGAATTACTAAAATATGTTGGCCAGGGCACTCTAATTATATCTAATAGAGGAGATAAAAAAAATAAAAAAATGTTTGAAAGACTCATCATTCGTGAGTATTTTTTTCATTTGTATCGACTACTGTATTTGATTTTCTTTCCTTTTATTTTCTTAAGTATATTGTTGGGTTAAAATCCTTGTATGGTCCATTTGGAAAAATTTCTCCAAAATCGCCAAGAGATATAAAATGTTTTTTTGACGGGCCTGATCAGCGGCGAATCCAGAATTTTACCATAGGGGTAGCAAACAAAATAACACACTAATTTTTTATTTTATTTTTGTCGCTCCTAATTACATGTCTAGCATTTTTCTTTGAATATTTAACATAGAAAAGTAAAAATAAGATTGGGATCTTGAATATAAAACCAATGTAACTTCGACGTGTGACCTGCACATTGATGGATGTACGTAAACTGTATAAGTACTGATCTGGACGACGAGCAGCTCATTCATGGCCGAAGTAGTGACTCACATGTGACACCATTAGCATACACCGTTACCTCCATCATTCTTCATTTATTCACAGTTTCACACCTTTAAGGCCCTAAGATCATGAATGTTTTGTGGGATACTGCCCACATGAGACAGGACTTCTCCGCTTAAGAGCTCATCAACTTAGGGGCCAACTGCTCTATAATTGGAAAAAGATGGATATCTTTCCACAAACAAATCACAAATATGCTGATATCATTGTAGTAAATTCATTGGATGATGATACCGGTGATCTGAGTTCAAAACTCGTCAGCACCAATTCTTTACCGACCATATAAAAAAAAAAAAAAAAAAAAAACAAATCACAAGTGTTGTGAAGCTTTGTGATCTTAAGCAAAACTAACATACATGCGAAATCGATATGTTTCGGTCCGTATCCCATGAGGAGCTTCTTTTATCACAACTTTACTCTATGTATGGTTAAGAACCTACAAGGTGACGCCAATTGAGCACTTCAGGAGACATCAATACATCTTCTCTCCAAGTGTCGCAAAAGTGTGTTTCACCAAAAGTCACTATCACGAATGTATAGAATCAAAAGAATAAAAATAGAAGATTAGCTTATCACCAGTTTGAACCTGAATTGCAATTGATTACCTCTAAACATCTTAAATCTTTACAATTACTTCCATGTTTTCAGATTTGACGGGAAAAAGGAATTCGTTTCTCTTTAGGAAGTTTAGTTGGCTAACGGGATGAAGGAGACGCAAATATCATATGGGCTTAGACAACTAAGTCTATTAGTTGAGATTTTAAGAAGCAAGGGTCGCAAGTCGCAACTGCACACATTGCTTCAAGGTAGATTCGCCAGACCGTCTGATCGTATCTAGGTGAGATCCACCGTTCGCCTGAAAAGGTGTCATATATTTTATTTTAGGATATACGCCTATACGGTTCGTAGGGTATTTAGTGATATCTAGAACCACGTTGTTTTATAGCTTTTGTTTCATTCAAATGCGTCGCAAACCCAGATTGTGCTGACATTTGAAGTAAAGATATTAATAAGCTGGGGTCCATTAACATGAGTCAGTTCTAATGATTAATAAGCTTAGGTCAGTCAAGCAGGAAAAGAAGGATCTTACTCAGAAGATTGATAGTCTTGATCAGTTGGAGGAGTCAGTTCTAATGATTAATGAGCATCTGCGTAGTTCGTTTTGGGTAGCTATGTGTAGCTGTACGCATACCTTTAGATCAGTATGTGAACTCAGGATGCTTGGGTACATGTACTGGGTATGCATACCTCTAGCCATTCAAGAATTCAGGTCCTTGGGGTGTGCATTCTGGGTATGCACACCTTCCCCTTTCACGATCTCAGAACCTTAGGGTACCCATTCGACCTACCCTATGTCCAGAATTCCAGTATTTCTGAAAACTCTCTTTAAATAATTTGAAACATTCACAATCTATGTAGATATAAAATATCATTTCTTAAATTTTTTTAAAATGTTCAACTTGAAACAAAAATAGTTCATGAAAAATAAGTTGTTCTTAACCAAGATTGTTAAGTATCTATCAACATCTATTGCTTGAATCATATCAAGACAAAGCTTGACTCGAAATTATTTGCAATGTTAATTCTACTAATATCATACGACATAGTATCACAAATATATAATGGTAAATGCCTTGAGTAAATAAGATGGTTTAGTCTTCACATACCTCTTTGTCGATGAAGTTCTCCAAACTTCTTCGTTTGATTTTCATTCTTAAACCTTTGATGGTTATTCAGTGGTGTCTGATATTGAACTACATCCTAGTTCGAGACTTGACTTTAGTAGACTGGAAATCAAGATATGGTTTTATGCATCTAATATTGAAAATAAGCTCGAGATAGCAAAACTTGCAAGTTCAACCGAGCAGTTCTCTAACACCACCATGCATTGTGTATGAAAGGTTTGGTTTTAAAACTTGAGTCACTTGGTAGATTACTAAAGTTAACTTGTTAGGTTAGACTAGGAACATAAGAATGTTGCACTTGCTCTAGCTACGCATGAAGACCTGAAAACATATCGAAGACAAAGAAGACATCATCTTTTAGTTCGAGGTTAGTAACACAAACTAGACTTATTCATTTCTATCTTTGTTTTTTCAAATCTTTATTCATGGAATTTATGTTTGTTATAATGATAACATCGATGACTTAGTCATTATGCTATGATCAAAGTATCAAAAGAAATGATTTACATTAGTTATCTCGACAACATAAGTATACAGAGTTACAAAGTAGGTTTTCCTGTAGACTATATGTTTTCAACATTGGTAACTTGTTATTAAACTGAAATTAGTCGAAATAAAATAAATGATAACTTGATGCTTTCGATGAAATTAAAATGAAAACATAAGAGAGAGAAAGCATCAGTACAAATATATTCTACTCATTTTAATATCTTGTAGAAGACCTTTTAAAGTCGGTCGACTATTATTATCATTTAATATTGCTACCATAAAATAAAAGATTTATCTATTTAAAACAACATATTACGTTATACAAAATAAAGAAAAGATATTTGACATTTGAAGTTGAGTTAGCATGACCATTAAGGTATAAACATATCTACCCATAGCATACCTTTCAAAGTTATAGTTACATATAAATAACGATGGGTTTTCATAGTACTCATTATGCTCACTCAAAACTAAAAAAAAAAATATTATTTAAATTGGAAATAAGTACAACAATCAAAACTGAAGAGTTTTTGATAAATAAAACTTAGTTTAATTGTTGTTATGCCATTTTTTTTTTGATACTACATGACTTTTGTAGTCTTATTGTTTAACCCAGTTTTGTAGTTTTTCACATACCATTTAATTTTTATTTTTTTAGTTGTTATCTCGTTGGAGTATTTTGAGATAAATGTATATGTACACAAATTTTACAAATATGTATATCTCTATAAATTTTAAAAGCTATGAGTTAAACCCACCTTTCTGTTATCTTTCTTTTAAAAAAAATATGTTTAGTTATTGTTTTATTGTACTATACCATGTTATGAATAGAAAAAAAGACTATATCATATGAATGTAGACAAGTGGGCAGCAAAAAAAAGATAAAATTTAAGCTACCCACCTTTACACTAATTTTCGTACATAAATAATTAGATAATCCATTAACAATATATTTTTATGTAAACTTTTATTTGCAATATTCAGATAATTATGAATGATTCTGACAAGTTAGTATATTTTAGTTTCTTATATTCAAATATTTTTCTGTAAACTTTTTCTTCGGGATTTATTTGCGCTTCGCACCTTTCGTTGTATTTGTTTCATGTTCATGATGTACTTTTTTTCTTAAAAACCATCGTGTAAACGTTCTTTAATGAAATGAAACACTAATGGTTTGATTATAAAAAAAAAAGATTTCTTATTAAAGCCTATTGATATTTCAAAAAAACAAAAAACAAAAAAGTCTACATATGTATAAGTTTTTTTTCGTGCAAAAATGATTTTTAATTTAAGGATTTAGACTTTTTATAAACATTACATCGTTATAACAAAATCCTCCAAAGTCAAATCCTCGCCCTTATCTAGCAACTCTTTATGGAGCTCCTTAAATAAACCATTAACATAATTGACAAAGCAGCATATTATTTTATTAGTTTTCTTAATGTCAAAGATTTTCTTATTGTCTTATTGAAGAACAACAAACTTTTCTATGAAAAGCCAATTCGAATGTACCTCATCTATTCTTTATTTGTTTATGAGTCGACTCATATTTCTTCTCTAGCGAGTCAATAAGTGGATTATAATATATCTAAGGCGGACTTCCAGGTCTAAAATCAGCAGTTACATCTTCATGCCAACCGGTTCGTACCCGTTTTCCATCAATGAGTTGATAAGTTTTTTCATCAAATCCATAAACATCACATCCCATAACAATTTTGTCCACCTTATCTACCATAATTAAGCATGTCATTCCTCTTAGGTTAGTGCAAGGTATGGAGGAGACGGAAAAACACAATTAAAAATTGTTGTGAGATAAAAAGAGGTTTTAATTTTGAAAATCAATTGGAAATAAATCCTCAGGTCCAAAGGCCCAAAATATGACGAGTTGATAACATTAAAAACCTACCAATAAACCAAATTAAATATCATTAGTACAAATCAAATCTAGGCTAAGTTTTCCTTTGTTAGTGGTGGTCAGGATTTGTCCTCACAAAGATAAATCAAGGGTTGTGGTTCTCCTGACCACCCCTTACAACTCGCAAGCGTGGCATTAATTCCAATATTATGAATGAAAAATGAGTACTCAAGTCAAGATATGGTTTTTCAAAAATTATAACGGGGAGGTTCGAACTCATGACCTACTGTGTCATAAGAGTGGCCTCTAACCAGTGTTCCACCTTGGTTGGAATTAATAGAAAAGCTAAATCAACGGTGGTGGTTTGTTCAAATTAAATATCATAATTTCTTTATTAATTAGTGTTTCACTAATTGCACATAATAAATAATCTATCCATTATAAAGTGTTTTATTAATTAGTATTTCACTAATTTTTCATAACAAATGACTAATCATTTTTTAATTATAAATGTGTTGTTAATTAATTATAATATCTATTTCTATTAATAAGTAATTTTGATAAATAATATCAATAGACATTTTTGGCGACAATGAGTAGTAGAAGAGGTGGAGGCCGAAAGATTAGTGGTGGTTAAGGGCGGAGCCAATTACACTTATATTTATTTGTTCTTTTATCGTAAAATGGGATACAAAGTCCATTTTTCACATGTATCCAACTTGCCAATAATTTTTTATCCCTCTTTCCTCAAAATCCTGGCTCCGCCCCTGGTTCGTGGTGGAAGAAGTAGTGACGGTGAGTGCTGGTGAGTAGTGATGGACAATATTAATTTTATGTTGTCGTTACAACATCGATAACATCATAGTGTGGAAGATGTGGTTGGTTGTTTTTAACACTTTTGATAAATGAAGGTACCATATATTTCAGGGATGATATCATACAAGACAATATTTTCATGATCGTAGTTGGATCACCCAAATGGTACCCCTGTTATCTTTGGTACTATATCGTATAAATCATGATTTTTTAATGTTAAAATAAAATTGATTGCAATACAAAAAAGAATATATACACGGAAAAAATTATAATGAAACTAATCAATTGACGATATTTTGTTCAATCTAAACCTCATACATGGCATTTGTGATTGAAAATTAGAATTGCGTCCAACAACCTACATTGGGTGGGCGGCAGTGATGGTGGCAGTGGTGGAGTCAAAAATCGACATTGAGGAGGCCTACTTTTTTTTTTAAAGAAACATGTAAACTTTGGTGGACTAAACCATAAATATATATGGACAAAGTACTATTTATAAATAAACTAACAAATTTATGTAATTATTAAAAATTTAAGGAGTTAGAGCCAGGTTAGTCAACCCTTGGCTCTGCGACTAGGTGGTGGTGGATAAAAAAAATGGATTCATATGGTTTTATGGTGGTGGCGGATATTGGTGAACAAAAACATATTATGCTAATTTCATACGCCACAAAATATGTAACGTTATATTATAAAGTATAAAACGTGGTTGATCATTCTAATGTTAAAATAAACTCGATAAAACACATGTCCATTTTAAAAAATTGGTGCAATCAATTGTCATGTTATGTAATAACTAAACGAACGACGCGAATCAAGATCAGAAGATATGAAATTATTTATTATCGATTTGTCTATGTAAAGAGTGGTCAGGATTTGTCCTTGGCAAAGATAAATTTACCGCCGGGGTTTGTTCAACTTAACCATTTTTAAATGTTTTATTAATTAGTGTCTCATTGATTGTTCATAATGATTAATTAAATTTCTATTATAAATGTCCCTTTAATAATACAACATAAATACATAATTTTATTAATAAATATTTTACTAAAAACTATATTAATTCTAATGCTGGTAGTGGAAGTAGGGTTAGTACAAACGGTGGCCGGTGTTTGTGAATGGTGGAGGCAGTAACATTATTATTGGTGGAAGAAATAGTGGCGGTGGATGGTTTTTATGGTGGTGGGTGTTGGTAATAGTAGCGGATAATAATAGTTTTTGCTTTTTAGTGAGTTTTATTGATCGAGTAAAAAGAAATCTTCACAAAACATGCAACATTGTATTGTGAAAGATGTAATTGGTTGTTTTTAGCACGATTGACAAGGACAAAAACCAAATATTTCGAGGATGATACTGGAACGTATAAGATAATATGATCATGACTGTTGGATCACCGAAACGATATCCGTATTATATAAAGGAAATTGGTATACCCGCGTAAGTGAACATTATCGCTCTCTCAAGTACTATTACATTCTTTTTCCTGAAAGACCATCAATGTCGAGTTGTTTCGCGACAACTACCTACAAAGACAACAACTTTCACTCAATTCCCGATATTAAACCTTATTGACCGGGAAAATGTATTTGCATTCTAAAATATTTGTTTGAAAATTATGCTTGTTCATCAAAATCATCATAACAAACTCTAAACCATAAATCTAAATTTCGCCTCCGATATTTATAGAATACTTTTTATATTTTACATTCTCAAATCATGCGACCTCTTGATTACAAATCAAAAATATCAAATTACGGATCAATATGTATAGGTTTCATTCACTTGGTTAGAAGGTATAGTAGATACAGATGGATATATCACATAAAGCAGAACATGACTGAGAATACTTCAATAATTTGGTCAATAAATAAGGTTAAAAATTTAAGATTAACTTTCTATAGGACTAATTAGATCGTCTTCGATAGGAGCCGACTAAAATATGGATTAATAATAATTTCCACGTAAGACAATTGCAAAACATACTTTGGCTAACTCTGCCTATGTAAAGAGTGGTCAAGATTTGTCCTTCCTCAATTGCTATGTTATGTGAGAAGAAGGTGATATCTAAGATTGAGGTACAATTCAAATCTATTAGATTCATACCATTTACAACTGGACGCCTTGAAAAAAATTGACGTGTTGTTATTATTATTACAGGTAAGGGATACACTAACCACACTTGCGCAAATAGCTCACTTCGCAAATAATTGGTGTTGCATGTACTATCTAGAACGCAACGAGGAACTTGAGGAAACAAGGCACCAAAAGTAGTGTCCGAAGTATTTTGGATATAGTAACTTAGACCAGATGTAATGCTTATGTTCTTTTTTTCTTTAGTTTTTCCATAATATATTTATTTAAGAAAAATGAACATGGAAAATACATAACATCAACAAAAATTAGACAAATTACCTTTGACAATAATGTCTACTGATGGTTCGGAAACGGCAAAAGAAAGGAGTTGTTGTAACAAACATGACATGGCTAACTAAAATGTTAAAAACAAACAAGATATGTAAACTTAGAAAGCCGTGCGACTTGAAGAGGCCAATTTTGAAAACTAGAATCTTAGAAATCGACGATCCAAAATACCATAATTTTTTTTATAAATATTCAACATAGAAGATGTCAACTTTTGGTAAAGGATCTATTGACAACCTATTAATTTGAAATAGGATCAAGGGGTATAATATGTGTTCAAGGTTCTTTATGAGGTAATGTGTTGCCAGATTATATTCCAAATAAAGGTAGGAACATATAGAAGTGACAAAATGTCCAAGACTTTTGAAGTTACCAAATCCTTCGTTAAGATGAACTACTGGGCATAATACTTTGTTGAATATTTAATGGCAGAGGTTCGCATATATACAATCCCTTCGAAAAGGTAATGGGTACACATTTTAAACGTTGTCATCTAATGGGTGTTGAAAAATTACAGGAAAATCATATCACATTGGAGAGTTTGTATCATCCGTTCGATGCAAAAAAATACTACTCTCTGCCTATTTGGAGGATCGACAACATGACCATGATAGATGAGTCAGCTTGAGCGAAATACGAGCATGGGGAGACTTTTATGGACGATATTGATTAGTTGATTTCACTGAGATGAGCGCTGCTGTGACATATTTCCAAAAAATATTTAAACTTCCATGTTCATGTAGAGAATTATCTCATTATAAGCAATGAACCTAAATAAAAAAGTGTCTGGAAGTTAAGATTATATTTCTTTCGTTTGAGCAAATCTCCGACGGTAAATTATTTAGGAAAAAAAACAAGAAAAAAAGAGAGGAAAATCCCAACTATTTTTATGACAAACCCATATTAAATCATAAGGAGTTGATAAGTATTTGGGACACAAATTATACGATGTATTAAAAATGAACCAACATCATGGAACGTGCCGTTACGACATGGGTTAAGGGATAGTAGAACAATAAATCATAGTAACCAAATATAACAAGTATATAATTCACTAATCAGAGTAAAAGAAAATTTACCTCATCATCATCCTCATCCTCTCCTTCAACATCAAAACCACCTTTGTCATCCTCATTGTTAGCATCAAAAGCACTGACAGGAACTGAAACCACATCCTCATCAACCTTTTCTTCAGTAATACTATTCAGATTATGATCATTATTAGTGATATCTCCACCTTCAGAGAGAAATAAACCCAAATTAAATATAGAAAACGAAATCATAGTAATCAAATATAACAAGTATAAAATTCATTAATCAGAGAGAATTTTTTTTTTTACCTCATCATCATCCTCGTCCTCCCCTTCAACATTAAAACCACCTTTGTCATCCTTACTATCGGCATCAGAAGCACTGACAGGAACAAAAACCACATCCTCATCATCATTTTCTTCAGTAATACTATTAAGATTATGATCATTATTATTACTATCTCCACCTTCTCCACCACAAACAAAATCTATCTTAGTACTATTCCGAACCCTAATTTCGGTGTTACTATTCATAACCATAACTTCTTATTTCTGCATGCATAATCCTCCCCCGCCATTCTCTGTTTTTCTCGAATTATCATACTTTTTTATCAATATTGAAACCCTAATTTTTGCGATGGAAGGTTTTATAATTGGAGGAGAAGAAGAGAGGGGAAGTGAAAATCGAGAGGAGGTGAAAATCAAGAGAGCAGTTTTTCTTTTTGACAATAAGAGAGAGGAAGTGCAAATTGAGAGAGCAGGTTTTCTTTCTGATAGTTCAAGCCAAAATTTCAACATTTCATTGTGGATATTATTACACTAGGGATCAACCCGGCGTAGTAATGCGTTAATTTTTGAAACCCTGCACCAGAGCTATAGGATGAAAATTTTGAAGGTTGACGAGAATATAAAATATGGTCATTTTGTAGTAGAGTCAATAACCCTTCGTCCAAATCGTCTATGGTAAATTATTAATGTACCATCCATTTCAAATTTTTATCTACCACTGACATGAGAGTTGCATCCACTCTTACTAATATTGATACATAGTGTAGTCTATGTGATTATGAAAAAAAATCTCTTACTCATTTTTTTCTCTATTGTAATTTCGTTGAACAAGTATGGATGCAATTAAATTTTAATATGGATTATGTGTTTGATAACTGCACAGATTTCATGAATGGTTAAATCAGTGGTTCAATTATAAAAACAGGGGTGATTGTATAATTCAGTGTCTTGAATTTGTTGCATAATCACTTGGCACATATGGAAAGCTAGATGTGAATATACTTCTAGAAAAAGTGGCAGAATAGTGCTTATTGTTAAATTTATAAATAGTTTTATGAATGTTAACAAATAGATTGCAATGTTATGCAAAATATGTATTTATAACCCAATAAAAGATGTGTCCCTTAAAATTCTTGAAAGGGAACGACACATGTATGAGCTTGAGAGTTTATATTGCCCTATCGATGAATTTCCCTTTGAATACTACATGAATTGGGCTAACTATGATTTATAATGCAGGTAAAACTATCGAAGCAAGGGGCCCTCATACAAATTATACCACAAGAGAACAATCCGAAGAAAAAGGTGCTGAAGAAACCTTCCAATAGGCAACTGAATGGAGTGGTCATAATGTTATTTTTCATAGTGATTCAAGTCCTACTCTCCAGCTGTTGAGGGGAAGATATGTATAGGCATGAGAAAATAGATATAGTATTAGGGAAGACTTTGAAACATGACCTGGAAATGGTATTAACTTTAAAGTTTATCTTTTCGTTTTAACCTTAAGATACAATATTATTAAGGCAACAACCACAACCACTTTTTGTAATAGAAATGTTATCCAAAATATCTGGACAAACGAAGGATTAGAATCCATTTTACACTAACTATATATTAGGAATTCCATCAATCTTGTAACAACAAATGATTCTAACAGTTCTGAGACTCAATCAAATCGATATATTATTTGAGGATTTATATTCTTTTCCGAAGAAAAAAAAAAAGAAAAACATTTTATTCTATTTGTACCACGTGTATATAGGATGGGTTTCTTAAATTAAGAAATAATTTTGATTTCATAAATAATAAATATCCAGTGTTTTTCCATTTTTATCCTTCATCTTGTTACCAATATAAAAAAAAGCAATATTCAATCTATTTCCTATTTTTACCCTTATCTTATTCCCAATACTAGACTAGAGAGATAGATTTTATTGCTATGATGGATAAGTAACATAAATAGGGGTATAATGGTGAAATGTCATATTGAAATTGGCATTCCGCCTATGTCGTGGGACAAAAAAATGCATTATTTCATATTTATAGATAACATGGACGGAGGGAGTATATCTTACCGTAATTAATTAATTAAAAAGATAATCCAGGATTTAAGGAATTCATGTTTAATAATTCTCATAAAAACCTCTATTAGAAATGTATTTGACCCCACATACAATGATTTATTAGTACTTCTTTGTATATCATATGATTTCGTTCTCATTGATGTATTGATCTTTTCCATTTAATCAAGAAACACTTTGTTGATAGAAAAAAGACGAAAAAACATTTGGAGAACTTTTGTATCATGTACGTGAAGACTGAACCATTCTGTTTTACTCACTATCTTACCATTCAATTCTTTTTTTCAGAGGATGTCGTATGATTTCTAGTAGGTTTACAAACAAGAAACTTTGAATCAAGTTTGTCTTGTTGAAAATCTCAAAATATGATTCTAAGCAAAGATGTTCGACGATCCTTAACAATATTGGTTCGCAACAATTTATTGTGTGAATTAATTTATGGTCAATTAAAAATCACCCAGGCATTATGCGGGAAATGTTCCAAACATCATAAGGGACAAATATTGATTTATCTAATATTTCTACTCAGGATAGGTTGGCGAACCAGTTCGCAAACCATAGATATCTAAGTTTCTGAAATACAAGAGGGTTGGCAAACCAGTTTGCAAACCGCAAGTTCAATTGGGGACTGTTCACGAACCATTGTGAACTGAATTTTGAAAGTGGGTATTATAAGCTAGTAGTTGACGAACCTGGTTCACGAACCGTTGTACCCTGACTCGTGAACAAGCCTAACGGTTCATGAACCGTTGTACCAACTGTCCCAGTTTAAGTTTTTAGTATATGCTCAAAGACTTATTTTTAAAATATGTTTAGCATTACTAGAACCACTCACGCACTTCAAACATTTCAATCTCACACATTTCAAGAGTGTTATCATGTTCCCCTCTGCACGAGTGATTCCGTTACTTTTCAAGGTTTTGACGATTCTGATGAGACTCAACCACCAAATGAGTCTCAAATCGGCTCAATCTATGCTACATTGAACAACGCTCTTGATACACAAAGCATGACCAATTGGATCTTTAATGGTCAGGAAAATCGGTAGTTTATAGGTTTAATTTGAATTCGATCTTTCTAATATAATTGTTTGTTATTATTAGTGAAAAATATCTTTAAATTAATATTCGAATCCAAACTAGTTTTATATTTCATTATGTTCCAGTATTTAATTAAAAAACGCAATCGCACTACGTAACACTAATCAAAGTTAAATCCTTGTACATGAATCTTGTAGTCATCATGTTTAAATTGTCTTCTATTATCTTCAACAAATTTGGTATGAGCTATAATATTATGAAAAACAAATAAATAATAATAAGTTAATATGATTTAAATTAAATAAAACTAAGTCGTCAAAAAAAATAAAAATAAAAAGATACTCGGTAGTTCGTCAATAGAAAATATAGGATGATCCGCCTTTATCATCCACAAAATTTGTGCATACCTTCTCACATCGTTATTGATAAAGCAAAGTCTTTGTTGAAGGCTCGCATTTTGTTCTTCTCTAATTTACATTACTTAGCGTTATAAACCTTTGAAACACATAGTTCTAATTAAAAGTGGTTAAATTGAAATCTCTGCAACATATATCCAACATCAAATGAGAGAAATATCTTTATATCTGGTGAAGCGAACACTAGCCACGTCGGTGTATCAAGCACTAGCCATTTTGAAGTGAATTTGAAGTTGAGACGGTGTAAGTTGAAACGAATTCGAAGCTGAGTATTTGTAGGTGGTGAATTCCTGACTGTTCGATGATAAACTATTGAGCGATGATCATGGCTTTATCGTTGGCGTAATAATGACCATCAAGCAATGGAATTTCTATCGCGTATTCCTAAGTGTTATTTTTGACACTTAAGCAATTACATTTGCCAGTTTACCATATCCATAGTGAGTGCAAAAGTGGCATACTATGAGTGTTGTCTGGCGCACAGGAACATGCCTTAGCAGCACCAAGTATTTTGTTGTCATCTGATACATGAACCAAACTTGAGTAAAACAAATGCATGTTTATGTATCAAATATACCCTGATTTTATTTCTTTATACTTCCTTTTGGTGTTACTAAAGTTGGCTAAAACGCAACAAAATGAAGCATGAAGAGAGAAAATTGCGAGAAGGAAAGAGAGAAACCTAAACTTGTCAGTGAGAGTCCTCCTTTTCAGCTGTCACAACAGTATAGTTTGAATACACTTTCAACACCCTTAAGATAATGGATCTTATACCAGTATGACATGTTCGCCACCCACTCGAGAATGACTTGCAGATGCAATATCTCGTATTTATTTGTAAGAAACTTTCTTTATTACACCGGTCTTTCTAATTGACAACTTGAAAGTTACACAAGTAAAAGTGTAAATAATCAGATTGTCCACATTGGTAACTGCTAGTATCTGCCATTCTATATTGATAACATTCGGATAATAGACATATACCATATATATTTGAAAGAGATATATTTGTAGTGAAGCCTCGAGGATGTCATCCCGAATAAATTTTGTTTGTTTGGTGATGCTTTGACTGCATGAAAAATAAGGAGAAGGATATACTTGTCCAAAAATTGAACCTTTAACTTGCAGTAAAAATAACTTGTGGTTCTATCAGAGATTGATAATAGTTCAATATTTTCAAAGTATTTTCTTTCACACGGAGAACAGTCACTACAAGCAAATCTTATAGATTCTTCAGTTGTTGAAGTTCCCTTGATTCTTATGAAAGAAATATTACGCACCTCAACTGAATTAGTCTGTATCAAACTAAGAGGTGATTATTAGTAGTCAATTTCCTTGTGATAAAGAAATTCTGGTACATATTTATTTCTCATCTCCACATGCTTCATTTGGAAGTCTGCTTATTCTTACTGTCTGAATTTGATATTTTTCATATAAAATATTTATAATATCAATGTTTGCTAGAGCAACGAATGAGAATTTGATATTTTTCATATAAAATATTTATAATATCAATGTTTGCTAGAGCAACGAATGAAAATTTTCATGAACATGAGGATAGTGAATGATAAGAGATGGGACAGAAGAAAACATTAGTTTAATATGTTGTTTGTGGGTCAAAACGGTTTCTGCTGATTTTGGTAAATTCGTGTGTGTGGATGAGAAATGAGTCTAGACCCTAAACCATGTACTGCACAGAAGTACTTTTGATTCAAGATATCAATCTTTACAATCCTGGCCTAAACCAAGAAATGGACGTTCCAGGATTGCTTCGGTCACAAAGTGAAGGAGAAGGGTTGGTCTTAGGGAGGGAAGAGAAGAAACTGTTGATACCAGAATCGTTGATTCTGAAGGTGTGGTTGTTTACGACTTATATCAGAAAGTAGAACTGGCTAGCAGAATGGGAAGCTATCAGGTGATTTCTAGATATTGTGTTGTTCTCCGAACAAAACTTGTCATAATAAAACGTACCCTAGTCTCGTAGGAAGCGAAAACGATTGAGTGGTGGAAGAGTAATGTGTAACATCAGGAATTACGTTTCCATAATGAAAGAGGTGGATCCGTTTACACCATTACTTTTTGCCATTACTAACCGCCCCGCTTTATGACACTTTCTTGTAACGGGCGTATTGCACGCCGCACGTTGTAAATCGCCAGACCAATACCCTGATGAGTATCCCCCAGTTTGTGACATGTTTGATGTCTCGAGTGTTTTTTGTGGAAAAGATGTAGCACTTTGCTATGTGTGGCAGGTTAAAATCAAGAGACTTGCCACAGGGAAATAGCATGTGATGCTATTAGGTGCATCTTGGCTGGTCTCCTAAAAGTTTCCACAAGTCTGCCAGTTCGGTGGCGAACTTGGATGGATGAGATTGCATCTCATGAGGAAGGGTAGCCGTTTATTATGGCTACCTTCTTTTGGCGTCTGATAATATCACAATGACGTTTTGGTGTATGCCAGTGGCAATACGGCATGGCTTGTGCATGCCAGTGGCACGGTGGTGCAAGTGGCTCCTGGCGTAGCCATGGCCACTAGATTTAGGCGGCAGGTCGCCTAAAACTTGCCACAAGCCTATCAGCTCGGTGGCGAACTTGGATGGCTGAGATTTCCTCTCATGAGGGAGGGTAGTCGTTGATTATGGCTACCTTATGTTGGCACCTAATAATGGCGCAATGGCACCTTTAGTGCATGCCAGCAGTACCGGATGGCTTGTTGGAGATTCTTTCAGATATGGACACCGGCAAAGGGACACTCCCAACTTTTCTTTATTTCCGTGTACCCACGAGCGCCTCAGAATCATGTCATATTTTCGGCACTCTTTGACAATGTGGAATTTTCCGCGTGTTAGAGCATCTCCCACCTTGATGTCGAGGTTGATGTAGCCGTACGCATTCATCGCTTCCCCTTCCGAATTCTTGACCACGATTAGGGAGTGAGTGGCCTCCTGCTTCGAAATGCCTGTGGCTCTCAGAGTCTTGATGGTAACAATGCTGAAGTCAGAGGCTGCGTCGATAAATGTGCTATCAAACTCGGTATTTTTCAAACAAACTGTGGTGAGCAGTCCCCAGTTGTACTTTCCAGAACTGCGTCCTGAGGGATGTAGTAGGAAAATGTCGCTTTCCCGATAAAACACGATTGAGGGATGCAAATATATCTTGATGTTGTGTCTTGGAGAAATAGATAATGTCGCACATACGCTGCATCATGGATTACACGGTTTCGTGAACAGAGTCTCCAGAAAGCATGCAACTCCTGACTGGAAGTATATCTCTGTGAACTCCCTCATTTCCAAGTTGAAGTTCTCCTACCTCCACATTTTCTTTAAAGATACTCTTTAACCTATTGCAGTCACTGGTAGGGTGATGGACAAATCTGTGGTAGCGGCAATACTTGGGAATTTCCATTTCCTCTTCGGTTGGTGGGCGCCTGATATGAGGCAGCTTGATGGCGTCATCTTGGATCCATGCCTCCAAGAGTTCAACTACTTTCTCGATTGGGAACGGCAAATCTAAGGCATTTTTTCCGGATTCTTGGTGTCGCGCAGGAGCTTTAGCTGCAGTCTTCCGTGGTGGAGCCACCTAACGTGCTGGCGCTACGCGCTTGGATTGTTGTACTTCCATTGGAACCTTCCTTTTCCCTCCTTCGTCTACCATGCTCATAGAGGGTCCAGTGTTGTATTTCTTGTTGATGAGGCGTCTATTTACTCGAGTTTCGCGTGCGTCCTCGCCTCTGGCGGGCCTAGTTCTTTCCAACAATGTTGGTGCTGTTGTGGCCGACCGTTTAGCATCCTCATGAAGTTCAGAGAATGTCTGAAATCGCAGATTCTCTAGTAAGGCGCGGTATATAGGAACCATGCCATTGATGCAAGAATTCACCAATTGTTGTTCGGTCACGTTTGGGTCGTGGCAATCCAGCGCTTGAATTCTGAATCTTTTGAAAAAATCATTTGGATGTTCGTTGCTTCGTTGGAACATCCTTCCTAAATCTGAGAAGTTAATTTGCTCGGACACAAAGAAGTACTTATCCATGTCACATCAGTTGGAGATGTTGTTTGGTGCAATGTTGTTGTACCATGTGTATGTTCTTCCGGTAAGTGACTTCGAAAATTCCTTCAAACGAAGAACATGTTTGTATTCGTGATCACCTAAGGATTCCAAAAATCGAGAGACATGTTCACGCGCATTACCGGTGCCGTCATACAAGGAGAATTGAGGGGAAGAGTACCCTCTCGGAAGAGGAATTCTTTGTACTTCAGGAGGATATGGGGGTTTATGCTGATGTATGTCCATAGAATCGCTTTTGTCTCGGTTTCGAAGAGGCGTTCCAAATATTCTCGTGTGACAAAATTGGACGATTGATTTCTCTCCGCTGGAGCTCCTGGACGAGTCTCTTCGTCTACAAAAGTATGCCCTGCTGAGGTATCGGCGCCAGGGGTATTGAAGGTGTTCCTCATTGGCTCTGGATGGAGTGATTCCTGTGGTAGCCGCTCCGTTAGTGTCTTGAGAAAAACAAGCACCTCCTTCTGAGTCGAAGCCATGTCCGTGTGGGCTCTAGCAATAACCTTCTATCTTTCCATCAAATCAGCAATGGTAATATAGGATCGACTTCCTATGGCTACTCTAGTCTCTCGTGATGATGGTGGAGTAGCAGCGGCTCTGGTGACGGTTGGAGGCGTCACACTTGAAGAAACGTTGGGAGTGGCGGCAGCGACTCTGGTGATCGGCGGTGTAACACCTGAAGGAACATTTTCTGCGCCGTTGCTATTGGAAGGTGGCGTATTAATGCCACTGGAAGGAGCGTTAGTACCGTGGATAATTTCAGTGCTAGTGTTCTCAGGATTTGTTGCTGATCCATACCTAAGTTCTACCATCTTGAGATCGAGGTTGAAAAATAAAATTGGGAATTGGAAATTGATATTGTAACCGAGAGATTAATCTCCCACTATGGTCACCAATTATTTGTGGGTGAAAAAGGTTTCAGCCGATTTTGGTAAATTCGTGTGTGTGGATGAGAAACGAGTCTAGACCCTAAACAATGTACTGCACGGGAGTACTTTTGATTCGAGAGATCAATCTGTACAATCCTGGCATAAACCAAGAAATGGTCATTCCAGGCTTGCTTCGGTCACAAAGTGAATGAGAAGGTTTGGTCTTAGGGAGGGAAGCGAAGAAAGTGTTGAGACAAGAATCGTTGATTCTGAAGGTGTGGTTGTTTACGACTTGTATCAGAAAGTAGAACTGGCTAGCAGAATTGAAAGCTATCAGGTGATTTCTAGATACTGTGTTGTTCTCCGACCAAAACTTGTTTTTTTGGTGGAAAATAGGTGAAACCTATTTATACAAGTGGTAATAAAACGTACCCTAGTCTCGTAGGATGTGAAAACGATTGGGTGGTGGAAGAGTAATGTGTAACGTCAGGAATTATGTTTCCATAATGAAGGAGGTGGATCCGTTTACACTATTACTTCTTTCCATTACTAACCGCCCCGCTTTATGACACTTTCTTTTAACGGGAGTATTGCACGCCGCACGTTGTAAACCGCCAGACCAATACCCTGATGAGTATCCCCCAGTTTGTGACATGTTTGATGTCTCGAGTGTTTTTTGTGGAAAACATATATCAATTTTCTACGTGTAGCAGGTTAAAATCAAGAGACTTGCCACGGGGAAATATCATGTGATGCTATTAGGTGCGTCTTGGCTGGTCGCCTAAAAGTTGCCACAAGTCTGCCAGTTCGGTGGCGAACTTGGATGGCTGAGATTCCATCTCATGAGGAAGGGTATCCCTTGATTATGACTACCTTTTGTTGGCGTATGATAATGGCACAGTGGCGTTTTGGTGTATGCCAGTGGCAATACGGCATGGATGGCATGGCTCGTGCATGCCAGTTGCACGGTGGTGCAAGTGGCGCCTGGCATAGCCATGGCCACTATATTTAGGCGGCCGGTCGCCTAAAACTTGCCACAATCCACTCATCTCGGTGGAGAACTTGGATGGCTGAGATTTCCTCTCATGAGGGAGGGTAGCCGTTGATTATGGATATCTTCTGTTGGCGCCTAATAATGGCACAATGACACCTTTAGTGCATGCCAGCAACATTGCGGCATGACTGGCATGGTTGGTGCATGCTAGTGGCTCGGTGGGGTGGATGGCATAGTTTGTGCATGCCAGCAGCATGATGGTGCAAGTGGAGCCTGGCGTAGCCATGGCCACTAAATTTTTGGCACGTTGGTGTTAGACTCAAATGTGGTGTGGCAACATCGGTTTCAATGGACAGATTAATCCCAGTGTTCTGCGGAACATTCTTTGGCTCGGTTGGCGCAACAACCTTGCGTAAATTAGGATTTGGCATGTCGAAACCCTAATTAGCATATATGGCATGCAGCATGTGGTAGGTGGCCGCGACATGGCATTTTATACAAATGATACCAGAGTCATGCCGGAGGAGCCATAGGCAGGCCACCATGTAGAAACGGCCACATGAACAAATATTTCCACGAGTGGCTATGGTGAGGTGCCTTTTTAGGGTTTCCTGAGTCCGTACAGCTTGTGGGATGTTGCGGGCCCGAGGTGGCATAGTTTCCTGCCACAATTGAAAATTAGGGTTTCATATACCGCCACTAGAGCATGGCCGCGCCTAGGGTTTAGGATAGCCAAATTGAAGTCCGTTGTGAAGATGGTCACGCACGGGGAGTGGGTTGGCAAGTTTTTGGCATGATGTCGCGGTAAGTAGCACGTTTGGCATGTGCGCCTGGCAAGCTTGCTTTGGCATGTTTGGCATGTCGTTTGGCATATGAGCCTGGCATGCTTGCTTTGGCATGTGCGCCTGGCGTGCTTGTTTTTGGCATGTTTGGCATGTCGTTTGGCATGTGCGCCTGGCATGCTTGTTTTTGACATGTTTGGCATGTCGTTAGCATGTTGGCACGGTTTTTGGAAGCCAGCTTAGTATGGCGACTTCTTCTTGATGCAATTTCCACCTCTTTTAAGGTTGTGGAAGGTTTAGAGCAACCTGATTGATCAATGAAAGTAAGGGTCCGGCCAAGCATGGGTGTGGCTACCTTTTGGTGCGCGTGGCAGGTTTAAAGCGACTTTATTGATCGACAAAGGAGTAGGGCAGGTTGGGTAGCGTGGGGCGTGGCCAAGTGGCGCCTGCGGCATGGCCACGCTTCCTCTCGTTGTTGCTCCTTCTCCGCGGATCTGTTACTCTTTGCTTTCTGATTTTAGGAAGGACTCTGCACCTATTAATCCGCGACGGATCAATTTCTTAGTTGCTTAAGAGTAATTTCGACCAAGGAGGTCTAATATACTGCACAGGCGCAAAACCCTAATTTTGCCAATTAGTCAGGTTCATGAGTTTTTGTGAGTTATCACAAAAAAATTAATTGGATTTTGTGTGCTGCCACAAAATTCCTTATTTATAGAGTGCAGTGTGCTTTCTATCTGAGCGTTTCGTGCATGGGCCTTAACTTTGGTACATGGAAATCCGTGCTACTCTGATGCGAGTGAACACAAATCGGTCATGCCATACCGATATTAAGGGTTCTGTCGGGGAACATAGCACAGGAAAAGTACTAAGTGAGTCTTATATTAATAAGTAATATAGGCAAGGCGCCGAGATTTACATAGCATCTGGGATTGTTGCTACATGCACCGGTCTGGATAAATTTCATGTAAATATATTGAACGGCTGAATAAATATGCCAGTGGAGAGGTTGACACTCATGGCTCTGTTTCCTTACAGAGTGACGTCACATCAGATGCAAGGTTTTACAATTTTAACCCTAAGTTAAAAACCGCCATCAACATATGTATACCTAGTTTTCACAAGGTGTCCTAGAGTCGCAATAATATTGGTCGATGATTATTAGGCTGGAAACATTCTCCATTAGTACATTATTAAAGAACACGTAATTGGGGAATATAAATTACTTTCCCTAACCAATAGTGTTTGCTAAATGGTGTTTTTTGGGGCGGAAATACTAAAATACCCTTCGGTTAATTAAAAACATTATGATCCGTCTCTTTAGCCCAATTTATTGCTTCTTTTTTAGTTGATATTCCCTACATAAGGACACCCACGGTATATTATAAGGTTCATTATAAGAAATCCCTAAGTAAAGTTCAAAATACTAGGTGAAAGTATTTTTTGGTAACATATCGGAGGAATTTTATAGTATTCCGACGTATCCCGACCAAGCGGTCTTGCATTTGTTAGATCAATTTATGTCACAATCTAAGGAGCGAATGAAAAGAAAATTAAATTAGTAAAAAAATGAAAATACTATGTCGAACTACAGTTCCGGCATGCTCGACCACAGTTCCAGCATGATAGTACTGAACCGAAATTGAAGACCAAATTTGAAACGCTTCTGGCATAAACATTTCATTTAAAAGTAACGCCGGAAACCTGGGTGCCGGCATGCTCATTACTTATGGTTCAACGCCTGTACCAAGTGCCGGCGTGGCCGATAAGTAATCAACCACGCCGATGTTTAGCTTTGGAAGTCACTACTTCCTGTATGTTTTTTTTTGTGGTACCGGCATGGTAATGTTAGAATTGAACCATGCCGGCTTGCATTTCAAAATGGGGGATATTGTTGGCCGGTATGGACGTAGTATGAATACTATGCCGGTAATGCTACTGCCGGCATTGTATTCATACTACATTCGTGCCGGCACCGAGCTATTTCAGCTGCAACAATGGTACATTCAAAGAGAAAAAATCAAATTTACAACACATTGGCATCTTTACCTGAGTATTGGGAGTGCTTGTATGTTGAACTTGTTTACTCTCTTGAGTTGGTTCTTCACGAAACACTTCATGCTCAAAAAAATCATGATCCAAGGGTGTTGGTTCCACATATAATTGCAATTGTGAATTGTTTTCATTAGCAGAAGATTCAAGATACACTCCTTGTTATAGTTGAGTTAAAGATTCAGCAGCAATTATCTCTTTACAATCATCCACCATTTTCACCAAAAAAGGTTCTCTCTCAATTTTTTTCCCTCCTTCTACTCTCATCTCACTCAAATATACACACTAATCATTTAACAAATACTTATGAATATTCCTAATTATAATTAAATACTAAATCTAATTAGTGAGGGATAGATTATGAATTAGTTAAAATACATAGATAAGGGGTGATCCTGTTTTGATATTCAAATCCAGGTTTTGTCCTTTTCCTCTATCCCCAATTAATATAAGTATCCGCCAATTGCGCATTCTTATTAAAAATGATGTTCTCAGCAAAACCTGAACCTCCCTAGACACACGTATGTAACGGGAGTTTAATAAATGAACGATCTGTCATGTTAACCCCGCAGAAAATATAATTAAACCAGAAGCTACCTGCCATGTTTTGATCCTCAATCTATTTTGAGTTAGCCAGAAAGGCTCTATAAACCACCACATCATGCACTTGAGAACAAGAATTATATTTCCCTAAACTTCGTGAAGCTTCGTGACCGACAGATGGAGACTAACTCCACTAGATGTTTTGTCTTGGTTTAATAAAGCTTTGTGACTGATTTCTTTCCCTGGTTTCTTATTATGTACATATATATTTACATACTCATAGTTTGCAATTTAAGCGATCAAAAACTTATTTATATAGTAGAACATCTATAAAAGAATATTCTAGGGACCACAAGAAATTATTATTTAATGGAAGTTATTTTTATATGGAGGTCTTCCTTGAAACGAACAACAGTTATATATGTGCCATGATAAAACATAATTATGCACAACAGACATCACAATGTACCTAGGCAATACAAATATTAGTTAAATTTTGTTTATTTTCACTTGTATGATACTTATGATAAATACACGAAGTTTGCTATGAAACACAATGTACCCAGGAAATACGTAAGAAAACATAAGTTTTGTTTAGTTTCACATGTGAAATTTGTTTTGTTTCACATGTATTAGTTAAATACATGAAGTTTGCTATGTAACACAATCCACACAAAATTCAACAATGATACGAAAAATCGACAAACGAAATCATACGACCAAAGATATTTAAATTAGTGTAAAAAAAACATCATTCACTATAAAACTTAAAAGGATTTTTCAAACTGGTTAAAAGAATCTCTTCGCCTTAAACTTGATGTACGATATATATATATATATATATATTGTTCTGAACTCCAACCATGTAATATTCTCTATTTCCCTACTCAAAGTCATTTGACTAGGGTTGCACAAGACCCTCCCATGATACCCAAACCTGCCCGTACCCGTAAAATCCGTGGGTTTTTTGTCCAAACCCACCCACTGTGGGTGCGGGGTTGGTTATGAAAAAAAAACTGTTGTCTGTGGGTGCGAGGTTGGTTTTAGCTTATACCCGCCCATACCCGCCCACAAAACCCGCAAATTATATACCATTAGATAGAACTAATCCTAGCCGTCCATTATGAACTAATCCTGACGTGCAGTCTTGGAACTATGCAGGTCCATCGACTAGACCAACTAAGATTCACTGTTCTGTTCATCGTTGTATTTTTCTCCGTAGCCTCCAAAGTGAATTTAAGGGTCGTAGGATGTAGGATATCCTCATTGAATTGCAACTGCTGAACACTAGCAAAATCTAGGCTGTAAACTCTTATTTTCTTGTCAATTCGATCCAAGTTTTTTTTTCTTTTCATTTTAGGCTGCGTGCAGTGTTCATCATTTGTGTAGGGAAAAGTTTAGCAACCTGAAAAAGCATCTACGTGAAAACAGTTTTAAAAGAAAACTCTGAATGTTGCATGTCACCAACTAGTATTCTGATTTGGAGTAAACAGTAGTCATTAGACTGTCTATTTGTATAGATTATACATTACTATAAGAACTCTGAACTCCTTCCAAGGATTAATAATACTAATTAACTTAATTAATTAAGCTGTAATGATGTACTATAATAGTATATAATGATTTCTACTGAATGATTATAGAATATAAAGTGGGTTTAAGCGGGTTTAAACCCATACCCGCTCAACCCGTAGCGGGCGAGTAACAAAACTCGCCCATTGTTTGTGAGTGCGGGGTTAGTTATGAAAAAAATCGCAGTCTGTGGGTGCGAGATTGGTTTTAGCTTATCCCCGCCCATGTGCAGCCCTACATTTGACTAAAAAATTGTAACCTCATTCTATCTATAGTGAAAACCCTCAACACCCCATGGATGTAGGCCTTAGATATGAACCACGTGCGTTTACGTTTTGCACTTAATTATTGTTATCATGTTTATATTTTCCATCTCTGTTATTGATATTCATGTTTGCTATGCGTTCTAACTGTATTTGAAGTAACGTACATGCACAATGATGATGTGCTTCGTTTAACATTGTCCATCTTTCTTTTTTATCAACAAGTTAGCTTATTTATTCGATCCATTATATTTTCTACTTCGAACATTGATTGTGGACACGAAGGCATCTTCGTTATTTTGGTGTTCACATTAAGAGTTCAAACAATTATAAAAAAGAAAGAATGTAAACTGTGGATTTCACTACTACAATTGAAGACGAAAATTTAATTAAACATCACTTAAAAGAGCCGAGTTTCGGAAAAACTGAAAAAGGTAAATCAAGTTGCAAAGATTACTGAATATATATAAACTCTTCAAAAGGAAAAAAACAAGTACCAACTGCAGAAAATTCATGGAAGCATATACTAGCAAATATACACCAACAAAGGAAATTCAAAAACAACCAAAAAAAACTTTCATATGAGTCCTGGAAAAACAATCAAATTATGCCATTTTCTCAACTAGTACCAGTACCTTTTCGTTTCCATTCTTACATCATTCTGGTATATCTCATTCAATTTCTTTATCTTCTTTGGTTTCTTGATTTTTTCCACTTCATTAAACTCTTCTTTTTTCACTTCGTTAGTCTCTTATTTCACTTCCTTGTAACCCTTCTCAAATATTTCTTCACTGGTCCCAAAACTTTATATATGAGATCTAGCGTTGTTTTTAAAGTTTCTGAAGAAGACGTGGCTCTTGCACTCTTTAAACAAAGATGGAATACAAATTATCTGGACGAAGACGAAGATGACTACAATGCAAACATGGCTCTGACACTCTTAAATAGATCTATCATATGATTAATATAACTAACAACTCAAACAAAAAAAGAAAAGAAATTACTCCGCCTTTATTGATATCTGTTTCACTCCAAACATGTTGCATGCCAACAATTATTTAATTTTCATTTAAGAGTTAAAAATACGATGGAATACAAACTAGATGCAAACTAGGTTTAAATAGCTATTAATACCTTAAACGGAAAATACCACGTTAATATATATGTCAAGTCTAAACCCTAGAATTTCGGGTCCATGTCAAATAATAGTAGGAAACTGATGGGCACCATAGAAAATCAGTTTTCCATTATTCTTAAATAAGGAAGACCGACTATTATGACAAAATCAGATGATAAAAAAAGTAAGTACAGTAGAACCTTTGTATAAGAATATCCTAGGGACCACTAGAAATTATTCTTATATGGAAGGTCTTCCTTGAAACGATCAATAGTTATATATGTACCTAGAAGAAAATATAATTACGCACAACAAACATCACAATATACCTAGGCAATACAAATATTAGTTAAATTTTGTTTAGTTTCGCATGTACGATACATGTGGTAAATACCCGAAGTTTGCTATGCAACATAATTTACCTAGAAAATACGTAGGAAAACATAAGTTTGTTTAGTTTCACGTGTGAAATTTGTTTAGTTTCACATGTATTAGTTAAATACATGAAGTTTTCTATGTAACAAAATTCACACAAAATTCAACAAAGATACGGAAAATCGACAAACAAATCATACGAACAAAGATATTTAAATGAGTCGTGCAAAAAACAACAACATCATACACTATAAAACTTAAAAGGATTTTTCAAACTGGTTAAAAGAATCTCTTCGTCTTAAACTTTGATGTACGATATGACCTATATTATTATTCTGTATTATTCTTATATGGAGGTAAGTTCCTTAAGACGGGACCGGAAAAAAATATGATTTATTTCAATATGGAATTTATTCTTAAATATAACTGGCCCAAATCGGGACCAAAAATTTTTATTCTTATACGAAGGTTATTCCTATATGGAGTGTTCTGATATAGAGGTTCTATTGTATGTGTTGTAAATGAGATTATTTGCCAATCATCGGTTAGTCCTTTAGATGTATACTATACATGAATATGTCGTGTCTAGTGGAATATACCCTTTCAGTTCCTTCTTATTTGTTCTTTATTTCCTTGGCCAACTCTTTAGCCGCACGTTTGTCGACTCGTTCGCTCTCTGACTCGCAGGCCATTGTTTCTCGTTTTAGAATAATATGTGTTACTTAAGTAAGAAGAATACATCCTAAGTTTTCCTAACAAACCTATCATTAAATACCAGATACTAGACAATGCTGGAAGTATAACATCTGCGTAAGCAAGCTTTCGATTGCTCTATTAATTCATCTCTAATATCATATCAAATATCATATCAAATTAATCATATCCAATTTTCTTTTGAAAAAAACATAACACCTTCATACATATCATTGTATTTGCACCTATAATTGAATATTATTTTCATTGTGAAAAATAAATAAATTTAGTTTACGTCCACGTATATAATAGGAACCGTAAATATATATCTAGCCACGAACAAAGATGGTCCACTAAAGTATGTTTTGTACAAGTCAATATCAATTGGTGATCAAGAACTTCTGCAGTGTCAAAGGAAGAACTACACATATATTGATTCTATTGGAGCAAGAATGTTTGAGATATCGATGACACAAACGGATAAAACAGTTCTTGTTTGTAGCAACCGAAAATAAAATAAAAATGAAAAAGAAAACGACCAAAAGAATAAGGAAATCATGCTTATTCTTCAATTGTTCCAACAACTAAAACCGATTATGAAGAAATAATATCAAATTTAAAAAAAAAAGATTTTAATACCTAACAAGAAATATTCATTCAATAATTTTCCAAAAGAAAATACAACACATTAATTGAATGAGCATATATAATTTAAGTTTCTAGTTAATGAAAAATGTATTTCTAGCATGCTTGATTCAATCATTCATAGCGATTCTCATCTTTTTCTTCGTCCTCATCTCCATATAAATCTTCAATTGATTAAAATATTTATCATCACCAGAATCTTCATATTCCTCCGCATAAACATGTTCACCTGCGTATTCATCATTATCTTGAGCATCATGCACCTGGAACTTGTTGATCTGCATTGGAAGATTTTTCATCGGATATTTTTTCTTCTGATGAAGTGTCATATATATCTTTCTCTCACTCTTCATTTGATTCTTCAAAACTTGACATATTCGTGGGTTGCACTATACCTTGGTAAAATTTGATGTGCTTAATAAGATCAGCTCGTAGTTGGTGGTAGGCATCAACATTCGTCAAACTTGAAACATGAACATGTTCTCCAGTTGGCTCTTGTAACGGAACTGGAACAACTGCGGCCCATTCCTCATCTTGACGTTCATACTCAATGATCATGTTATGCAAAATGAGACAACATTTCATCATCAAGTTAAAGTCACGTTGTTTCCAATACTTACATGGCGATCCGAAAATCCTAAATTTTCCTTGAAGAACTCCAAAGCGAGTTCAACATTCTTCCTCTTAGCCAATTGATACTTGTTAACCCTTATCCAATTTGAAATATCCAATGTTACCCGGTAAGCTTGTACAATAGTCGACAACTTTGGATAGATGTTGTCAGCTAGAAAATAACACATATGGTATTGATGTCCGTTGATAACGTAATCACAGAGAGGTGCTACACCGTTGAGCATGTTATCAAAAAGTGGTGAATGTGCCAACATACTAAGATCGTTATTTAACCCCCAGACATTCCAAAACAAGTATGCCAACCATAAATCATGTGATGCCACCGCCATGAACATCATATGACAAACATTGTATGTACCCCTAGATGTTCCTTGCCAAGCTACGGGACAATTCTTCCAAGGCCATTGCATACAATCCACCCTGCCAAGCATTTCAGCAAATCCTCGTTCAACATTTTCTGCTAGCAACCTCTTCACATCTTCATTAGTAGGTTATCGCAAGTATCTTTTTCCAAAAGTGTTGCATATTGCATTGCAAAATCTCTTTAGATAGTATTATACTGTTGTTGGTCCAGTAAGAGTGTAATCCTCGATACTATCAGCAGAGATACTTTGGAACAAAAATTTCATCACAATAACCATTTTCATATGTAGAGAATGCCTGATAGTGCTTGTTGCATCTGGACGTGGATATGATTCTTCATCCAATCCAAGTAATTTTCCTAATACTTTCCAAAAAAAATCTTGCTTCATACCAAGATGTTGTTTGAAATCTATTGGAGTATAAGTACCTCCCTTAGTAAAATAATCCCACATCATTTGGCCATCATGCCGTACTCGAGCTCTTCCAAGTCGTCGTCGTGTCTGCATTTCATTAGGCACCGGCTAATAAATTATACCACATCCAATGTCAAACAATAACAAGACTTTTTCTTCTTCGTCACTTGAAGTATCCAGATGGATTCCATACATAATTCTCACATAAATACGCATGAGACTTATCTTGTACCTTACAACAACAATTTAATTTTTCAATACGATACATAAAATTCAACTTATTCATCACCAATACATCAAAATTTAGTAAAAATAAATCCATGCATCACCAATAAATCAAATAAACAAGATTAATCTTAGGTTCTTACATACATCTGTATCCAAAATGTTATGCTTGAGTTATATATAATGTAATTAATTAACTTAAAATCAATAATTTAATGATTATCAAAATAAATTGAATATTGAAACCTGAAAACGTAATTAATTACCTTTAACTCGTTTGTGGATGAACTCTAATATTAAAAGTTGGAATAGAACCATGGTCAAATAGAGTACAAACCCTTTTAGTATCGCAACAACAAAATCCGTCCTAGAATACTAATATAGATCAAGGGGGTAAAAAAAAGGCTAAGAGCGTCCATAATGGACGAGCAAAACTAAATTTGGTCGAGAAACCAATCGCAATATGAAAAAAAACCAAGTATGGTGGGGTTTTTTAGGGTTCCGGAATATATTTAGCTTGAAATACGGCTAAAACTATATTTGGTCGGACGGAGCTTAAAAGTGCGTCTGAAATGGTGCGCATCTATAATAACCGTTTGATGGTGAGGCGAAGACTTAAAATCCGTCCAGTACAAGCGCAAGTATAAACTCCTCCCTACCAGGCGTGATTTCCAACCTTTTATGTACGGCTGTGTGGGGCAGACGCATTATGTACGCCTGTTAAATTTACCCCAATTCGTAAAATTGGTCGTGATGTTATATGAAAATGGTGGCTGACCACCAGAAGCTTCTATAACATAAGCACAACTTAATTTAATATAAATTTTGACTTAGTCAAAATGATATGTTAAGACGGGTCTTATGGGCATGCTCAAGCCCTTTCCAACCAAGAAACTGTGGCCATAGGTGGGTATTCCCGCAAGGCTTTCCTAGTGTGCGGGAATCTCAGCGGGAAGACTCCCAAAACGGCTATCCATTAGCCTTTTTGAAAAAGCAGAAAACGGTCGTTAACCGTTCTTCTTTATAATAACGGACCACCATTGTCCGTTCCACTGGAACAGTTAATCATCGACCGTTTTTCCTTTCATAGAACGGTAAATGCCTGCCCGTTCCTTGACCTTTTTTCGTTTACACTCCACGTACACTCAATCACAGTTTATGTTTTGTTTTGACAATAGTATTTACGCTAGACGGGTAGACACAGTTGAGGCTAGGTATCGTATTTAGTTTGTGGAATATGGTTGTTGTAATGTACACATGGAGTTTCTAAGTCGTATTTAGTTTGTATAATATGTAAATATAAGTGACAAAGATGTGTAAACAATTTTATTTTATTTGAGTACTTAAACTAAGTAGTACATCAAATTAAAATTACTGGAAAGTAAACCTAACTCACTGTCGTAGGCATCGCGAATGCACTTAGTCGGTGCAGCAACCCTTTAAACCGTTAGGTGTCCCTAACGACCGAGTTTAGTCTCGGGAGGTTTTGCCAGAGATGTACCCGCAAAATCTATAGTGTTGGCGCAGCAAAAATAATCTTCGTCACCATCTTCACCCTCTTCACGACATAATATCTCGGGATCTTATTCTTCAGGCAATCTCTGCTTCAGGAGTAAATAACATTCGTATAATTGGAATGCTTTACCGGTTGCAGCTTCGTATCTATGTTGCGAATGCACTTCCTATATTATACAACCAAATATTAAATTATGTTATTAAAAATATGTTTTCAAAATTTAAGATGTTAGTCCAAAATTTGTACACTTAACATTTGTTCGTTATCCATCCAGAAGGCATGTTTCTTAAAAGTGGAACCAAAACACTTAGGTACAGCTTAACCTTTCTCTTAATATTTGGAACCTGTTTTGTAAAACTCTAGATGTTCTCTGGTGTAGGTTTCCGTTCCTAACCGTCAAATATAGAACCACAAGCTCCCATAAATTGACCCCTGAAATAATATTTCTTGTTTCTCCTTCAGCGACAAAGACATTAATCCAAGACTGGAAGATAGTTGCATCTTCAAGAGGGGTGAATCTGGCGACCATGACTACTAAAATAATAAAAGGAGGTGCTGAAAATTAAAGAGAAGATATCACTCTAGTATAAATAAGATGTTCATAATTTGGTTGTGTTGTTTTGGTATAAAGCAACATTATTTATAGTACATTGCCTGTCTTTTTGGTATCTCAATTTTCAAATCTTACTACTGCTATTGTGGTCTAGTGTAGTCACTTTTTTTACTGATGCATTTATGTCGGGTCGAGTTTTCTTATCACCAGTTGTTGGTTTAGTCATATCACTCATAAACTTATTACACTATTTGCGAATCTGTAAGTGAGTTTTCTTATCACCAGTTGTCGGTTTCGTCGGTTCACTCATTAATTTATTACATTATTAAAGATTCGGTAATTGAGTTGACGTATCAATGTATTTTTCATCTTTCGACATATCAACTCACATAAATTATCTCGACATATATGTTCCTGATTGTATTTTCATTCACTTTAATACGTGTCCATCTAGTATTCTTGTGGAGTGCAACTTGAGCATCGTCATGATGTATTTCAATTTTTTGAATCTTCAGTATGTTTGGTCGTAACATATCTGGTCGACTACTTTTACAAATAAATACATGTACTTGTTTTAAGACTCATCAGATCAATTTCTTAAATTTTAGTGAGTTTTCATATTGATGTGTTTCTTGTTGCGTGAATTCTATATTATTCAATTATTTTACTTTGCAGTATGGTAACATTTTATACTTTTCTATAAAATCCCTTGAATTGGATCACAAATAGCATACCCTCATTCTATATGCAATAAGATCTTTTAGTAAGTTTTGTAGAAAATATTAGTGATGAGGTTTAGTAATGAAGAAGATGTCGGTGTTGTGGAAGCATGGATTTTGGAAACTAATCGAGCCACAATCCCAGGAGAAGTATATCAATCAACCGAATTTTGGAACCGCGTTTTCCAAAATTTTGAAGATAGTACCGTAAACGACAATAGAAGAACAAAGAAGTCAGTAACAAAGAGATTCAACCAAATTAATGCTGAAATCCAAACCTTTGTTACTATTCTGTTTGATATCAACTTGAAGCATGCATCAGTGTCATACGAAGTTCGAGTAAGGATATAATAAAAACTAGTTAATAAGTTGATTAACTATGTACTCTAATGTCAAATGTTTTATGTTAAGTTATCATGTTAATGTTTTCTTTTTATTTTGCAGAAAATGAAAGCTCGGATCGAGTATCGTGAAGACACGAAGAAACCTTTTAAATTTGATGCATTGTATGAGCAATTGAAAGATGTTGTACCTTGTTATAATCTTGAATGAATATATCAGTGCGAACATGTTTTTTAATAAGCAGAATAGTCTTAAATTCAAACATCAAATGAATACAATAGGATTAAAGTTAAAAAATACTCTAATTAAATAAAATCATCTCGAAATTAAAATAAACTAATTAACAACACCACTAATTAACTAATAACCGAGACAACTAATTAACCATTAAACAAGACAACTAATAACCAAGAAAACCAACTAACCATATTAAGCATGTCAATTAAATAACTAATTACGAGGATCGTATCCCAACCGGGTACATATTTTCTCTTGCATCTTTGTTACTGCATATTTCTTCCATTCAGGCAGCATTTCCACATCCGTTAATAATATTTCCATATCTTTATGCCTAATGGTCATTTCTTCATTGTGGGATTTTTTCTCTCTAGCCAAGGTATCCCTTGTCCCATTTTCAACTAACTGGCGCATTAACTCATTTTCAGCTAATTTTTTTCTTCATGTTTGACTGCAGCCTTCTTCCCAAAATAATGAATCATGTTGTTCCAGCCTCGTTCTGCAACTTTAGCCATGGAATTTTCCTTCTTAGTCTTATATCTGCTAGGTCCCCTTGGTTTATCTTTTGCAAAAAAGTTTGTTTGTGTTTGGGTTTCCGTTGATGTATCTGTGCCATCACCATCTTCAGTTTCTGAAACAACCATAGGAATCAGGGTGGACTGACTAGGTTCACCATGATGGTTTCTTAAATTTTCCGGGTCACAACCTTCAACATGCTACCTCAAAACTGCGAAAATCGCGTTATGTTTCCAGGATTTTCCCCCCTTCCTTCCACAAACTTCATTCTTGATTCTATGTACTGCAACCATATTTTGGGAAAATGTCAATGAAGTAAACTTCTAAATTAATATTATCATATGAAATTAAATTAAAATTAATAACATTGTTTGTATGATGAAACTTACGATTTGTCCATCAGTCCATCCACTAGGAGGGTTCCTGAGAAAAGCCGCCACAATTGCAGCAAATCTTCTGCAATATGTTTTGAGGGTAGTCATTCTGTTTTAAAGCACTTTCCGAGTCCGGTTTGTACGTGTGCCAAAAGTGCGGTGGTATCCCGGTTCGATTTTATCCCAGAAAGTTTCTGAATCTTGATACCTCCCGACTACTGAATCGGTTGCAAACATAACATAAGCTTTTGCAATTGCCATATCTTCTGCTCGTGTAAAATTAACCATTATTTTTTGGAACAAGTAAAATAAATCAAACCAAAAAATAAAATAATTGCAAAGAGATATAAGATTTTGAAGTGATTTTCAGGTGAGTGTAGTAATATGATGGCTAGATTTGGATTGGTGTGAATTATTTGTTACCAAAAATCACATATATATAAGGCGTTTTCAAAAAAATATTGTTATATTAAAACGGCATATGATTAGCCATTTCTGATTTTTGTCCGCAGGATGATTCTAGTCGTTGAAGATCTAACAAACAAGAAATGAAATGGCTAACAGTCAGCCGTTTAAACGGTTGATAGTTACCCGTTCTACTGTGGTTGTAGTTAGATCACCAACAATCTTTTTAATATAACAGTTACCTGGAAGAACTGCTAACAATTAACCGTTTTTCTATAACGTTCAAATTTCAAACCATGTATATATATCGGAGGTTGAATTTTACTTCACCACCATCAAATATCAAACTTAAATTTCACCACTCAAGTTTTACCGTTTGATTTATCAAATTTGGAATTCTACATTTTGTTTTCTGTTAGTTTTTAGAAAAAATAATGGTTAATTTTAGTGAACAAGAAGATATTCAACTTGTGAGAAGCTTTTGCACTGTAGTTGATCGACCAGATTTTTTGGATATGCCAGCTGAAACTTTTTGGAACAATATATCGGTCAAGTTTCATTCAAGAGCGGGTGTGACCCAAAGATTTTTGAATGCTCTTCGGTGTCGCCTAGCTTTCCTCAAGGTAAATTGCAGGGATTTTAGGATTTGTCTACGGGAAGCAGATAATGACGCAATTATATCCATAATTAAGTTTAATGAGCATGGTAGGGGAACATTTCGTCACTCAAGCGTTAACGATATATTTGGAGTGCATTTGTCAATCAATCCATAAAATATCCTATAATATACCAAGTTATTTAAAGAATATATAATATGCTTATTTTATAGGTTATCTTAAGGTTGTGTGTTTCTATGTTGTGTTATTTAACAAATGTAATGTATTTTATTTTTTCCTGCAAATATAATGTTTTTTCTTAGTACCTGCAAATGTAATATTTTTAATATATTCCAGCAAATGTAATGTTTTTTCTTAATTTAAATTTTTAGTAACCATGTCTCACCGCTTACATAAATAAAAAAACATATAATAAATCATTATGAATCGGAGGCCAAAAAAACTTGTCCTGGGTCGTAATGGTCTTGATAAACATCATCCTCGTCCGTGTCTTCTCCCGAATCCAACTCGTTGCCTATCGCATCTTCAGGCATGTCATCATCCCTTAGACCTTGACCATGTCATTCCCATATATGAGCTGCAAGATCCGTACGAAGTCTCTCCTGAAGAACTGGTTTTGTAATGCCTCGCTCGTCTGCCTCAAGTTTCCGATTATAGGTGCATGAGGTGGGTCTGGCATATATTTCCACTGCGGGTCACGATGTTCATCCTCTACAACGATATTATGCAATATCAAGCAGGTTCTCATGATCGATTTCATATCTTGCTTTTCCCAGTAGTTACATCTGTGGTAAAGGATCCTAAATTTACTTCCCAGTGTCCCAAATGCCTGTTCCACATATTTCGTCTTAGCAATTTGATATTTGTTAAATAACTCGAGAATTGGAATACCACTGGGTGCACCGTAATCTTAGACTAACACAGAGTAACTCTTATAAATTATATCCACTAAATAATACCCCTGCGTGTACTGGTTCCTATTGATAGTAAAATGACAAGGTGGTGCAACACCATTGAGATTGTCATCAAACAAATTGGAGGATTCAAAACATTAAGATCATGGCTTGATCCACCCACTCCAAAATAACCATGCCAAAACCACCTATCGTATGAAGCAACCGCCTCAAGAACACAGATGGGATAACTTTTGTGGCATGTGTGTGTTCCCTCCCGTCCATCGGACTCACCCTCCAACCCCAATGCATACAGTCCAGGATACCAAGTATTCATAGTAAGCCTCTAGCTGCGTTCTCATTCATCAGCCACTTGATATCATTCACAGTGGGACGTCTCATGTATTCCTCATTAAACCCAAACATAATTGCATCACAAAACTTCTTAATATAATAGTAAATAATAGAAGCAGCCATACGGGTATAATCATCAATGATATCAGGTGGGATACCTTTACAAAGACACTTCATAACGGGATACATTTTCATGTGTGGGCTATGCCCTGGAATTCTTGCAGCATCTTTTCTTTGACAAAAGTCGGGGTCAACCTCACATATTTTGTGCATAATTCTTAAGAAAAGGGGTCGATACATACCTAAACGGCCATGGAACTTTTTCGGTCCCCAAGTGCAACCATCATTGAAATAACCTGCATCAACCTTGCATCCGCTTCGGCACGATTTCTATTCATTGATTCTCTCTTCGTCACTTGGGTTGGAACGGGTTGATGCAAATTATGAGTATTTTGCAGCATACATTGATATAGCATGAGAAGATTTCGATTTGTATCTTCGTCATCTGAATCATCGGCTAGACGAACCCCCAATTTGATTGACATATATCTCCTTAAAGACATTCTTCAATTAACAACAACACCGGAGTAACAATGAAATGATGTCAAAATGGACATCTAACAAAGTCAACACAAGAATTCAAGTATAACAAAGTTTAGTACCACCAACATTTGCAAATGAATTCCAACAAAACTGCAGCGTTTTATGACCATGATAATATCAATAACGTCTAAATTACATATACAATTAGACATATAATCCAAATTATCTCATTTTCAATCATGCCAAATCATATAACTTGTAAATAACATATACAATTAGACATACTATTTAAGTCCCTAAAATCAACAATTTTAAAAAAAATTCAAGTCCTCACAGAGTGGTAACTAATTCAATTAACAAATTCAAGTCCTCACCGAGTAGTAACTAATTCAATTTATGTTATTCATCTCACAATTAATGAAAATCGTTTCAATTGAAAAAAATTAAAAAAAAAAAATCAGGGTTTTAAGTTTATTGGATTACCTTTGATTATTAAGATGATTAACCTCCTCAAAAATATCCCCAGCTTTCAATTAAAAGCTTCCTCAACAAAATCAAATCCTGAAATTGTGTAGGTGATGTTTATTTGGTTATTTAGGGTTTTTGTTTGAGAAGAGAGGGAAGAAAGGGGAAGAACATGAATGAATTGTGTTCGTTGTTCCTGGAACTTTAGCCTAAACAGGAAACGACTAATGGTTAGCCGGTGCAACAGGGTTTGAGTGGTCAAGATAGGGATAACGGTTAATGGATAACCGTTTTCTTGGAAACGGGCGATCAATGACCGTTATCTAGAGAACAGTTTATTGTTGTCCGTTTTTTTTCTTCTTAAAACGGCTAACGGTTAACCGTCCCTGAATTTCTCTGGGAAAAACCACAAGAACCATACCATTCCCAGACTAATGCGTAAAAGTGTTTGGAAAATGGCTCGGAATCGCCACTAGACCGGGTCTAAGTATATGTAAAGACACGTCTCTTTAAAGTTTGACGCACCTTGGTTTTGTTCATAGGTGTTAGTTTGACTTTTTAAGTGGTTTAATAAGCTTAAGGAAACTTGCATGACATTTACAAAAACTTGAATTGGCGTATCTTTAATAACTTCGTCTATCGACCAGGCGAACGTTAAATCTTCCCCTGATATCAGAAATGAAAGTATGTATACTTTAAAGTAGAAAATACCATATAGTCCTAGGAATAATATATTAGAGTGAGTCTAGTCCAATTGACCTAGTCAATTGTCTGTTTGGTCCTTTTTGTAAATATAAAGTATAGTTTGGTCCTAGAAATAATGATTTGGTCCTGGGGTGGATAATACCCACGCGGGATGATTTCATGAATGATGTAATTATCAAATGGTAGTGGCAGAAATACCCTTTTAATTGGGACCATATATATACTCATTATTAAGAGAGAAGAGAATAATTTTCAGATTTATTTTATCTCACCTATATTTTTCCAGATCTACTTTTTTTTCTTCTTTTTTCTTTCTCTTTTTTCTTTCTGCTGCTATTGTTGAAGATTAAAGATGAAGATTTATTTTTAAAGATTGATTTGGTTTGATTATAGAGACCGATTTAATTTTTTATTACAAAGATTTTGATTTTTTAGTACGAAAATCTTGATTTGATTATAAAAATCGAAGATGAACTCATGTTGAAGATGATGAAGACGAGGATGATGAAGATGATGACGAAGAAGATGAAGATTTGTGTGTTTTTTCTTCGTTTTTGTTGCTGCTGTTGTTGAAGATGAATGACGACGATGATTTTGATGAAGTTCATTGTTGCTGCTATTGTTGAAGATGACGAAGAATTTATTTCTGCTACTGTTGAAGACGACGAAGACGATGAAGAAGATGATGCTGCAGTTCATTCCAGAAATGAACTCTATTTTTTAGGTTTTTATACGAAGTTCATTTCTGGAATGAATTCTGTTTTTTTAGGTTTTTATATGGAGTTCATTTCTGGAATGAGCTCTGTTTTTTTTTTTAGGTTTTTATATGGAGTTCATTTCTGGAATGAACTCTGTTTTTTTAGGTTTTTATATGGAGTTCATTTCAGGAATGAACTCTGTTTTTCTTTAGGTTTTTATGTGGAGTTCATTTCTGGAATGAACTCTGGTTTATATGTTTTCTGAAAAAATAAGTAGAAATTAACATGAGTTTATTTTGACGAATGAACTGTTACAAAAAAATAAGTAAAAATTAACACGGAAGGGTAATTTTGTTTGTTTTATATTTTTAAATTATTATGGATCAAACAGTAAAAGAGTTCTCCCAAAAGACCAAATAGATATGGGCCCACCTAAAAAAAGGACCAAACGATTATTTTTCCCCACTTTAAATCCTGGAATTTCCGCCCCGGTCAATGGCACAGAACCCAAGTTTTGGTCCTGGTCATTCGATACCAGAGAACCACACACTCATCTTCTTTACTCTGTGGGCTCCACAAGACACAGTAAGTCCTCTTTTCGTTAAAAACAAAATGATGTGTAAATCAAGAGTTCTTTCTTCTCTATTTCAGTTTCTTGTTCTAATTCATCTGTTTGTTTCACAAAAGAGAATGGTTTGGACCCTTGGCCTTGATTCAGCTTCCAAGTAGAAATAAGTCTGAAAATGTTTGTTAAAGATTATGGAGTTGTTTGAAATTTTAGGTTAAATAAGAGGATGAAAACAGAAACAGAAAATGGTGTACCCCTGATTTCAAGGCTCTTTCGATTCTTTTAGACAATAATTCGACCTTTCCCAATAAATTTGGCGAGTACAAACGGTCTCTCGAATTATGCCTTCCAAAATGAAATTTCAACAAGTAAGTTTCTAAGCCATTCCGTCTCCTTACATGCATCGGTTAACGCTATCAATTCTGACAACATTGTTGAGTCAGAAATACAGGTCTGCTTCTTGGAACTCCAAGACACAACAACACCTCCTAATGTAAATATCCATCCACCAGTCGACTTGGATTTGGATTCTACATTGTTCCAGGTAGCATCACTGTATCCTTCTAATACAGCGGGATAGTCGTTATAATGCAAACCATAGTCAATGGTTCCTTTCAAGTAAGCCAAAACTCTTGAAACTGCTTTCCAGTGTTCAACTCCTGGGTTACTTGAGAAACGACATAGCAATCCCGCGACATGATCTATGTCCGGTCTTGTGCAATGCATATCATACATAAGACTTCCAATAATACTAGAATACTCAAGTGGTGCATGAGTACGCACAGTGTTCTTCATTAACTTTATAGTAGGTTCTAAAGGAGTAGGGGCTGGTTTGTCATCAAAATGACCATACTTCTTGAGAAATTTCTCAATGTAATGAGATTGGGTTAAAACCAACTCATCTCCCTTTCTTAGGATTTTGATTCCCAAGATCACATCAGCCTCCCATAAGTCCTTCATATCAAAGTTAGAGTTAAGAAACTTCTTTGTTTCTTCCACACGAGATATGTCAGATCCAAAAAAAAATTCACGAGACGCTGTCTCGGACTCTGCTAGGAGGCGTTGCCCCCTAGACCCCTACGACCTGACCGGTCAGGTCGATCACCGTATAACTCTGCGTAGCGGCAAACCTTGAAAATATCCAACATGAGTTAAAGGAGATGGTTACAGAAACGATATCCAGGTACATTTTCAAGCTCAATCTATTCTGAATTTGCTCATCATGTCAAGTATTACTGTATTAGCATGATGTGACAAAACCCATTGGATGGGATTCAAGATCATGAAGAAACCTACTTACTGAGTTAGAAATATGTGACCTTTGATGGCATGTGGATAGGTTCAATTCTCATTTGTTTGAAATTTAGAGAACAGTGGGAGAAACCTATTGTTTGGTCCTTTCAAAAAGAGAGAACGTACCCGAATCATTGAGTAACTGATTGTTTGTTAGAATTATGAATTGGATATCATATCAAATAGCATTGCAGACCCTATTTCTGTTGTTTACAACTAATAGCGTAGTATCCATGAAGGACATTGTGTTAAGGTATCTGTAGCCGGCATGTTATCCTGATTTCCCATCTTGCTTCCAACAAAACAATTTTCCCAGCAAAAGTAGTCTTTGTATACACATTTAGATGCTTGCCGATTGTAAATAATAAATTGACTATGAGAGAAGCAATTGCCGACTTTGCAAAGCCAAACTGGACAGAAAACACTGCTAAATGATATTACGTTATACAAGAAAATTTCAATGCAAAGTTGTAGATGTTTTATTTCAGTAAGAGTGGTGTGACTTGTGAGGTCGTAAAGTCTTACAGCTTAACATCTTTATCTTATTGGGGTTCGAAGGTAATTAAGGAACACGATGCTATGTAAGGTTTGATTTATGGGTGCTAGGACCTGATGTTCTTTCTTTTCTCGTACACCTTGCCGGCCTTGAATCAATTGTTAGATAGGGAAAACATGCAGTTTGTGAGTAATGAGTTATTGATCCTACTCCATGTGTTTGCTTCCATGTTAGTAAATATGATGACAAATAACCTTTTACATTTGTTCTTGCACGACCTACTTTTAGGTGACGACTGCATATCTATGGCAAGCAATTCTTGTGGAGTGTGAATCATGGACATTTTCTGCAAGGCTGACCATGGAATAAGGTAATGCAGACTCAAACTTCAACTGCCTAGAATCTGAAATTAGTGTTAATCAAGACTAATTCCACTCTCTATCAAGCAGTATTGGAAGCTTAGGAAAATATAATTCATGTTCTCAAGTGCATGATGTTCTGGTTGAAGGAGCCTTTTCTGTCTAACACTCAGAACGGATTGAGGATGAAAACATAGCAGGTAGCTTCTGTGTTAGTAATTTTTTTCTGTTGGGACATCTCCGTCATTATTGAACTATGTTAATATGTGTGTAGGAAGGTTCAGGTTTTGCTGAGAATCACTTTTAACAACGTACTAATGGAGAATATTTCCGACCCAATAATTATCGACCACGACCAGTATTATTGCGACTCTAGGACACCGTGTAAAAACCAGATATATAAGAACTCGTTTTTTCTTCTGTCCTATTCTCATATCATACACTATTCTCTTGTGCAGGAAAATTTCCTTTTGTTGCTCCAACGAACATTGATGTTCTGACTATTTTATATGAAAAATACCATATTCAGACAATGAGAATAAGCAAACTTCCAAGTGAAACATGTGGAGCAGAGAAATAATTTCGACTACTAACATTACCACTTAATTTGATGCAGACTACATCAGTTGAGGTGGGAATTATTTCTTTCATGAGAATCAAGGGAGCTTCAGCAACTGAAGAAGCAATAAGATTTGCCTTGTAGTGACAGTTCTCCGTGGGAAAGGAAACAGAAGAAGATGTTGGATTATTATCAATCTGGTGGAAGAAGTGGAACCACAAGTTCATTTTGCTGGCAAGTTAAAGATTCAACTTTTGGGCAACTGCTTTCTGGTAACTCGATGTTTTACTAACTGGTTCAAGCTTTAGAATGTGGTATGCGCTTTCAAGTTTCTTGAGTAATTGTGTTGGCTATGCCGCATGTTATTGTTGATATTGTCGTGGGGGATCATTCTTTTAGCTTATTCCTTCTTTCTGTTGATAGATTTTTGTCGAGTCCATTTGTACTTGATTTCTTTTTCTAAATTCTTTTATTTTACTGACAACAATAAAGAAGGAACACAGAATGTTGTGTGGCAAACATGGAAATCAAATCGAAGACTGCATAAGATAAACATACCATGACTTTTTTTTCTGCTTTGGATTATTTTCACGCTATGATTCGGCATTTCACTTACACGTGCTCATGTGAAGATGGCGTTGACCAAAGTTCCAAAGACACCAAATGCTTAACCTGGTGATTGGTTCTAGCTTTATTATGTTTAAGAGATTGCATAATGTCTCTCTAGAAAGTATCATAGCACATTGAACAACGGAACCCTTTGAAGTTGTCAATTCTAAAAATTACTGTAAAAGCAAAAAAATAATTTCAGAATGACTTTTAAAAATGAAAATGTTTTATATACATTTTAAAAGTTATTCTGAAATTATCAAACTAATTTTTAATTTTAATATTTTAGCCTAATTTCCTGCTTTTGAAAAACCACTTTTAGCTTGGCAATTGTCATATTCTGTAAACTCACTTGAAACCGTTCTTCACGGTGCACTTTGCTGACACATCCCTAATTAACTTTAAAGGAAGAATTAAACAAAAATTGTTGTAAAATAAAAATGCCACTGAATTTTAAATTACCCAGAAGTGAGTTTACAGAAGTACTTCGTTTTATAGTTTAACGAAGCTTCATGACCATTTTCCTTCCCCGATTGCTTATCATATACACATACAATGGCAATGCAAATGCATGCATCAAACTACTTTACCTAAGTTATGTCTTGCAAATCAAACAATCAAAATTTCATATGTGCCGGATCATATGCCAACCATCGGCCATCCTTCCCTAGATATACATACGCATATGCCGTGTCTAGTGGGAATATGCCCTTTCGGTTCCCTCTTATCTGTTCTTTATAGCCTTGCCCAACTCTTTGACCGCACGTTTGCCTACTTGTTCCCTCTCTGACTCTCTGGTCATCGTTTCTCGTTCCTAACATTTCTTCAAAATCGTCTGCGTTAAGCAAGAAGAATACATTTTGCCTAACTAGTCTGTCATTGAGTACTACATACCAGCCAGTGCTGCCAGTATAAATACACCAACATTTATAAGCTTTTGATCACACTACGAATTCAGTTCTAAAAAATTATCCACTTTGTTTTTGTGAAAATTCGAACACATATTTTCAGATCATTATTTTTCGCTCATAAGTTTAGTCTAGAATATATAGAAGAATCGTAAATATATACTAAATCTAGCCATGGACAAGGATGCTTTGTACAAGTCGATATCAGTTGATGATCAAGAACTTTTGGGGTGTCAAAGGAAGAGCTACACTGATATTGGCATCGACGGCGTCGTGGATATAAACGAATCCGCGGAAGCTTTCATCCAAAATTTCAGGCACCATACAGAACCTCCAAGGGTGCATCAGAAGATTAACACTGTTCAATGTAATCCAACAACCGCAGTGAGAAAGAAACCTACCAAGCATAAGGACGGTGTCGAAGATATAAATGAATCCGCCGATGCGTTCATCAAGAGATTTAAGAAACAACTTCGTATACAACGGCTGGAATCAATTGAAAATAATCAAAACATGTTGGCTAGAGGACTCTGAAGACTAACTTACGGGCGACGAGGAAGTTAGATAAAAATAACAAAAATCATATTATTATTCTTTTTTGAAGCAAAGATCATACTCGTTAAATTTTTTGCATTTGAATCGTATCAGCATTTATATGTTAGATGTTTTTTTTTTCTTCTATTCTTTCTCATGTATTCCCTCCGTTTCTAAAAAATAGGCAGGTTTGTGAGTAAATTTACACGCAAATAAACCTATTATTTAAAAATGGAGAGAGTATTATTTTACTTTTATTCAAGTGCGATGGGAATCCCAAATTGTATCGGCATTCGACAATTGACATTAAGAGCGTTAATAAGCGAGGTCTATTAAAGAAGTCACGTAATAATTAATGGCGGTGCTATTCAACATCCTCTTTTTCATCTTCTTATTCACTTCCCTGCAATCTGAACCTTACATCTGGAAAATGGTGAGTCTGTTTTGTACCTGAATGTGAAACGAAATCTAGATGTGTAGTTTAGATTGTATGGAGGTGTAGTATTTCTGAATAATTAAGTTATTGTTGTGTAACTACTCATCATCAGTGGGGTGGGCCACCATTTTATTACTTAGCGTAAAATTGAGATAATTCCGGGAAATTTTAAACAGAAATAGAATTTTCCTCCAAATAGAAACAGGAAGAAATGCTGGAGGGTTAAGAAGATATCCACCATTAGTGAACATTATGCTTACTAGCATAGTCAGTGAGAAGATGGGCAAGTTCATTTTTCTCTCGTGGAATAACTTCGGGAAGTTATTTCACCCCCTTGTACTAGTCAAAGTATCAACACCTACGGGAGATAATTATCAAACCCTCTTACAGCCGGGACAACAGTCCTTGGTCCAAATCTGTGACATGAGGTGGCACAATCTTAATGATCGAGAGGAAAATGACTTTAGTATTTGGATTAGTAGCAGTTAAAGAGGGAAATGGCCAAGAGTCTAGATTTATTGTCCCAGATCTGGACCATAACAATTGTCCAACTTCTATAAAATTTATGGACTTTACCTTGTCCAGGATAGGGCTACCAGTTTGTTCCACAATTCTTGTCAATCTCCTTGGATCTAGTCATGACTATCCGGTATTCACAAGTACGTCTAATAATTTGGCAAATTTGAGTCCAGCTTGTTGCTGAAAGCCTGTGACATCTCATGGCGCACTTATGTCAAGGAACAATGTCGACATTATCTGAGAGTGGCACAATGGTATATTTGGTCATATATACTCCACCTTGAGTTGTACCTCTTTCCAGCTATACCTCAAATGATGTCTAATACCTTTCTGTACAGTGGATGTTTTGTCTCAAGTTTGATGATAATTCGTTGCAGGATGGGGCTTCAGCCTTCACTGGAAGCACTTGCTAAAGGAGTAGTCTGGTTCTCTCACCGATTGACTCTTCATGAACTGCAAGAGCGGTGGTATTCTCTCCAATATGATCCAGTTGTTTCAGAGCATGCTTCTATTTGTATGGCTGAGATTCAGAAATATACGTCCAATCTTTCCTCAAAATCCGACAAAGTTGGTGTTTCCAAAGGTTCTGAATGAGTTTCTGAGAAAAAAAGAAAGTATTAACGGCCTTTATTATGCTATGTGGAAGAATTTTTTTATCGAACCTTGTAGTTCTATGGACTAAATTACCTTGTTGCACCTATTCTTCATAAATGCACTGGTAATGGAGAAGTATGCCAAGACGAGTTCAGACAGCTCAAGAAGCAACAAGATTACCGTCAACTTGCACATGGAGACAATGTCGAAGGTAAGAACACCGATGCCTTTCATTATAGACATATGAAGGCGATATATCTTTCAAATGGAATAATGGATAAAGACTGTTTCTATGGATTTTCATAAATGTGCCTCCATTTTCCCTTTTCTGTAACTGAGCAGAAGGAAATGATATTTGAAGTCAATGGTGATGGGTTTTGCGGGAGAAAAGATAAGAATGATGGAAGAATTATGACTTTTACATATAAATTTGGTTCCCCCACTGCTGCAGCAGTCATTTAGTGTAGTTGCTAATTTGACTAGTTTACCTAAACTCCAAATGGTAATAGGTTCACTCCTACCAATGATACCAAACAAGCACAAAAATTACCTTAAACTAATCAAGCAAAATGTCTTCCAATCACCAACGTGTTCCCAATTACTCTTACTCGTCGTTCAAATAACAACAATGCAGAATTAACTCCATGCTCTTTCACTACAAACCCCCAACAAAACTACTTCAAATGAAAGGAAAAAAACATATAATTAATATAAACAATCTTTTCAGTGTAAATAACTAATAACGTTAAGAAAATCCACTATATAAAATCGAAAGCACAACCCCACAACAGTGCCGGTTAAAATCACTTTAATGTGTAAAAATAGCCCCCATGTAAACAAGCTTCCAAAATTGTCACCCTTAGTTGAAATACACAAATAACACCCTTTTGGGGTTTTATAGACATTTATACCCTTATTTAGAAGAGGTCCAGACCCTCTGGACTGAGTCAACTTCCACCTCAGCAAAAAAAAGCCGACAGAGTCAGCTACCAACTCAGCAGATTTTCGTTATCTCCGTCCTCTTGTTAATTCCGTCAAAAAAAAAATTGACTTTGTTATCTCCGACCGCTTATTCTCGTAGTTCCTCTTTTCATTTTCTTCTTCGTCAAAAAATTTTCTTCTTTCTCGGCAGTATCTCCGTCCAGAATACAAATTAGTTGAAGAAAAGATTAGGGAAGAAGAGATCAGGGAATAAGATTTTGATAAAGGGAGATCCTAGAGAGTGCAGGATACAAACATATCAACCCAACTTCAAAATGCGAACGAGCAGCAGAAAAAAAGAAGAAAAAAAAGAGGTATGATTTAAAGTTTAGAATTATTTGTTATCAATTTGAATTGAGGATTCAATTTTGGGTATGTATGAAATGAAAGTTTAATCGATTTCGTTATTTTAGGTAGATAAGAACTTAGTGCGGTTTGTAGAAGAGAAAAGAAGAGCAGAGCAATGGATTGAGAAATTTTGATGTTTACTAGATTATGAAACAGGTATTTTCATAAACTTCACTTACGATTTAGGGTAACTGAGCACAAAAAAAAGGTATGATTTAGGTTTTAAAATCTCATTTTTTTTGTTCATCGTCGTTAGAGTATTTAGAACTAAGACAAATGAAAAATTTTGCGATTTATTCCATGGAAAATAGTATTTAGCTTCAGTTTTGATTTCTTAGGTTTTTCAGAATAGATTTTTTTTGTTTGTTAAATTAGGGTTCATACTTTCATCACTGTAGCTTGTTGTGAATGAGAAATTTTTATTTATTTGTTTTAAAATTGGGTGTATTATGTTGGGTTTCTCTCTAATTCTTGTTTATCGGATACTAAAGATTTTGTAATACTTGTGGATCATGTGCTCAGAGATAGTTGGAGTTGTTACTTGAATCCTAGTTCAGAGCATTGACGTGGTCCTCCTAAGTTTAAGTGCAGGTAAAACTCGTCATTCATTACATAATTAGTACTCTTCCTTGTTTTCCTATGATTTGTCATGGACACCAAAAGCTTCATTGTTTTAGATTCAACAATAGCTCTAAATCATAAATTTGTGGGTAGTTGTAACATGTTGTATGAGTAACTATTTAACCACTGCTAGCTCTAAATATGGACATTTCTCGGCTTAAATTACAAAATATATTAACCCAATCAACATATAATTAAGATAGAACCAAAATCCCAATTAAGTTACACTAGACTACTGAGTAGTGTATTCCTTTTACCTGCATATTCTCATCCCAACCTGCTAACAAGAGATCGACTTTGTTCCCATTGTTTTGTAAATTAGATTTGATGTATGATTCCAACTTCATCGAATCGATTGCTTTTCTTAGTATAATTGGTGGCCTTTTTCTTTCCCTTGTTATTACCTTTTTCTTTGATAAATTTATCATCTACGTCAACCTAAAACATTGGATATATATATATATATATATATCATGTACTTTTCTGAAAATTCTTATTGAGTCAAGAATTTATCAGACAATAAGAATCATATATAGATAAAATTAAAGGTATACCAGCTCAGATAAGTAACCCACTGTAAATTTTCATTGGTGTTGTAATTGCTTTTCCTGCAATCTGTGGTATCAATCAGTAAGGGAACTGCCAGTAAGGCTTTCCCCGGTTACATGTTAGTGGTAAAATTTACACGGATGGTATGATGGTGTTTGTTTGATACAACTTCATTCATGGGTGTACCATTTTAGGTTTTGCTATCATATGGTACTTGATATATTGTTTCAAAAAAACTCTCATACGTATTATTGTACACTGCCAATGGATGATATTCATTCAATGTATGATGGCAGTTTTGGAAGCTTGTTTTTTGCACAAGTTGTAGTTTCAAACTAATCTAATAACCTCACTTGCGAATTGTTTATAATGTCATAATAATGTCATGATGAGCATGTAGTTTTAGGTAGATAAAACTTAGTTTTTCTTAATCACTATAACTTTTTGTGCAGAGTGTGCTTTGAGTAACTAAAGAATATGAATTACTACTATGTTATTACTAATCCTGACTATATTATTTTTGTAGGTTCCAAGTTATGGGTGTAGGAGGGAAGAAGAAGAAGTGTTCTCGAAAAGTGAAATCTGCGATTCATGTGGATGAAACAGTGTTGGATGCCACTGTTGAGGACAAAAGAGTGGTATCTACAGATGGTGTTGAAAGGTAGATAGGTGACATTTATCCTGTTAAGGCTAACCATTCATTTTATGTGTTGTGTCTGGTCACTTCTTTTTTATTGCTGGAGATTCACATAAGATATTTCCTGAGTATAATAATCAGTAAAGATCGAAGAGCTGAATACTTACTTTTAGATATAGTTTTGAATCTACTACTTCTAATAGATGATTCTATGGTATAGTGTAATCGTGCCACCGTTGAGCATTCCCTGTCAAATGCTGAAATGTATGCATTAATAGCCTAAAACCCAAGCTACTGCCTATCTGCTCACTATTTTAAGAAGTTAAATTTGAACAATAACAATAGTTTAGTTATTTATATACAAAAGAAAGTTAGATGCCTCTATGCGAATCCTATTTTTTCCATGTTGCTGCATTGTTCTATCTAGGTGTATTTGGTATAAGACACTTGTAAACGGAAACTAGACCGGTCATTCGTTGAGTCACTTTTACAACTTGAATACAGGTGGTTATTGGATTAGTTGGAATGTACGACTATTTATCTTTTTTCAATGTTGCTGCTTTCCGCTCTCAAATACTTAATTCTAAGAACTTGTATGTTGTAATTGGTGTAACTATTTATTTCTATGTTGTAGGATGTTTGTTCACCCTGCCAGGTACCGGGCTTATACGTGCAAGGTAACAACATACTCGAGCCCGAAGGTTTTGAAGTGGGTGCGTAACCTGCTGTCTCCTGCCGAGCAAGAGAAATTTATGTCAACTACAATTGGCCCCTTACTGCACCTGCCAATGCAAACGTGGTCTAGTGCATTGTTTCATTTTTTATTGGCTAGTCAGATTTCCACGAGTGATGAAGGTGATAAGGGTAACCATGAAGAAATGCGCGTAATGGTTTGTGGAAAGGAACTCTCCTTCGGAAAGAAAGAGTTCGCATTAATTTCGGGGCTTAGTTTTAGGAAGTCGGACCATAATTTTTCTCGTCCCGCCACGAAGCCCTGCCTTAAGATGAAGCATTTCCCCGATGAAGGAAAACCAGTAACTGAAAACGTTTGAAATTATTACTTTTTGGCAAAGTAGAGGAGAAGGAGGACGACGACGAAAAAAAATCGAAGAAATGTAGCAAAAAGGAGGACAAAAAAAAAATCGAGGAAATGTCACCGATCAAGCAAAAAGGAGGAGGAGGAAAAAATATCGCGTGAATGTCACCAATCAAGCAACTCTAATGCTGAATGTGAAATTGTCAAAGTCCCACTGGAATCTGATGACAAGGTGAAATTGTCGTTACTATATGTTGTCCACAGGTATGTCTTGGGAAAGGGAGATGACAAAGTAGTTGAGCATGATCACTGGTACCTGGTGGATAACCTCGTCGACTTCAACTCTTATCCTTGGGCTGAAATAGCGTTCAGCAGAATTATTGATGATAGAAATTCTGCCTTAGATTATTGATGATTGTTGTTTTAAAGGTTTTCCTTTTTTCACCAAGGTTTGGGGTCTGGAAGTGTTGTCGAAAGTGCTTGATAAGTTTGGAAGCAAGACTATTTTTGCAAATTGGCGCCCCCATATGCATAGTGTTACATGCGATTTAGTAATACACCATGAGCCTCTACTTACGATTTTGGAGGAGTCAAAGGTATGAAGTAATAACTACCTTAGTTACTTTATTTTTTTGTTTGCTACATTGTTAATTTGGTCGAGTGACTTTATAAAATTACAGGGTGAAGTGTGTGATGACATTATGTGGCATAAAGAAGATGCAAAGCGTTTGGTAATGTTGGGGTTATGTGAAGGTCCCTTGGTAGATGACAAATAAGAAGTTTCGTTAAAGAATGAAAATGTGGTGGAGAACGAAGATCTTTTTGAGAAGGGTGAGAAAGAAAATATGTTAGAGTCTGAAAATGTTTTTGTGGATGAACAGGTTCCAGACGAGAGCAGCATGGATGATGAAGAGGACGAAGAAGATCTGTTAGGGAATGAAAATGTGGTGGAGGAAAAAGATTTGTTTGAGAAGGATGAGGAAGAAGCACGTGTGGCACATCCTCGCTCCCAACTTGATGTTCTTTTTTCTAGGACATCAACTTCAGTCATTGCTTCTTTCGAGTCTTTTGTGAAAAATGCAATGATTGGTCATACGGAGGATTTGAAAATGACAGTGATTGGTGAAATGGAGGTATTTAAAAGTGCATTGAAGGGTCAGTTGGAGGAGTTAAGTGTCCAGGTAAGTAATAGCCATAAAACAATGTTGAATCATGTGGAGTATTTAACTGCCGAGATCAAATCAATAAAGGATAAGATTGGTGGAACCAAGACGTACAATGCATTGTCAAAGACAAAAACGGTGAGTTAATTGGAAATTCATTGTATTAAGATAGATAGAATGTCACATCTATTCTGATATTGAAGTTTTATTGAACTGATATTTATGTTGTTTGAACAGGGGACTCCACCTGGAGGACATAACGAAGAAGGAGATTTTGATGGTGCGGCAATGCAGAAGCCAGATTGACTCCTGGCAATGGATCCAACAGTATTGAATTAAATCCACCATATCCGTACAATCCTCCAAATAAGGAAGTTGATGTGAGTCGAGCTGTTGTAAGTATTTGTTGCATCTCTAGTTTTGTTGCTACATTAGCACGTATATATTTTGTACTTTTTTCACAAAACTATCGTGGTATAACTTTTTGACTGTGTCGGATATGTAGGTAAAAAACATTTGTAACAGCTCAATGGGGAAAAAAAGAAAGCGTCAGAAAAATAAACCCTGCACTGGCCCTTCTGCACCCATTATCGTTCTTTCTGATGATGTTACAAAAGGTCAGGGAAGGGCTAGGAGGAAAATAAACCCTACACCTTCCATGTTGCCCCCGTATACTCCTACAGGGAAAGTGGCGAAAAAGAACACAAAAAAGGTTCCGACAAGCGAAGAGCCTGTTATCATGAATTATTTTGAAGCAGACACATTGGATCAGCAAATAACGAAGCAGGATATAGATGATGTGAACAGATTCATAAACCTCGGGTTAGCCTCATCCCTAGTATACCCTTTTGTTTTTGTGTCTTGTTGTTTCTCCTCCCTAGTATACCTTTTTGTTTCTCTGTGTTGTTGTATATGTGAAAACTAACAATCTTGGTGTTGCCTTATAATGGATCTTAATTTACCACAGTATCAAGGAACATTGCGATAACTATAATGGTGATGGTACTTCATTATTGTCTTGCTCTGAGTATAAACTACTACTACGTTCAACTGGTTGGTTATGCGGTAATGTGAGTCATATTGCATCATTTGATATTGACGATTAAATCTAATAATGAGAACATCATTTGGGTTGTGAGAAGTTTTATGTTTATTGGTCTTCCTGCAGATTATTGACAGTGCATTGGTGCTTTTGCACAAGTCTTATCCTTCTAACAAATCCACTGATACCTGGTCATACTTTGAAATTCACTTACCAATAAGTTTTTGTGCAGAATAGATTGGATATTTTCTACTTATTTATATTATTACATGAGTACATTGTGACTGAGCTACCTTTCTCGTGAAACAACAACATTTTGCGAATGGTGATTTTTCCCAAGTTGACAGATTCAGACTAGGGTTAGCAGGACGCCGTGGTTCACCACCTAGTGAGCATTTACCCTCTTGGGATAAGGTTGATGTCGTATATGGTGTAGTTTGTATTGAAAATATTCACTGGGTCAGAGTTTCCATTCAAGTAAAGGAGAAGACAATTATAATTTATGATTCTCTTAGACCGAATCGTAATAATCGCTCAAGCAAAATTCACCCAGAAGTCGGTCAAATTCGTGATTATTTGGAGAAAGCATACAACCGCGGTCCATGGTGGTGTAGATATGACTTAAAAACCCCTAAGAAAAATGATACGTGAGTCTTACTTGAAATTTATTTTTAACCTTGAATTTTTAACCTTATATTTGGAGAACTGATCCATATACTATTTATGCAGTAACTCTTGTGGGGTGTTTGCTTTCAAGTTTATCGAGCATATGGTCAGGAAGATTCCTGTTTGTGAAGTCGAACCTGCTTTCGCTACTCTTTATCGATGCGAACTTGCGGTGCAGCTATTCAAGAAACAATTTATAGAGGTGAATGGCACAAGTGGTGAATAGTAACCTGTAATCATATGATCTTGTAGTATAATTCCTGGCCAGCATGTTGGTCCCTGTTTTTTGGATGTGTATAGTTGAAAAAGATGTCAGCTGTAGTTCTAAATCTAAGTTAGTAGCGATGGACTCTTATACCCTGGATATATCTGTTTATATTTTGTTGATCATGTTATGATCCTTCAGTTATGTATGTATAGCGTCTTGTCTCTGCTTCTAAAAATTGATGCTTAGATATTTTATCTACTCCATGTTCTTTGAAGGGAGCTAGCAGCTTAGTGTCAGCTAAAGATCACTGGTTTGGGTGACTTGAAATTTAAAAACTAAGAATACACATGTAGCAAAAATGTGTATAAAAAATCCACTAAATTTTAAAAACAATATAGAATACATAGGTAGTAAAAATATACAACAGAACCTAGTTAGTAATTCTGTGAATCATTCCCGAATAGTAAATCATATTTTCATCATGCATATCCTATAATCTCTTTTTCTTTTCAACATGCTTAGTTCGTCTCTATCTCTATCCTGAGAGATATCATCTCAGGATCCTATAATCTTTTTTTGCTGATTTGTCTCATTCTTTTGCTGTATGAGTTTCCTCTACCTCTTCCTAGTCTCTCAGTCTTAATTAACCTAGGACGTGCGGCAGAATGATATGTTTTGCATGCAACCTAGTTCTGTCTTGATTTGTCAAAATTAATTGTGGCTTTCTATCCCTTCCCTGGTGGTCTTTTCAAAAAAAAAAAAAAACACAAAACCAAGCTTATGAGGGTCCCATGACTACTCTTGAAGTCGGATCCGGTTCGGACTCTCCAGACCCGGTACCAAATACTGATTCCCCATCTTTATCTGATAATAATATCTCTATTTCAAGAAGACTATCTTTCTCTTCGCCTTTTTAGGGGGATTCTCTTGAATCCCTAATTTCACCTTCTGTTCTAGTGAGCCCTGAAAGATTCTTATCTAGGAACACCTCTATTTATAGATAAAACCAAAATAAAACTGTTTGAAAGCATAGTAAAAAAAATGGAACACATAGAAACTCTGCTTTTAGAGATAAAATCCCTTCCTCTATCTATTGGACGTGGAAATGTATCTACAAAGGAATAATTTTAGTTGAACAAAACAGTATTTAGGAAATGGGTGATGATGAATGAAAGTCAATATATGGGAGGATAAATGGATTTCTGTTTGTGTATTTTCAAGAATATAAGAACCCGGGACGATAAGAACTCGTATAATCCATCCTCAGTTCATCCGAGTGAGAGACTGATGCAGAACAAGGATAGTCACACCTGACAGTTACAACTTTCAGAAAATATCTAATAGTTATTTTCAGTTTCTAGTTTCAGTTTCTTATCTTGTGTGTCTAATGTGTGTGTTAACTTCCTATAACTACCTACTAGTATTTAATCTTAGGATCCTGATTTGTAAAACGTTATTGATGATTGTTATTTTAAAAGGAACTAGTTTTCTGTTTGTGTATTTTCAAGTGTTCTATTTGTTGTTCTTGTGGATTCAAAACACAAATCTCTTGAGATTATACCTTGTGTGCAGGATTCAGAACAGTGTTTTGTGGATTCAAAACACACCTTGTGGATTCAAGGCTATTTCTTATCGTTACCGCTGCGTCAATTGGATTCAGAAAGGTTTGATCCTTGTTTCATGGCTTCTAACAATGATGGAGATGGTGGAAACCGCTCGACTGGAGATGTTCGGGAGAGTGCTGCGACGTTAGGGCAGATTGCTAACACTCAAGCACAAATGATAAGGTCCGTAGATACGTATAATCCATCCTCAGTTCATCCGAGTGAGAGACTCGGGTCTAACTCATGTAATATACGAAACCGGGATGATAAGAACTCATATGATCCATCCTCAGTTCATCCGAGTGATAACTCCAGTCTCACTCGTGTAATATACGAAACCGGGATGATAAGAACTCATATAATCCATCCTCAGTTCATCCGAACGAGAACCTCGTGTCTAACTCTAGTAATCTTTGAACCCGAGATGTCGAAATCCGATAGATTTCATATTCAGTTCATCGAAATGAGAACCTCTGTTTTAACTCTAGTAAACTTTGAACCCGAGATGTTGTTGAAATATGATATATTTCATCTCTATTAATTCGAAATCTGACAATATGAAATATGATCCATATCTAGACGTGGACTAAAATATACACGACATTTATTAATATACTTGGTCATAATGAAGGTTGTTAATACCCCGAAAACACGAATTGAGTTTAGCAAAGAAACACAATTTAGCAAAGAAACACAAACTTCATGATCTGTATGAACAAAATAGTTTTATGTGAACCATTGGATTCTTAATCCGTATGAGACACAATAGATGGTTATTGGCCATCGATTTAGGGAGAAACCCTAAATGTCGCGAATTTTCCCTAAAGATTCACGGTAATTACAACCGTTGCCACCAATATAAGCAAACCATAACCCTAATTATCACTTTTACCTGATGTATCCCCTCTCTCTTTATCAGTTCATTTGCAAACGAGAACCAGACCAGCCAAAATATCTCCTCCTCTCTTTGAACTCCACCATTACCAACCATTAAAGCCCTATATGACAAAACCTCATTAAAATTCATTATGATTATTAACCTTCAACATCTCTCAATTGTGCAGCAGTTATGTTTGATTTTACAAAATCAGCAGGTACAGTTAGGGTTTTTATCAAAAAAAATTTTCTCTTCTTGATTTTTTACTGGTCGATTTTCTTTACGGGGGTTTAACAATTATTTTTTCTGGTTGGTTTCCGGTAGATCGAAAAGCTTAAATTGCGGTTCAGATCTTCTACAGGTAGATCTCAACATCTTTAGTCGCAGTTCATATCGGGTATACTTGATTTTATTCGATTTAGGTGATTTTTACCTTTTGTATAACACTGATGTTAGGTTTGGCTTGTTGATTTTAACCAATTTTTTTTGTTTTTGGTATTTTTATGCAGATGCATGGAGTTAGGTTTTAATATGGGATTTATCGGTTTGTTTTTAGGTTAGTTACTTAAATTGAATGACTTGAACTTTAATTTGATATGAAAGTTATGTATTGGTGTGATTTTTTTTTTTTGTTGATTTTGCAGGTTGAGAACCTAAAGAAAGAAAATGAAAAAGAAAATGAATGTGAAGATGAATAGAGAACTAAGTTAGGAACATGGAAACACGCCCAACTGAAGCTGAGAAGAAATTGAAGGACTCCAATTTGAAGCTAGTGAATGTAAGGACTTCAACTGAAGCTGAGAAATTGATATGGAAGTTGTGGATTGGTGTTGATGATATATATTTTTTGTTTGTTTATTGTTTTTGAGAAATTGATATGGAAGTTGTTACCTTATTGGAAGGAACTTTGTAACTACTAACTAGTGGCCGGTTTCCTGTTAGACCTGCATATGTATATACTTCCTTATTGGAAGTATATATACCTTATTGCTATATATACTTATTGTGTGATGATTGTTGAGTGCCCAACATATAGTTACGCGTTGACCAATATATGAATTATAGAAAAGATACTATGGTTTTTCTGCTAACAAAGGGATATCTAAATATAATTTTGATGGGTGTTTGACCCCCTTTGAGATGGTAACATTTTGAACATTATGTATGCATTAGTTTTCCTTTCTTAATCTACGACCTTCTTCAATCGCGTCATACCATTCCTCACAGGACATAACTCCATTGGCAGAAGTATCCAGATTTGTTAAAGACATACTTGAAGAACCCTCATCCGCTGGTTTTGGTAGGTTGTTGGTTTGTTGGTTGCTTTTACGTCTTCTTTTTGAAGGAATTTTAGAAAAACATTTTTCCAAACATGATTTGCTCTCTGATCTTGAACCCATGTGATCGAAGTGGGTAGTTTAAATTGTAAGGAATCACTCCTAAGGGTTGGATGTCATATATATATATATATATATATATATGTATGTATAGAATTGTAGACTGAGAAAGCATCTTCCTACCTCACTCATATCTAAGTTGTTTGATTTTCCTTTTGTTTATAATTTTTTTTCTTTGTTATGTTAAATGACTCACCCATTTGCTTTGAAATTTGAATAAGCATTTACTTCCCAACTCCCACACCCCCACCTGCTTTGACTTAAAATAAACTACAGGCCGCCACAATAATTTGTCCCTTATTGGACCATTTTTATGCACAATTTTTAATAGTAATAGAGGTAACAGTTTGTCCCCTTATGGCATGGAGGTGTTGTGGCTAATGTGATGAAAAGAAATTGGTTTTCACTTTTCAGGTACAGATGAGAGGATTTGAAGGGAATGTTGTCAATGTGTGTAAACATTACCCAAGAATGGGACAAGCTTTAAATTTTTTTTTTTCTTCCTTATCTCTTTTGTTTTTGAAAGGTAACACAACTCGTAAGCTGCCAGCAGAAGACTAATTGGGAAACGTGAAAAAAAAGAAACAAAAAAAAACTTTTTGACTAATTGTAATTAGTCAGAAACAGCTTGCTTTTTTCTTTTCAGTTAAACATGAGAGGTGAACATGAGAGGCGCCAGCTATATTTAGTTGGCATTAAATTCTACATGTTTGCCAACATAAGTATAAATGGACATCATTCAGATTCGTTTGTGCTTAATAATCTCTAGGGTAAAGAAAATCACTGTTATTAGGTACATTTGTTTACAAGTTTTTATCTCAAATCATCTGAAAACAATGGCAGGATCCTCTCAACAGTCTGACGTAACCTCACTTAATTCAACTGCCCGAACAAGAAATCAATATACTACCATATATGGGAGGAATGGTGTTGCGTCGGATGGTGATGAGTTTGTTGACTCTAAAAAACCTATTGCTAAGCGTGTAGTAACTAATTTCTACACAACAAAAAACGGTAGCCAATTCTGTAAGGAGTGGTTTGAGTTAGTAAAGTAGGATCGCCAGTTACGTGAAGAATGCAACAGGTTAAGGATCTCAGTCCCGGAGTCATGTATCATTCCTTATAATGGCAGCGGCGTATGGATCAAGGAAGAGAATTTTGCACAGAGTTTTTTTCAAGATCTTTCCCTTGTTGAGCTGATGAATGGTGCAATGAAGAGCGATATCCGAAGGCACAAGAACGCAGAACTTGAAAAGAAAAGTGATGAAGAATGGTTTAAGATAATGTCTGATTAGTTTATTTTATATTTGAAGTCCTTTTTATTAGGTACGATGGAACTGTTTTTACTTCTAGGTTGTCCTAGTTATGGCTATATAATTTTCGTTGTTTCAATAAGAAAAGTAAATGAACATTAGCACGTTTAAAAGAGTGCATCACCTAGCTACCAATCACTAAAACAACATGGTAGTAAATGATTTTTGATTCTTGTAATCAGTTCACATGAAACATGCCAGTAGAACTTACAATTAATAAACATAAGATAACTAAGGAATTCATTTTCAAAGGGTAATTCCCAAATTCAATTACAAAAGACCTACTTTCCGAAATTTAAGGTTTAATATCAAGTCTGAGAAAAACTAATTTACCCTGAGGATGAAAATATGACTAAATCCACTCTACTAATGATGCCGCCTAAACAATTTCAAACAAACATAATAAGGTAAGCAATGTCAGCAACCAAAATCACTCCAGTTCTAAGACTTGGGACAACGTTTGCTGTTAGCATAATGCCCTGTCTGGTGACACCTTGAACAAGATCTTTTCTTTCTAGGTTTTTCAATGGCAGACCTTTTCCTCTTGATGCTCCGACGACAAACTTCCCGTGTAGTTTTTGGAGGAAGCACCACCCATTCTGCCACCTCCGCTGGGACATCCCAAGTTTCTGGGCTCAGCACACCATAGATTTTAGGTTCATACATAGATCTCCAAACCGATGTTTTATGATATTCCCCACAAAGGCCTTCTTCTTTTATCTTATATGTCTCACACACTGCAAGTACGTGGGGACACGGAAGATGCTGATAGTCAAACACTTTGCACGTGCAAGACGGTGTGCTGCTCTTCATAGTCACCCTCGTCCACTTCATATTCATCCCCATCGACATGGCAAGCCACAAACCTTTTTGCCACAACCCACCGTTCTTTGATTATATCCCGTGCATGTTGACTCAAAGGATCTTGCCGATCACGAGCTAGTTGTATACGTTCGCAGAACCATTCCATAAGGAACCTGCGAATGTAATCGACTAAATGACAGATCGGAAGACCTTTAACATCAGTTATTCTTGAATTGAAAGTTTCACATGTGTTTGTAGTCATGAGAGTAAAACGACCTGTTCTAGCCTTCACCCTGGCCCGCATTTCCGGTCCAAGATCCACTACAGATTTTAAAGCAGCGGGGCTCACTAAAGCTAGGTCTCTCATAGCAAGTTCATACTCATCATTGTTAAACGCTTTTGCAGCTCTTGTAAATGCCACCGAAGCCGTGGCGTTGTGGTAGGTCTGTTTGATATTTTCTGCAAGGTCAAACATTACAGGATTGACCTATAAGTACAACATGAAGCATGCACATATATATATATATATATATATATATATATATATATATATATATATATATATATATATATATATATATATATATATATATATATGTCTGAAATGTGTCATACAACAGGGTGGACAACAAAACTTGTTTGGACTGTACATATATGCAATATGATGCTATTGATGCTACAAAACTTGTTCTGCCACCTCCGCTGGGACATTATATGCAATATGATGCTATTGTCATTGACTTCATAACTCTATCTAGATACGCACACATAAATACCTACAGTCTGATAAGTTATACTAAACACAAATCAAGGTTAACGTTGTATCCATTCAGATAACTAACATCAAATCTATTTAAACACAAAACTCGTGTGTTTATAGTATATAAAGTCTTGTTAAATACCTGAAAGATGGTGGATGCAGTATACTTGATTAGCACAAGGAAATTCCAACCTTATGGCTCTACTGATCGATGGGTGCCTGTTTGTTGCCACAACAACATCTTCATTCATAGCATACTTATCGCCAAGTACTCCGACTAACTTTCTCATAAACCATTCCCAAGATTCATTATTCTCTGAATCAACAACAACAAAAGCAATAGGATAGATCGACTCGTCGGGATCCATTCCAACGGCTGAAAGTAGAACTCCTTGGCGTGGCCCTGTAAGATGTGTACCATCAACCGCAAATGCGGGTCTGAAACAGTTTTTGAATCCTTCAATACATACTCCAAAAGCAAAGAAATAATATAGAAAAGAATCATCTGAATCAGTTACTATCTCGGTAACAGTACCCTTGTTACGAGCACCAAGCATGTGACTATAACCAACGAGGTGTTGGTACGATTCATCAGGGCTACCTTTGATCAGCTCAATACCACGCTTGCAAGCATTGTATCCTTGCCGGTAATTGATAACCACTCCATAATCCCTTTTTGTGTCCTTAACAAGTTGTTTGGGCGTAAATGCTGCATCTAGTTCTTTGAATTTTTGCTTGAAAATCTCTGCAATTCCAGTAGCGTCCGCTTTGGTTCTTAATTTAGGGTCAGTCCTTTTGTTGCTTTCACAAGTATGCACATCGTTTGCAACTGTGAGTTTCCACCACCCACAAGAATCTAAGGGAACTGCTCGCAGACGCCACTCGCATGTCTTGTCTTTGCATTTGGCAATAAACCTCTAGCTGTCGGATTTAAAAGCTTTGTACTCAAAATTTCTTTCTACTTTGGCTATTGCAAGTATAAGTTTCAGCTCCCCCTTGCTTTTGAAAGTGTTACCCACACATAGATCATTGTACTTCATATCCTTCGGGGGTTTAGGAATATCTAGAACTGGCGCTGGAGTTGTTGTCGCATCATGAAGACATCGGAGTTTCTTGGCTGATGGAGTCATTACTGGTTCAAGACATCTCCTAGCCTTTGGACCACTAGTACTCGCTGAAAAAATAAAACATTCAACATTAGTGTGACTATTTGGTCAGGAAAAACATAATACAAAAGTACAATAACAAGAGGGACAAATAAACGTACCTTTAACACCACCATCTCCCTTGATGGTTTCATTCTTGGACTGATAATCCTCACTGGAACACGACGTGAGATTGTTAAGAGGGGTCAAGGGAGTGTGGGGAAGCATCTTGGATCCGCCGTAATCTCCAGTAGTTGTTTTGGGAGTCACGGGAGGAATATCTACTTTTACTTCTTCTCCATATTTGATTGTGTAAAAGCTTGAGACTCCACATGTCTGGCCAACATAAAAAATCAACATTTCTTCACTAACAATCTTATTCCTTTGCTTAAATGAGGTTCCCGGGACATCTATGAGGCTGTAGACATCAAAACAAGGTTTGTGCACGAAACATAAAACATCCATTGCTCTCTTCTTCACATCCTCAAAAGTGTACTTATCCGGTACCCCCGCAAGATGTGTCATACCTTTTTAGTCATCATTACCTTTTTTGTGCACCCATTCACCATTGCAGTGGATGAGAACAACTTTGCTTATCATTATGGCGATGACAATTTAGGGTTCTAAAAGCAACTGCATTTCACAAAACATACTATCAGTTAGTGGATGAGAACAACTTTGCTTATCATTATGGCGACGACAAATTAGCAACTGCATTTCACAAAACATAACATACTATCAGTTATAAGATCATCTTGTATCATGAACCCTACATAAATTAAGTAACCAAACCACAAAATTAAAGATAACCCGTACCTCATTTCACTGTAAACTATATAAATAAACATGGATTCGAATCCCCAATACATATTTAAGAATCCTAACTTTGAGTTTGAAATTGAAATTAACCCAAATTTAATATCGAATTTGAAAGAGCTAAAAGTTAAGCTCACCTATTGATCATTCCTTCTCTATCTCAGTTGGATGATTTGCTTTCATCGTGTAGCAGCATCCATGAAAAAGAAAAAAAAAAGATTGAAAGAAGGAAGAAGAAGATGAACCGCTAAAAAAAAAAAGAATGAACTTGGGTGGGTTATGTAAGGAAAAGAGGGGTGTAACGGGGGTGTAAGGAAGGTGAAGCGTTAGGGTCCCGTCAAACGGTAGGGTCCCGGCTTAGATGGTTTTGACCTTAGTAAAAATGTTATCACTTCGTTCATTACCCTTGTCACCTACATGGCACCTACGTAGTCGAGTTGAGAAAGGTCTTCAGCGTAGGGTCCCGACTTATAATTATAAGGTCCTGACCCTGGTAGAAAAGGTCCTCACCTCGTTCGTTCTACTTGTCATCTACATGGCGCCTACATGGCGCCTAGGTGGTCAAGTTAAAAGGTCCTTAAACTAAGGTCCTGACCTACTTCCAAGGGTCCAGAACTTTCAAATATTATTTAATTCCATTAACAAGATTATTTTATTAATAATCCAAGAATCCAGTATAGGGTCCAGTTAAAGGGTCCTGGAACTTGACAACAAAATATTAACAAAAATTATCTTATTTTAATATTTTTTTCTATTAGAAAACTAGAGTGGGTCCAAAAAGGTCCTGTCCGGAGTCCAGACCCTCCTGGGGATTCTCACAACAGAAAATACGGAAAGTCACGTGTGTGACCTGTTTTAGGGAATTTTAGAGAGATTAAAGCGTTGTAAACCTTCCCAAAGATTTGTATCTATCTAAGGAAGAGTTTAGAATAAAAAGGAAATCTCAGAAACGCGTAGAAATTCTAAAACAAGGAATTGCCGCAACTTGGACGTGAAGAGAAGGAAAGAGATTTTGGAAGATTTGGGAGAGATTTAATCGGTATTTTTGATATAAATAGATGTCTTGGGTCATATAGAAGAGGTGTCGAGAGTTTGGGAACCTAAGGAGAGCCAGAGAAGAAGAAATCAGAGCTTTACCAAACTCTGTTTCTGCTGCTGCTGAAGAAGAAGAAGAAGAAGAAGAACGCGAAGAACATTGACGCACAGGAAACAGTCGCAGAACAGTGTCGTTGTTTAACAGCTGAAGAACATTAAGCTGTGCAGGGCAGTCGTATTCTAGGGTCTTAAAATCAGCGCAAAGCAACATTTTTTCTGTAACAGTTCCATTGTAACAGCTGTTTTGCAACACCAATACACTGTTGCAAACAGTCTGTGTTATTACTTTTCACTCTTTTAATCATCTTTTGAGCAACAAACACATATTTTGAGATCATGATTAATATGAGGAGGTAAACCCCATTGCTGAGGCGATAGAGGAAGCTATTTTTCCAACAAAAAGTGGTATATTCTATTTTATCTTTTTATTTGCAATAATTATATGATTATTTGCCTTGAACTATTATTGAATATGATTTTTATTCGAGTGATTGTGATCTATTTTGATGGAGTATGCTTAGTTTTAAGACTTTTTATGCTTCATACTTGGTATTTACAATTATTACTTTTGAAAATCTACTTGTTGCAATATTTTAGAATCAAATTAAACAAAAAAATTGCATAAATATAAGTATTGGTTTAATCACCTTGAACTTGGAAAATAGTGGAATCTTAGCCTCAGTGTTTCTTTTAGTATTGATATCATCTTTGATTGAGTTTGCTATAATTTTTAGTGAGTTTTCTATTTTAATATTATAATTTTAAGTCTAATTAATATCCTTCACAAGTCTGAGAATCGAACCACTCTTACCACTATCTACAAATCACATCAATTTTAGGCGCCACCGACGCGGACTTGTTTTTAGGGTTTTAGATTTATTTTATTTATTTATTTATTATTATTTTTGTCCTTTTTTTATGTTTTTGGGTATTTATCTTGTGTCTACAGGTTCTGGATCATAAAGAAAATTGAGCCAAGGAGTTTGGTGATTTCATAAAGACTTGGAGCTAAAGATTAAAGCAAAAAGAACAGAAAAGAAGACAATTTTAGTTTAGGGTTTGTTTATTTTATTTAAAAAAAAAACTGTATTAGGGTTTATTATTTTTGTAATTTTTCTTTATTTTTTTGGACTTTTGGACTTTGGGACATTATTTTTTTTTATCACCCTACGGAAGGGTACTTTAAATATAAACTGTTTGCAGAGAAGGAGGACAATTACGATATTGTCTCTGCACCTTGGGTTCGTACACTAGATATCGGAGTCAGTGGCCGGAGTCGACTACAACCGATTCATCCCCCGTCTGGAACGGGAGGTAAGATTCTAAACACTCGTGAATCCCCTGTCAGCGAGTTACTGGACTCCTTCGTATGCATATATGTTGAGGACTGAATACGGACATTTATTTTTCTAGTAAAGGGCAAGGCCTGGCCATACAAGATAAGGATTCAGATTTCATCACCGTTCTCTTCTTGCCCGCTTTAGGAACACGTAACCTACGCGAACCTAAGCCTAAAATTTTGACTAGAACGAGACCGATAGGGTAACGAGCTTAACAGGAAAGTCATTCGAAAAATATCGGTTACTCTTTTAAGCATACTTCGAAGTTCTTGACGGTTTCTCTAAGTTGAATACGTGACTGCGCCGCCTTGTAATACCGGTGAGGCCTTGGGTATCAAAGCTCCACCGAACTTTCCTCGCCTCTATTCAACTTACGTTAACTCGGATTGATTCCAGAGGGGTTTGCTTAAATTGTAACGAATTCACGTTCGAAGGATTAGAAGCTGGTCTGGAAACAATCTAAGTGGAGCCATCATGATTTTTGTTTGCTAGAAATAAATAGGTTTGATTTGGTTGAGTCGTCCTTGATATGTGTTTGCTTACCCTTCAAATTTAGAAAATTCTATTGTATGCCTGAACGTAAAAGAGACGCACTAGGTAGATTTGTTAAAGAGAAAACTAGTAGTTCGAAGCGTCTCGATTACCTTAATCTAGAAAGTCCGGCTTTTGAAGAGTCTGTTTTTGAACGTTCTTTGACTGAGGAGAGAATCCATGTTGCTCCGATGGCGCCAGAAATGGCAACTTTTATAGCTTTGTTGAATCCAACTAGGACTATCCGTCCTTCGTGTATTAAGTTAGCTGAAACGGAGGCACCCTATGAAATGAAACCTGGGACCTTACAGATGCTCCCAATCTTTTTAGGGAAAGAAAATGAAAACCCTTATTACCATGTTAGGGATTTTTAGGAAATTTGTAGTACTCTAAGAATTAGAGGCTTAGATGATGATGCTTTGAAACTTAGGTTATTCCCATTTTCCCTGAAAGATAAGGCCAAGTCGTGGCTTTATAGTTTGGACTCCGAGTCAATTGAGACATATGAACAACTTACATCTGCCTTTTTCAATAAGTTTTTCCCTAGGCACAAAATATCGTCTATTAGGACGCAAATATGCACATTTTCACAACAAGGGGGAGAATCTTTATATAGGTATTTGGAAAGGTTCAATGATTTATTATCCCAGTGTCCTCATCATGGTTTAGAAAAGGTTAGGCTAGTTCAGATCCTTTATGAGGGTTTAGATTATTCCACAACGACCATGGTTGAGTCTCTATGCACTGGTGGATTTGGAAACCAAACTGCGATGGAATTTTTTAATGAAATCGCCGAAAAAACCCAGCAATGGGAAAATAGTAGGGCACCCCAGAAAACAATTCTTTTAAGTAGAGGAAACGTTAATAGGGTAGAAGGAGGCTATGAATCAGATGCCAAAATTGCTGCTATAGCAAAAAGGTTAGAAGCCTTAGAAGTGGGTCAGACTAGTGGTAGAGTGGAGCCTTTTTGGGAAGGCCAGAATATTGAAGAGCAGTCCAATGCTCTTTATAATAACACTATATTTGATAACCGTCAATATATTCAGAAACCTATAATCCTGGTTGGAGAAACCATCCGTACCTTTCGTGGTCTAAGGGCCAAAGTCAAGGTCCGTCTAGTAATTCTAATGTTCCCCCAGGTTTTGGCTATACTAAGAATCCTTCAGGACTAGCTCAGTTTCAGAATCAGTCAGATAAGAAAATCCTAAGTTTAGAGGAATCTCTCGCCTTGTTAACTCAGCAAACTGCAAAATTCCAGTTATCTGTAGAACAGAGTCTACAAGCTAGTAACAGGATAGGACAAGAAAATAGTCAGGCTATTTCCGAGTTAAAACCCCAGGTTGGTCTGATAACTGATTCTTTGAGAGAAAAAGGTAAGTTTCCTAGTCAAACACAACCCAACCCTAGAGGAGTTCATGAATTAGGTGCAAAACCATCGAATCAATTGAATGTTGTTAGGACCCTTAGAAGTGGTAGAGTTGTAGACAATAAGGTAACCATGCCCGGTAGTGAACATACTGTAGTTCACCCCTCAGGATCTCACCTCTCAGAACCAGTAGCTGAAGAGACTGATAAAGTTTCTGATGATGTGAATTTGGTTCCTGAAAGGTCTGATTTTAGGCCTAGAGCCCCATTTCCTCAGCTATTAGTACCAACAAAGAAGGAATCGAACTTTAATGACATAGTGGAGGTTTTTAAGTAAGTTACCATAAACCTTCCCTTATTATATGCAATTAGGAAAATTCCTGCTTATGCCAAGTTCCTTAAGGATATGTGTACGTGAAAGCGAAAACTTAGCGTCCATAAGAAAGCCTTTTTAGCTAGTCACGTAAGTTCAATCATTCAGAACACCACAACTCCAAAGTAAAAAGACCCAGGTTCTCCTACCATTGCTTGCACAATAGGTAACTTCCGGGTAGAAAAAGCTTTACTTGACTTAGGAATCAGTGTGAACTTACTGCCATTTCATGTATACTTACAGCTAGGACTTGGTGAAATGAAACCTACTCAGATGACACTGCAGTTAGCTGATAGGTCTGTAAAAATCCCTCGAGGTGTTATCGAGGATGTTCTTATTGAGGTCTAAAAGTTTATTTATCCAGTGGATTTCGTGGTCCTAGATACCCAACCTGTCCCTGAACCAGAGAACCAGATACCTGTGATTTTAGGTCGCCCATTTTTAGCTACGTCTAATGCGATCATTAACTGTCAAAATGGTGTGATGAGTTTATCTTTTGGTAATATGACTATGATGATGAACATTTTTAATGTCAGTAAGCAACCTCATGAGATAGATGACACATGTGTTGAGGAGGTGAACATTATAGAAGCCTTAGTTCAGGAGTCATTACAAAACATCTTGTCTGAAGACCCATTAGAAAGTTGTCTATCCCATTTTGGTTTAGATTTTGACGACGATAACACTATTGAACAGGTGAATGCTCTATTAGATTCTACCCCTGTGTTAGACACTGATAGATGGAAATCTAGGTTCGAACCGTTACCAGTTTCTGAGACTACCCTAATTCCTTCTTTAGAAGATCCCCCAAAGTTGGACCTTAAACCACTACCCGATACTCTAAAGTATGTTTTTTTAGGCCCATCTGAGACTTTACCTGTGATTGTAGCTTCCAATTTGGATAGTGATCAGGAAAGTAGGCTAGTAAATGTACTTCAAGACAATAAGGAAGCTTTAGGGTGGACTATAGCAGACATTAAGGGTATAAGTCCTACTGTGTGTATGCATCAGATTCATTTAGAGGAAGACTCCAAACCTTCTAGGGAGATGCAACGTCGACTGAACCCTAACATGAAAGAGGTAGTTAGAAAATAGGTTCTTAAGTTGTTAGATGCGGGTATTATTTACCCAATTTCAGACAGTAAGTGGGTCAGACCTGTTCAGGTTGTCCCCAAGAAATCAGGTATCACTGTAGTCCAGAATGATAATAATGAATTAATCCCAACCCGAGTGACCACGGGATGGCGTGTGTGTATTGAATATAGGAAATTGAACAAGGTCACAAGGAAGGATCACTTTCCCCTTCCTTTTATCGACCAAATGCTAGAGCGATTAGCTGGACATAGTCACTATTGCTTCTTAGATGGCTACTCCGGTTATAATCAGATCGTTATTGCCCCAGAAGACCAAGATAAAACCACTTTTACCTGTCCCTTTGGTACCTTTGCGTATAGACGCATGCCTTTCGGGCTATGTAATGCCCTTGCAACTTTTCAGCGTTGTATGATGAGCATATTTTTTGATGTGGTAGAACGGTTCTTAGAGGTCTTTATGGATGATTTTTCAGTGTTTGGTTCATCTTTCTATGAGTGCTTGCATCATTTGACATTAGTGTTGACTAGGTGTAAGGAAAAAAATTTAGTGCTTAATTGGGAAAAATGTCATTTCATGGTTAAATCAGGAATTGTATTAGGGCACATCGTCTCTTCAAAGGGTATAAAGGTAGACAAAGCCAAAGTTGACCTTATTAAGACTTTACAGGTCCCAAAAACCGTAAAAGATATTAGGTCATTCCTAGGGAATGCAGGTTTTTACCGTCGATTTATTAAGGATTTTAGCTTGATTTCTAGACCTCTTTGCAATTTTCTTGCAAAAGATGTTAAGTTTGTCTTTGATGATGCTTGTTTAGAGGCTTTTGAGAAGCTTAAAACTTTACTCACTACTGCCCCGATAGTCCAGGCACCTAACTGGAACCTACCCTTTGAAATTATGTGTGATTCTTCAGATTATGCTATAGGCGTCGTTTTAGGACAACGAGAAAACAAATTACTTCATGTGATTTATTATGCTAGCAAAACTCTGAATGATGCCCAAATGAACTACACAACTACCAAGAATGAACTTTTAGCCATCGTGTTTGCCTTGGATAAGTTTAGTTCCTACCTATTAGGTTCTAAGATCATAATCTATACAGATCATGCTGCTTTGAAATACCTTTTATCTAAGAAGGATACCGAACCTAGATTGATTAGGTGGATCCTATTGTTACAGGTATTTTCCCCAGACATTAGAGACAAAAAGGGTGCAGAAAATATAGTAGCAGACCACTTGTCTAGGCTAGTTGTTAGTTCCCCTAGTGATTCCCTTCCTATAAGGGATAGCTTTCCTGATGAACAATTGTTCTCTGTTTCTCAATCACCTTGGTATGCAAATATAGTGAATTATCTTGTTACTGGTCAAACCCCTCAACATTGGGGTAAGCAAGATCGTTCTAGGTTTTTAGACGAGGTTAAGCATTTCTTTTGGGACGATCCTTATCTGTTTAAGTATTGTCCGGACCAGATTATTAGGATATGTGTATCTGAGAGTGACCAGTCTAGTATTATCTCCTTTTGTCATGAACATGCATGTAGGGGTCATTTTAGTGCTAAGAAGACTGCTGCTAAGATTTTTGCGGTGTGGATTTTACTGGCCTTCGTTGTTTAAAGATTCCCATAGTCATTGTGTTTCTTGTGAGCGTTGCCAGAAGTTAGGAACCATTTCCCGTAGAAATATCATGCTTTTGAACCCTATTTTAGTGATTGAGGTCTTTGATGTGTGGGGCATTGATTTTATGGGTCCATTTCCTATTTCGTTTGGTTATCTTTACATACTTGTCGTTGTAGACTATGTGTCTAAGTGGGTTGAGGCGGTTCCGTGTAAAACGAATGACCACAGGGTCGTAGTCCAGTTTTTGAAAGAGAATATACTTACATGTTTTGGTGCGCCGCGAGCTATAATTAGTGATGGAGGTTCACACTTTTGTAAAAGACCGTTTGCTCTTTTAATGAAATAATACGGTATTACCCATAAAGTAGCAACCCTATATCACCCTCAGACTAGTGGTAAGGTAGAGGTTTCCAATAGGGAAATTAAACGTATTCTAGAGAAAACAGTTAATCCAAATAAGAAAGACTGGTCGTCGAGGCTTACTGATGCCTTATGGGCTTACCGTACTGCGTTTAAGACACCCATTGGAATGTCACCTTATCGTTTAGTGTTTGGCAAGGCATGTCACCTGCCTGTTGAGTTAGAGCATCGACCCTATTGGGCTATTAAGAACTTAAACTTTTCACTTGACAAGGCAGGAGCTCAAAGAAAGCTCAAGCTCAATGAGTTGGACGAGATTTGTAGAGATGCATACGATAGTGCTAAGGAGTGTAAGAACAAAATGAAACTTGTGCATGATAGGAATATTTTACGAAAGTCATTTTCTCCAGGTCAAAAATTTCTTCTATATGACACTCGTTTGCATCTATTCCCCGGGAAGTTGCGCTCTCGGTGGACCGGTCCTTTTGTGGTCCGTACTGTTTTTCCTCATGGCGCTGTTGAGATTGAGAGACCAGATGGTAGTAGTTCTTCGAAGGTTAACGGTCAGCGATAAAAGCTCTTTTTAGAGCCTTTTCCTACAGGTGATGATGAGGAGGTCCCTCTGGAGGACCCTGTTTACCTTGATTGACCATTGAGGCGATTTTGTATGTTGTATAATATTTTTGTAGGTTTTTGGTTACACTTCACCCAGGTACTATCTTTCCGACTTCTCTCTTTACTATTTCCTCATGTTTCTTACATTTTTGGTATTGTTCTTTGATTAGAAACATTGAGGACAATGTTAGATTTAAGTTTGGGGGTGGGGTAGAACTTTTTGTTACCTTTTCGTTGTAATAAATAAACTCCAGAGCCTAGAAATTTATCCCTATTAAGGATGGCACTAACCAATCTAAGTGGATGGAAGCATTTTGGTTGTAAGAGTTGAGGAACCAATCTGACTAGATGGCAACATCTAAAGAGTCTATTCATAAAAGCACATAGCTCAGGCTTTAGAAATAACATGATAGTTTCACCATATCTCGTTGAGTCCTTTTCACTTTTGTTTTTATTTTGTTTTGTGTTTTAAACTATGTTTCTATAAGTGATTAGGTGGGGCTCACGATTCAAGTTGCTACCAATGCTAGGGTGAATTAGAGTGATTGGGATACAAAAAAAAAAAAAAAGACCAGACCATCAGACCAATTGGAATTAATTCAATAAAGTCGACCACTGGAACCCTTGTATATGCCAGTTGTGTTGACCTAGAGTTAGGATTATCGACCACTGGTACCCTTGTATATGCCAGTGTGCTGATATTAGTCAGACCGGTATCTCAGTCCATTAGGATAGGTTCATTTTTGCGGAGGCCTTCAGACAGATATGAGAAACACCATTCACCTAGTAAACATCAAAACCATCTATGTTTTTCTATATCCATCTTCTTGATCTATCCATGTGATTAGTTTTGACTCCGGATATTGATGTCCATAGTGCGACTATCTGAGTAGAGCTCTGTCACTTCATATGGATTTTAGTATGCTTGAGTGCAAACTCGTGTACAACAATTGGAATTTCGCATCAGGGTATTTCCTTCTGTAGTCAATAAGTATGCAAACCAAGGAGATTATTTAGTGCCTTACAAGGTTCTGTGTAGATAGATAGGGTCTGGAGTATAAAGGTTTTGTGGGTATACCTCTGGTAAGCCCTCCGGAGACAACACTCCACCACTAGGGACACCTAGGGGTTTAAAGGCTTATTGCATACGCTAAATGCAATCGACAATGCCTGCCACAGTGAGTTATGATTTTATTTCTATTTTATTTTTGCTCGAGGACTAGCAAATAATAGGTTTTGGGGTATTTGATAGACACATTTTTGTGTCTGATTTGTCTCGATTCTATATATTGTTAGGGCTCATTTTTGTACTTATTATGGTGTTTTATTTATTTGTAGGTATTTTTGGCCAATAAACATTTTTGGAAAAAATTGGCTCAAAAAGTTGTCGGAAAGCACCCGAAGGAAATTTGCTATTCAGACTCTCACTTTGGATAAGGGGTAACCTAATTACTAAGGAGCATCCCATTTCTAGGCAGTTTCTAATCGCACCCCTACTCTGGATAAGAGGCAACCATCTTTAACATTTCAAAAACCAGGTTTTTGGCGGGAAAATAGGTGCAGTGAAGAACAGTTTTGGAAATCTTGATTTGGAGGAGTTTGAAGTCGATTAAACCTCTGATTTTCATAGGATAGACTCCTTATGGGTCTAGGAATCTGATATGGGTATTTAAATCGATTAGACTGGGCTCAATCGACGGATTTTTCTCACAACATAAAATATGGAAAGTCACGTGTGTGACCTGTTTTAGGGAATTTTAGAGAGATTAAAGCGCTGTAAACCTTCCCAAAGATTTGTATCTATCTAAGGAAGAGTTTAGAATAAAAAGGAAAGCTCAGAAACACGTAGAAATCCTAAAACAAGAAATTGCCGCAACTTGGTCGTGAAGAGAAGGAAAGATATTTTGGAATATTTGGGAGAGATTTAATCGGTATTTTTGATATAAATAGATGTTTTGGGTCATATAGAAGAGGTGTCGAGAGTTTTGGAACCTAAGGAGAGCCAGAGAAGAAGAAATCAGAGATTTACCAAACTCTGTTTCTGCTGCTGCTGAAGAAGAAGAAGAAGAACGCGAAGAACATTGACGCACGGGAAACATTCGCAGAAACAGTGTCGTTGTTTAAAAGGTGAAGAACATTAAGCTGTGCAGGGCAGTTGTATTATAGGGTCTTAAAATCAGCGACAAAGCAACAGTTTTTCTGTAACAGTTCCATTGTAACAGCTGTTTTGCAACACCAATACACTGTTGCAAACAGTATGTGTTATTACTTTTCACTCTTTTAATCATCTTTTGAGCAACAAACACATATTTTGAGATCATGATTAATATGAGGAGCTAAACCCCATTGCTGAGGCGATAGAGGAATTTATTTTTCCAACAAAAAGTGATATATTCTATTTTATCTTTTTATTTGCAATAATTATATGATTATTTGCCTTGAACTATTATTGAATATGTTTTTTATTTGAGTGATTGTGATCTATTTTGATGGAGTATGCTTAGTTTTAATACTTTTGATGCTTCATACTTGGTATTTACAATTGTTACTTTTGAAAATCTACTTGTTGCAATATTTTAGAATCAAATTAAACAAGAAAATTGCATAAATATAAGTATTGATTTAATCACTTTGAACTTGGAAAATAGTGGAATCTTAGCCTCAGTGTTTCTTTTAGTACTGATATCATCTTTGATTGAGTTTGCTATAATTTTTAGTGAGTTTTCTATTTTAATATTAGAATTTAAGTCTAATTAATATCCTTCACAAGTCTGAGAATAGAACCACTTTTACCACTATCTACAAATCACATCAGAGCACCAACTTAAAAGTGAGACTCAATCAAGAAAGATATCAAAGAGCTTTATCTCTTTCTCAATACAATAAGCATATCAACTAGATAGAAATCCATGAGTGAAAAGGCGAGGGTATCCAAATATACCTCAATCTAAAAAATTTCCTACCTATAAGTCCTTTCTCCGAAAGTGATTGTCTATGGACTGAGTCGAGACAATACAACTAATCAGTTTACACTTCGTGTGACCGTCTATGGATACGAGATCGAGACAATACAGCAACGAAGTATGTTTACTTGATATAAAGGTTCGGACTTAACCAAACACAATAAGATTGCTTATCAAGTAAATATGAATTAACATTTGTGTAATTTACTTTAATTATAATAAAACAATTATAATGCGGAAAATAAAAGTAAATGACACAGCGAGATTTTGTTAACGAGGAAACCGCAAATGCAGAAAAACCCCGGGACCTAGTCCAGAATTGAATACTCTCAAGATTAAGCTGCTACACAAAATTACACCTAACTTCGTATAGTTGAGACCAAGTATCTAACTCTATAGTATACCTAGTTCTGTCTGTATTCCCACGCCTCCGACTTGTGAATAAGTCACATACTTGTAACAATCTCTTTGGTTCGTATTCCAAACAGTAAAGGAACAAGAAATCTGTTTGGTATCAACTCTATTCAACCAAGTGATATGAGTCAGACAAAGGCTCTTTCGTTTATCTCAACATAAACTCCTTCGTCGGGTCTAGATCTATCTTATGTTTAATCACCCAAAGGTAATCGGTTAAGATTAAGCCAACAACACCTTTAATCCGAAGAATCGTGTTGATGCCGATCTACTCAATTAATCAATCCAATCTACCACAAGGATAAACCGAATATTAATTGGATCCCCTTTTCCCAAACAAGTATTGTGCACACCAAAGATTATAAAACCCAAGTCAGATCTTCAATATCTTCTTTGTCTTCAAATCTTCTTAAATACTCAATAAACACCAGCACACAATCACTTGAATCTCTTGTGATCAATCACGCACATAACGGAGTCTGTTAACAATGGATTATCACAAGATCGTCTTTAGAACTAACAACAGTCTAAAGATCTCTGTCGAAACTCTGAACTAGTTTGAGTGAATCTTATATCAGAAGAGAAGATTGTCAAGAATAAACAAACTAGGTGCAATCATATTTCAACCACCGTTAGTTAATCAAATCAATCGAAAACAAAGATAAACCACAATTATCTAGTTTTCCACCAACGGGTCGCGCTAGAGCTTCTCAATCCCAAAGAAGACTTTAAAACGAGCGGTCGTAAGAGATTTCACCTAATTAGATTACTCTCCTCTCTGATAGGTGGCTACACCAGTAACAAAGAAAAAAGAGGAAGTCTGTTGTTACGAAGGATTAGTTTGCTAGAAAGGAAAACTTTGTGTATTTATAGAAAAGGAAGTTTAGACACCAAGGAATTTCCAAAACCGAAAATATTCTCAAGATATTCATAAATGCACTGATTCGGTTTTCATAATTCCTGGAAATGCTCTGTCCAGAAATACAATCGAAATATCTCGAAAAATCTAATTAGTAAATGCACATTACTAATTCCATAATTTCCCTACAAAGTTAAATTAATAACCTTAATTAAAAGATTCTTAACTTACTTATGTTTCGATACTGGGATTCTCTTCCGTTAGCCTTTAAGGAATATCTTTGAACAATTATAGAAATAAACATTCACAACACGTGTTCAAAGTTTGTCGACATCTTTACTTTGTAAGTTCTCTTTCACACTTACAACCTTGAAACCGATTTGCCACACTTCCAAACAAGTTTAGAATTGGTTCATCTGACTTTCAAGAACTATGTGATTGATCAAACCAACATTCAATCACAATCATGGGTTTACGGTTCTACCAAAACAAGTTTCGGTTCTACCTCCATGTGAGTACTACGCATAGTCACACTGGCTTCCCAAAGATTCGGTTGACTAGGTACTAGGATCGGTTCCCCACATATATATGGTATTAAACTCATATGTGTTGCACATGTACACAGGATCGGTTCCCCTTTCTACTATAAACCTTGTTGCACCCCATACAAGGATCGGTTCCCTATTGCACTGTACCTTTTAGGTTCGGTTCCCTTTCCCTCACTAGGATCGGTTCCCTTTCCCCAACAAGGATCGGTTCCCTTTCCCCAAGGCACATACAATACGATCATACCAGGTGATTACTTAAGATTGGTTTTACTAATAAAATTTATACCAATACAAAAGTCAGGACTTTGTGAATAGTTCTACCAAGAACACAACAAGTTGTGAGCAGTTATACTCTATCACACATATTGGTTGTTCATAAGATATGCAATGAATAGCAAAAATAATATCTCCCGGTAATTTCCTTTTCGGTCCACAAACAAGTTTATGAACTTACTTCCTTAGAACACATGTAAACATTGTTCCCTAGGATGAAATCCTCACCTTATACCCATACATAATCACAATAGCATTCAAATGATTATGGCGATGTCTTACCTACAGAGTTTAATGGTTAAGCAATAAACCTCGTATTGTACTCCTTAATACTATGTCTATCTAGAGTTCAAACATGCTTCGTAATTATGTTTTCAATATGCACGACTTAAAAGATACGTTAGGGAATGAAACAGTGCAAGTCAAATATCACTAACCTCAATTGGAAGGATGATAGTTGTCGTTGTAGCTCCTTGCTTCTTCACATCTTCAAGACTTCGCAATACTTGTAATGTCTCATATCCTAATACTTTCAAGCTAACCTATACGAAATTTAACTCTAGTACATAATCAAGCGACTCTTAACATGAGTTTTGATTCACTAAAATATGACAACCAAACTTGACATACCAACGCTTGGTGGGTTCAACCGAGCAATGCTCTAAACAAATATAACTTGGACGGTACCAAAGACCAATACCCAAGTGTCAATCAAGTTCTATCCAACAAACAAGGTAGGATTTATCAACTGTGATTGAACCACGCACAACCTGTGATATTTCAATTATATAAACAAATATATTGCGGAAAAGAAATAACACAGACACCAGAAAATTTGTTAACGAGGAAACTGCAAGTGCAGAAAAACCCCGGGATCTAGTCCAGATTTAAACACCACACTGTATTAAGCCGCTACAGACTCTAGCCCACTACAAGTTAACTTCGGGATGGAATGTAGTTGATCCCTAACCAAGTCTAACACCTATTAAGGTAAAGTCGCGTTCCTTACGTCTCTTGAATCCCAGCAGGACTCTGCATATGTGATTCCCTTAGCTGATCTCACCCACAACTAAGAGTTTCTACGACCCAAAGTCGAAGACTTATAAACAAATATGTCTCCCACAAATATGTCTATTTCGGTGATGTTTCCGTCTTTAGATAAATCAAGGTGAACATGAAACTCAACTAATAATCTGGTCGTATACTCCCAAAGAGCAACCTAGAAATATTAGTCACCTCACAATAACATAACTGATTAACAGAAGAAGTTATTGCGAAATCACGAGAGTCTGAGACGAAAAACTGTTGTGATTACTTTTTATATCTTACATATCGGAGATAAATATCGAGTAAATCTTAGAGAAGATAAAACTCAATACGATAGAAAAAGTAAGATCAGAATACGCAACTACAGAGAAAATAGTTTCCCTCCAAATTTTTTCAAAGAAAACTGGGAGCTGTTGGGAAATGACATTGTCAAGATGGTACAACATTTTTTCACCTTTGTCCACATGCTAAAAGAAATGAATCTATTTTTATCTCCCTCATCCCAAAAATCGACAACCCTTCTTCTATTTTTAGACCCATCAGTCTCTGCAATACTACCTATAAAATCATCTCCAAACTCATTGCCCAGAGAATGAAACCTCACCTAAAAAAGATCATATCTTCTTACCAATCTGCTTTTATACATGGCAGACAAATATCTGTAACATTGCCATTGCACATGAGATCATTCACACCATGAGATCTAAAAGAGGTAAAAAGGGAGAAAATTGAAGTATGGGAATCAAAATAGATATGTCAAAAGCCTTTGACAGAGTTGATTGGACATTTCTGATATCCATCATGAAGAAGATTGGTCTTAATGACCAATGGTGCAACAAAATATTTCAGTGCATCTCCACTTCCACCTCTGTTGTTCTCATTAATAGATCTCCTGATAAATTCTTCAAACCTTCCAGGGGACTAAGGCAAGGTGACCCTCTCTCTTCCTATCTTTTTCTTTTCTGCATGGAAACCTTTTCTAGAACTCTCATTCATGCAGAAGAGTTGGGTCTCATAACTGAGATTAAAATTTGCAAGTCTGCTCCTTCCATCAGCCACCTTCTTTTTGATGATGACAAAAGAAAAGCTAATATGATTGAAACTCAGAAAATTTTGGATATTCTAAAGATATTTGGAGACAATTCTGGTCAGCTCATAAATTTCAACAAGTCTGGAGTCTTCTTCAGCAATAACACTAACCCAAGTCTTATCCCCACCATCAGCAATATTTTGGGCATTCAAGTCCTTCAGCTGGATGATAAATACCTAGGATCACCTCTCTTCACCCACAGAAGAAAAATCAACTCTTTCGAACCTGGTGTTGATAAATTAAAAATAAGACTATCCAGCTGGAAAAATGTACCTCTAAACCCCTCTTGGAGGGAAGTACTCATTAAGTATGTCACTTCTTCTGCTTGTATCTACCAAATGAACTGCTTCAAGATCCCAAAACAGACCTGCAAAAACATCAACAAACTCCAAAGGGACTTCTTCTTGGAAAAAAGCATGGAAAACCCCACTGTTTACTACCAAAAAGCTTGGACTGCAGTCTGTAAACCAAAAGATTTGGGAGGATTAAGTTTCATGAATATGAAACTTTTCAACAACTCTATGATCACTAAAATTGGCTGGAGACTGGAACATGATAAAGATTCTTTCTGGTACAAGCTTATGGATGTAAAATATCTAATTGGAAAAAATGTTCTCAACATGGAAATCAAGCCAAAGGATGGTGATTCCTGGATTTGGAAAGGAATCCTAGAAGGCATTAGTAAAATTCAAGATCATTGTGTCTGGAAAATTGGCAATGAAAGAAGAATCAAGATTTGGGATGATCTATGGATTCCAAACATCACTACTAGACTCAATAAACCTTTAACTGCCTTAATCAGTTTGAAACAGTTGATAAGCTTCTTCTCCCTGATGGAAGCTGGGATGAAAATCTTGTTCAAACTTACTTCAGTACCAATATTGCTCATGTCAGTCTTACTTTGAGTACTCATCCAGAAGAGGAAGACAAGATTCAATGGAATCTTAATGACACAGGAAAATTCTCTGCCAAAGCTCTTTACAAAGCAAAGATAGACAATATATATAAAATTGATACTATAACAGGAAATTAGGAAGCAATCTGGAATATGGATATTGCTCCAGTTATTAAAATCTTTATCTGGAAATGTGCTCATGGAATTCTCCCCACAAATGCTAAAATAGCTAGCATTCTGCATTACATTGACCATGTATGTGCCATTTGCAAAAGCGGGGAGGAAACAATGACACACATGTTCCTAAACTGTCCTGCTGCCTCTTTTGTTTGGAGGGAAATCATTGGCCCTCAGCATGCTCAGTTTGATAACACTAAAATTTTCATGGATTGGTTGAACTCATGGTTTCAAACTGGGATAGCCAGTAATAACAATAACATTTATGCTACTACATGCTGGTTCATCTGGAAAGCTAGGTGTGATCTGGTCTTCAGACACATTCAGTCAAATGCAAAACAGACCTCAATCTGCATAAAATAATACTTATGTAACCATAACAGAATTAATCATATGCCAGAGCATATTATCAATACTCTCTCTCTATCTTCTGAGGAATATGATTCACCTGTGGCAAACAACATTATACCATACAATATGAATCAGTACCCTACAATGGATCATGGAATAATCATCAAAATTTGCACTCTACAGGATCCTGAAGATTTGATATACTATTCTGCACTAACTACTATGGACTTTGCAGGAAACAACATTGGTACCAGAGGACATCCAGGACACTCTGGAGCTTGGGGAGCAACATGAGGTGCAGACTTAGCTTTTGCATAGGCTAAAGGAATGCAACACACTAATATAAAAATACAAGCTGAATCCATGGAAGTACTAGTTCGTTTCAAGCTGATGTATCACAACGCTGTTAAAGAAAGATTTCATTTAAGCTACCATGAAAGAACCAACAATGAAGAGGAGGACAATGAAACTGTCATCAACCCAGTAACTTTTATTTTACAAAGTCTTAAACTCATCCGTAGACTACAAAACTTGGATACTTTTAATGTTGTTTTATCTTGTAAGAACAATATTGGCAGGACGACTGTCTCAACCACTGCCAACCTTTTGTATCAGCCTTAGGTGCTCTTTTTTGGCCTAAGTTTTTCTATAAAAAACAACTTTAAGACGGCAGATCCATGTTGCTAATAAAAATTTAGAGAGAAAAGTAGAAGATTTGGTTTTGTCAAGTTTCCAACTTCTTGAGGATTTAGATCCGATTTGGAAACTTCAAAAACTAAATGCGAAAAATCAACAAATCACATCTAAATCTTCAGAGGATATATACATTCATTTTCCCTAAAAAATTTCTCTAACCCCAACTTCTTAAATAAATGTGAAGATATCATAGACTGTTTAGGTACACATCCAGAAGTTGCTTTTTGACTTCTGAAAGCAGAAAAATCAAAAACTAGTTTGGTACATAATTTCAAAATGGCTTCTAGAAGACAAAAAATCAACTTTTTGTGAAGCAAAATGTTTATGCTTCTTCTGGCTTCTGCTTCTGGTGTCCAAATGCGCTATTAATTTTTGTTAGACATCTTCAAGGTGAATGCCTAGTTTTAGAAATTCATCTTGAGGATGTCATGTTATCCTAGTTAAGCTTTTAAAATTACTAAAAATAAAATTCACATTTAATCAAAAAAAAAGATCTCAAACACATTTTTTCCCATAAACTTCGGGAAGAATTCGAGGGAGCATGTCAGTGTTTGTGTTGCCACCTAACAAACAAACACAATAAACATTCAAATTAGTTTCTCCCATATTAATCTATTACCTCCGCTTCCTCGATCTTTTTAATGCAATGTAAATTTTTCCATTTTCCGTCCAATGATTGAGGTTACAGGAGTTTGTAACAGATTATATATATTACTTCGTCTCCATATAACAAATGAACATAATACTTTTTCTTCAAATAAAAAATTCTTCGCCGTTTATCCATGACCCCAAACAATCAAAAACAAAATTGTATTATCATCACAAACAGAATTGAAAGTATCGTGACCTAGATTTTATTCCTTACAAGTATTCTTGTAATGGAGGAAACAAATAAAATCGTGAATTTACTTTTATCATTGTAAGTAATAGTATAAAGAGAAAACCAAAACAATTTTGCTTCTAACTCATGCTTCAGACTTCTACTTCAGGGAAAGTAAAAGCATTTCTGCTACTAATATCTAAACACGTTATTAGTCCTGCGGTTTCGGATGACTAAATGACCAAACTAGGTATGTCATCAACAGTGCCACTTTGCATCTTCCGGATGTTTTCTTTTTGAAGATAAACTAGGTTAATATAATCAATAAGGTGATCGGGACCATCCAACTAGAGATTACTATAGACAGGAATGTGCTTTCAATATGCTTCGCAATCACTAGCCCCAAAAGGAATACACAAGGGAAAAAGAAAACTACATACGATAAGCTAAAACCAACACCTTTACTGACTCTAACTACGACAAGATTATGACAAACTAAAAAAAAAAGTCAATTCATACTTATAATCCGTTAGAGCATCCACAGTGGGCGAGTATAACCAAAAATTTGGGATGAGATCGTAACACAGTGGGACGGAGTAAAGATCAAATCCCAACCAAAGATCAAATTCCAGACCAAATATGGTCGCGACCAAATCCCAAATTCTAATATAGTCGGGCGTAAATTTAAAGTACGCTTGTTGCTGGGCGTAAATTTAAAGTACGCTTGTTAACGGGCGGAGATTTAAATTACGCCCGATGAAATTTTAATTAAATAAAAAAAAAAAAGAATGAGGCGGACTTTTAAAGTCCGCCTGTTAAAATTTACAAAGAATGGGGCGGACTTTTAAAGTCCGCCTGATGAAATTTTAGTGGGGCGGACTTTTAAAGTCCGCCTGATGAAATTTACAAAAAATGGGGCGGACTTTTAAAGTCCGCCTGATGAAATTTTACAAAAAAAAAATGGGGCGGACTTTTAAAGTCCGCCTGACGAAATTTTAATCATGTACCGTTGCGTCACAACACGGACTAAACCCAAATTTTGGTCTTTTTTTTTATCTTTGATTTTTGGTTTTGATCGCACCACTGCAGTTGCTCTTAGGAATGTATAAAATTTTCATTTTCATCCGTGCTCAACAAGCTATAAGGCTTAAAGCCCTAAGATTGCATTAAAAGATAAACCTAGAAGAAATTTACTACCTACAACCTTGGAAAGATAGGCAAAGAAAGAAAAAAAAAAACCCACCCCAATATTAACGAATTCTGAATTCAGATTGGTGGTATCATCATCCAACGATTTTTCCATTCTATCATAGTAACCAGTGGCAGAACAGGGATAGGATAGACCTGGCCTTAGATCCTACTAAAATCCAATAATCACTACTTAGCCCTTAGTTTGTTTCATATTTCATGTTTAAACCTCTCATTTTTAATATTTAGTCCCTTCATTTTTTAGAGTTTAGTCCACCAAATTTATTAATTTTTTTCTTAACCCCCTGAGTCTTAAAATCTCATTCCTCCAGGTCGTGTTTGGTATCATGGATATCCCATCCTAGATTGGGTTAGCTAGTAAAAAACTGTTAAAATGTGTTTGTCTCACTGGAATTCCAATCCTGGATAAGGATTACTAAACCTTCCTTAATTTTAGGAACCTAAAAAAGTGAGGTTAAGGTATTCTTCCAAATACCTGGGATACCTGTATCCTCACTTGGGTTAGACAATTATTTTCCTTTAAAATAAGTATTTGGATAAGAATAATTATTTATATTAACCTATTTCTATAGTCAAACAAACACAAGTTAACCTAGCCCAAGATATGATAGAAATTTAGACAAACACCATTAAAACTAACTATTAACAAGGTTATCATAAATCAAATTAAGATAAACTTTTCAAGGATATGTTATCCCGTTTCCAATCTCCCAGACAGACCCCCCAGTGATAATATATAACACTGCAATGAGCTTCCAATACAGACAATAGTAGTATGTATGTTACCACTCTAACGCTTTGATTTCCCATTTTTGGTACAAGGATTTTCAGTGGTTTTGATTTGGTCCAAAAAGAACATTTTCCTTGAATAATTTTGTTTAGAAAGGTTTTAGTACATTGCCACGTGGTGCTCAAAGAAAAGGTGTTAGTGAGATTGGTTACCCGACACCCCAAAAGTTGTGAAAGGATACACCCCACTCATCAAAACAATAGAAACCCTAACTAACCTAGTTTTATGGATAAAGAAGAGCACTGAGAATTTTACACCTCTTCGTAAGAAACTTTCCAAGGTTTTACTCCTCTCCTTCTTCGTTTTCACGTTTCATTCTGTTCTGAAATTAGGGTTTAAGGTTTCTCTCTTCTAATCAACGACAATGGAGGACGTTATTGATGGAGTAACTAACCTCAACATCAACGATTCACACAAGAAGAATCGGATTCAAGTCTCTAATACTAAAAAACCCCTCTTCTTCTATGTTAATCTTGCCAAGGTATACCCCTAATCCCTTCTCCATTGCTTGATTAAACTACGCAGTGATTTGGTATTCGTTTGGTTTGGATCTCAGTGTGTCAATTTCTGATCAATGTGTTATGGTGTTTTTTTGTTTGGTCTAGGGTTAGGATTTCTGTTTATTGTTTTCTATTATTGTGTTTCTTCAGTTTTCGGGGTTCAAATGATTGGAAATCCATGTATTAAGAGTCTAATTATTAATTGCATGTATGTATTTACCTTTTGCAGAGGTACATGCAACAGCACAATGAGGTGGAGCTTTCTGCTCTTGGAATGGGTAATTAATTCTCTACATTAATCTTTGTTTTGATGTAATATGAATGAACTTATGTGGATTTGGTTCATATCTCTTAATATATGAGAATGAAAAATTACCCTGCATTTGTAAGTCTCCTGAATAACATATGTAACTGGAATAAGCAGTTTTAAATTTTGTAAGCATTGAATTGGTTCTCATCTTATGATGATGACATTGTACCGAATCTAGAGTAGAGGCCTATTCCTAGCACCTACTTATGATTTTCTTAACTAGAGTTAAGAATAATTCCTTCTATAGGATCTGAATCTCCCAGGTTACAGGTAGCTTCTTCCTGCTTCATATGACTGGACATGGCAGTTTCTTAGTTTTTTTATTGCTTTATGTTTTATACCTAATGGTAGTTTCTTTTAGTTTAAGTTTTTCCACATGTCTATCCTGTTATACTTATTCATGGATATAACTGTTTCTCTCACAGCGGAGTCTCTAAAAGAAGTTTATGCAACATTATGTTTAACTTCGTATATTTTGTAGAAGTAATGCACTTAGTGCAGCTGAACACTGCGCTTCTTAATACTGTATAAGTTTTTCATTTACCCAATTTATATGAAAGATTAGACAAAATGTGTTGTATAACACAGTTAGACTCCTAGTTATATCATGCAGTTACACTCTTAGTTGCATATCTTGATTTTCTTTCTTTATGTTAGTTTTTTAGAAGACATAAATCATTAAGTTCTTTGTAGAAAAGAGTAGTGGACTACAAAAATGAAGGGTTGATAAGACACATATTAAATCTATGGAATGAGAAATCACTAGTTATTGTAAGTTTTGTCTCTGTCAAGCTGAACATGATTTTTGCGATAACATTAGAATGACTATGTTTTACAGGAATAAGTTGTGTTGGTGATGCTTACAATAATTTACTTGTCTGAATACCTTGATGGCTACATTAATTGATGTCAATTAGCCGAAAGCTAGCCAAATTTGGTGTCTATATGTGTTTCAATTACAGATATAGAGACCACGTATCTTTTATAATCAGACTTAGAGGTTTTGAAGGACATGAACCAAGATAGGGTATGGATATTCAATAATGGCAACTATAGTCTCACTGATTTATGTAAAAAGCACGAGTTCGTTTGTCCTCGTGATATGACCTTATAACATCTAATCTAGTTATTCTTCTTGATGATTTTCTCTATTGATATATGGACATCTATTGTGTATATATATAAGCACTTATCATCTGACTAGTCACTGAGTTGTTCCTGTGACACTTAGCGTCAAGGTTAACTGCGTAACCTCAATAGAACTAGTAGTTTCATTTTCTCACAGCTCATTCCCTTTTCTCGTGCATGTTTGGGTACTGATGCAAGTTTTTCTATCAGAACTACAATGCTTTTGTATTAATTCTGGTTTGTATTTTTAAAGCTATTCGACTTATCTGTATATTTTCTGGTGTATCTGCAGCAATTGCAACTGTTGTCACAATTGCGGAGATCCTTAAAAACAATGGACTTGCAGTTGAGAAGAGTAAGATTGCTGTCTTGTGTTTAGTTATGTTTAACCTATTTTCATTGGGAAGATCTTCCTTGGGCTTAACTTTTATGTGAACAATTGGAAATGCAGAGATCATGACATCCACTGTCGATATGAAAGATGAATCTAGAGGGCGTCCAGTCCAAAAGGCTAAGGTATGTAAATTTATTCTGCATATTGATATATAACAACTTGGGGAGAATTTTATCAGCAATTTTTTACATGTGGGAGTGGTAGTTCCCGTAACTCTGCCACTTAAAGTTCGGCAGGAATTTTTTGTCATAGAAAGAAGGTTACAAGTCCTCATATCGAAAGAACAATCATTAATAATTCCTTCCTGTAGAGTTTCCTTTCGTTATATGTTGCTTATCACTTGTCAGGACTGTTAACCAACTCAAGTGGAATTTAATAGTGTAATGATTTATCTAGAAAGAATATTTCCTGTTTGCATATGTCAGGACTGTTGTGTTCTGCTTCTTATGTTCTCTGCTTGATTGTGTAATCTCTTCTTTTCTGCTGAGTTCTTCTCACAACTTATCGCATGGAGTTTGTACTAATAGTCGACTTGTTTCTGTGGTAGATTGAAATATTGCTGGGCAAGACAGAAAACTTTGATGAGTTAATGGCCGCTGCGGCTGAGGAGAGAGAAGCAGCTGGGAATGGTGAGGAGCAGAGTTGAAGTTAGAGACTGAACTGGTGTGATCATATCTGGGTTTTTCAGTTTGTGAGGTGCCTGGTGGTAGATTATAGTATCTTCAAGTCTATTGTAGAAACAAAACACTTGTGTTTTCTTATCTTTAGCATCCCAATTCGTTGTTGAAAATTTGTTTTGTTTTTTGAAAGAGTAAAAATTTGTTTCTTCTCCTCATAGTTCCCACTAATGGTTGACTACAGAATTGAAAATCTACAGAGTACCTTCTAAATGGTTGACTACAGAATTGAAAATCTACAGAGTACCTTCTAAATGAGTGGTTTACACTTCCACACCTCCGATAACATGTCACCTAATTAGTAGCTTTACCTTTTATTTGTTTGCCGATTTGGCTCGGTTATAACGTGTAGACGACCTGGGTTAGTGGAAGAAAAGGAACATTAAAAAATGAGATTGATGGAGAAAAAAAAAGAGATTTTATTCTTGAAATGGATTTATTTTTTGATTTTTTCTTAGCCAATTGAGACCTGTCTTAAACATTCAAGGCTTCGATATCCAAGAACTAGGTAGCATAAAGATTTAGTCAGTTTTACCGTAAATATTATTGTTAAGAATCGGTCCATATTCAAAATAAAATGTGAAAGGAATTGTATGGAAAACTGACTAAATCTTCCATCTTTGGCAGGACCAGGTTTATAAACATGACCTACATTGAGAACAATAGTTTGTATATAAAAAGTATAAACTGAGTTGGCCGAGTAAGCTCGCATAGCTATCATACTGTCAACTCAGTAATTGAAGTTATATTATTGTTACAAACTCTAATCAGAGTCAGCCAATGCTATTAGATCAGTATTTCCTGTAATTCGTGCAGTTACATCATCCCAAATAAGAGTAGATTAGTATGATCTTCTGCAGTCATGTTCCCTGTTCAAGGTTGAATCAAAAGTTCTAAAAGCCTTACCGTGTGCTAAGATTTTTCTGGTTTGCTGGAGGATAGCTATGCTCTGCCAGTTGCCACGTTTTGCTTTTCCCGGAGATAGTCCATATGATGCTTCTGCAGAGTCACCTTTAATGTTGAAATTTCTGATGGATTTCCTCTTTACCCATGTAGCTACTCGGGGTGCAGCTGCTGTCTTTGCTTCTTCACCTATGGTTGTGTCGTAGGATCTTGCTCGAGTCCTGGATGTTCGAATAAGTTGCTTAGTCTTTCCGGCACAGTCAACAAGGACAAAGTAATGCTGCATTAAAAATTGACAAACCATTTCATACAAGTTACATTGACATGTACTGTCCATTTAAAAACTTATCCCATTGTATTGCACTCCACATAAAATCATTATCATTCCAGTCTCTCTCAATAGTTTACCCTGGGATCTTTCGCGGAAATTCCTCATAAGTTCATCCAATATAAAAAAATTTCATACTTCCAGTGCATAGACGACTTAGAATGTTTCTTCGCCAGATAAACTAAAAAAATAAAATAACGCGGCAGTATATAAATCATTCTCAGTGAATTTTTAGATATCTTTTTGTGTCGAAGCCATGGGATTCGTACCCGACAATCTTGAAGAGGTTAATCATGGATCGACAAAGGTTGATTATTTAACACTTGAATTTCTGTACAGCATCCTCAACTGGGATCATGCAGAGTCTTATTCCTGCGATCTCAACGATATTAAAAAAATATCTGACCAGATGCCAACAAATTCAAACGGGAGAAATCCAAGAGCAATATATGATGAGCCAAGGAATGTCTCCCTTGGTCCACACCACTACGGCAAACCTCAGTTGGATCGTATGCAAGTCGACAAATTGAGAGCTCTATGTCACTTTGTTAAGAGGGGAGGTCTTCCTGTCGATTCCTATCTTCAAGCACTAATGAAATTCGTAAATCCATTTCGGGAATCTTATGGTGATCCGGTTGGCGAAATTTGGCAAGATAACGATCGCTTTGTCATCCTCATGCTGCTGGATGGAGTTTTCCTTTTGGAGTTCTTGTCTGTTACTAGAGGTAATCAAAAGTATTCTGATTACGCTGCAACCGATCCCATATTTGGGCATGAGGGACATGTCTTGATATACGAGGTTATAATGCAAGACTTGTTGATGCATACAAACCAAGTGCCCTATCTTGTGCTCTCGACGTTGCTTTCCGTCTCGGAAGGCCTTCCTGAGAAGGTAATACTCATTTTTCAACCAAAATTTTATGTATTCATGCTATTATACATCTTAGTCTGAACTGCCGGGAGCGCCTTAAAATGTTTGTGTCACTGACATTCATGCAGAGCATACAAAGCATCCTATCATGGATGATGTTCGCCCCGAAAATAGAACCAGGCCTCCACTTATTAGACATGTATTTAAAGGGATTGTTGGCCGAAGGCCAACGTGCGGAGAAGGAGGATCAGCCGCAGGAAGATAAAAATGGACGTATTTCTATTTCCAAACTTCATCACAAATACGGTGTCAGATGTGTAAGAGTACAGAGCTACGACAACATCAATTTCGACAAGAACACTGCAACTCTTGAACTTCCTATTATCCACATCAACAAACAGAACGCACCTAAATTCGTCAATTTGATAATATACGAACGTCGGGAGGGTACCAAAAACAAGGATTTGAACTCTTATTTCGACTTCGTGGGATCTCTTATCCAGTCGCCTAAAGATGTTAACCAGCTCCGCTGCCAAGGGATCATAGTTAATTCTTCCAGTAGTGACGAGGCTGTCATGGAGTTGATAAAAGAAATTACTAAGGAGACTGTGCGAGGAGATAAGACGTGCACGACTAATCTGGTGCGGAATGAATTGAATGAGTTTTATCAAAAAGGTGCCACCAATATATTTAGGAGGTGTTACGCTGTCTTGTCTTCGACCTTGCGAATGCATTGAGATCTATTTTCCGATTTGGTTTTATAAAAGAAGCCATACTTCCAGACCCATTTCGACAAACTGCTCTTGGTTTTTCATCTCATCAAGTTTTAGTTCGAATATTGTGTGTGTTTGTCTTTATTGTTTCGCATGTACATTGCGCGCTAACCTGATCCAACCCATAGTGGGAGGATTTCCTTTATGACTTTCCTGAATTGGAGGTTAGGGGTTCGATTCTTTTCCTCTCATGCATATAGCGATGGTGCTTCTTGTCTGGATTGGTGTGTGATTAGCGCAATGGCAACCACATTTTACCTTTTGTTCCGCTGGTCATATGCATTGTACAATAATTGTAATTTTGTTCAAAAGAGTGTATGTTCACAATTAAGTTGATTTTTTTCTTTGTTTTTTAATTTTTCTTTTCGCACTTTCATTTAAATATTTCGTTGATTTTTTCCTTTGTTTTTTAATTCTTTTTTCGCACTTTCATTTAAATATTTCGACTCAAAAATTGAATCCTTTACTCATTCAAATTCTATTGCCTTTTTTATTTGCTAGAGGACAGTGAAATGAGAAAAACACTCACAACATTTTAAATTCTCCTGCCTTTTCTATTCCGCATAGGACAAGGAAATGAGAAAAAAAAACACACTATAACATACAATATGTATGGATCGTGGGAAGAGAATTTCGTTACCATGAATCATATTCCCCTTTAAAGTCCCTAAGTTAGACCCCAAAAAAAGCGGTCATCTTTAGTGACAATTGTCATTACCTGATGCAAAATTTACGAAATTGCTTCATGCCCCAAGTTTTCCCTCCAAGTTTTTTGTTTTATATGTGTTGCTTCCTCGTTGGTTCACAGCTAAATCTAGATTTTCTTTCTGAACCAAAATCGCCAATCACCGTTATAGTACACCCCTGATCTACTCTCGCTTCGACATCAAAATTCAAACTCAAATTGAACCATTCAGGAACTACTGGTAATAATATATCTTCTTTTCATATGCTAGTTTGTTTCATCGTGTAAGCAAAAAACAAAAAATTCCTCTAAAATGTTGGCTATTTTTAGGGATGAAATTTCGAAAATATTGGCTATTGTTTATTTTTACTTAATCACGAAATTTAGTTGACTTAAGTTCTCAGTGACTTAAAAAAAGTTCTGCTGAGTATAATCTAAATTCTCAGTGACTTACAAAAAGTTCTGCTATGTATAATCTAAATATTGGCTACTACGACGCAACTTCGTAAAATATATATTTCCTATCAACACTCTGTGTTCCCTCTCTCCTCTCTCTCACTCCTTCTTCTTCAATAAAATTATCACCAACAAGACTTCTCTGCTCAGATCTAGTCAATTTTGGACCAGATCTGACCAGATTTTTTACTATTTCTTGTTTTCTAGATTAGGTAGTAGTTTTAGCTTAGTTGTTATCATCTTTTCTATTTATCTACACCATTATGATGGTTTTATCAACTCTTTTGAGGTTTATCTTCGCTTTAATGCTGATTCATTTTGTTGGGTATTAAGATCAATAGTGATGCTCTCCAACGCCGAAATCTTCACCTTGTTTTCTCAGGTGGCGAAATCTTCATCATCAACTTATCCGACAATGAAATCTTCATAGTTTGACGATGGAAGCTTCATCACTAGTTACAAGAGATTTGAGCAAATCACTCTTATTTTAGGAGAACATCTTTCTAAAGAAGAAAAACAAACTAAAGTTTGGAAATCAATTCTGAGAAAAATCATTCTTCCTCTGATTTAGTATTTGTCTTACTCTGGTAATTCTTCTCTTTATCTTGTCGGATTTCTCGGTATTGTACTTTTACCGTATGTTCTTATTACTTTGTACTCACTTATTTTCGATCTTAAACTCATTGTAACCTCGAATTTTCATTAATTAAAACGTTCCTTTTTTATCAAAATAAATAAATAAATCTATATTTCCTTTATGAACCAAAGCTGCCAACCATCATTGTAGTGCACCTGTGCTCTCTTCTCACTTCGAAACTAAAATTCAAATTCAAATTTATATTATTTAGGAATTACTAGTAGAACTTCTATTCATATACTAGTTTCACCGTGCAAGAAAACTCTGATGGCTATGATGTGAAGTATGTGGCCCCTCTTTATTTATCAACACGTATTATAAGTTAGTTTTAAACTACAAAGAATTCATACTTTTTCTCATAAAAACCATAAAGTTAGTTTTCCTAAAAAATATCCCCATCTAATCCCATGGAAAAAAGAAACAAAAAGTCAGTTATTAAGACGCCGACCACATCGTAATTGCACCGCAAGCAAACAACAGAAAATTTCTTTAAATTGTTGGCCACTTCTAAGAAAGAAGTTGTTCCCATATTTCAAAAATATTTGATACTATTTATTGTTACTTAATCCCAAAAAGTTTTGTTCAGTATAATCTAATCTAAATAATAACTTGGAAAAGTAAAAGCAAGTAACACAAAAGGCTAACTATAAAATCTGTAATAAGTTGTATCTGGCATCTCTATAAGACTTAAAGAATCAGGTGTACCGAAACATATAATCTTATCATCTGTATTGAGTCTTGCACCCATTTTAGCTAAAGTATCGACTGTAAAATTCACCTCCTAAAAACCATGAGTATACTGAATTTCCTGCATTTTATTTTTAAGTTTATGCCATCTTGCTCTAATGTAGTAATCAAGTCTCTAATACAAGAGATTCATATATATAACTTCACATGTTATGTTTTCAATATAAACAACTTAAAAGCAACATAGATAGAAATGGAAACAAGTCAAGTCTTGTATTACTAACCTCGAATAGAACGATGATGTGTTCATTGATGTCGATACGTCTTCCGGTTCTTCAGAGTAACACGAGTTTCTCAACATTTCTAGAATTTCTAGTCTAACCTAACGAATTTGTCTCTAGTAATCTAATCAAGTGACTCAATTTTTGGAACTAAAATATGACAACCAAACAGAGATACTAACGCTTGGTGGGTTCAACCGCACAACACTCAAACAATAACCATTACAATAAGATCCAGTTACAAGAACTATCATGTAAAAATATAGTTTGACCGGGATTCACAATCCCTAAATGATAGAATACAATTTCGTAAAGAAATCTAAGTTATATAGGACGACTCTAGATTTGCAACTAGGATTCAACAGTGTCAGGGATTAAGAAATCTTGTTGCGAGGATCTCTTTATTTATAGATTTTCAAGGATTTTGAATTCAAGCTAAGGTTAGCTTGAGATTCAACCAAACATTTTCTAGTTTAGATGGAATCCAGTTTAGGAATTCATGTAAGCATGTGAAAAGTCCTCCTTGAAATTACACAGAAGAATATTCAATATGGCCCGGTTGTGGAACCGTGCATGATGATAGTTAATAGGTGCAAGTATGTCTTTGAATTTACAAGCACATAGTGGTGTTCAACAACTCTAAAAACTAAACAATGATCCAAGTCCAACGTGACTTTGTGAATAAAGTTGTCTTATAAGTGTCTGTGAGAGTTGAAGAAAAAACAAACATAGTCATATAGAATAGTTGGTGACCGATCTGCTAAACTATAACTGTTATAGGTTTGAAAACCTTTAGAAGTTCGCGAAGTCGGCCCATACGGATTTTCAAACCGGTATTGCAAGCCTTGAAATTTCGTAAAGTCAGGTCATAGGGTATGCAAACCCCCCATTCCTTAACTCAGATGTAAAGGGTTTGCAGACTTATACAGTTTGGTAAATTCAATCAGACTACACACAAGTATGCGTACCTTGCACCAAATAGTTCTATTTCTCTCATAATTCAATTTGAAACATTCCCAATAGCTATAAAAAGTATGCATTGTTGCTTCAGCAATTTTCAAATGATCAACTTGAAATAAAAATAGTTTCTGAATAATTCTAACTAAGTTTGCTAAGGATCCATGAGAATTCATTGCTCGAATCATATTTCTAGAGTTTAACCAAGACAAACTTGAATTCGAAATTTCTTTTTTGCAATATTAAATCTACTCAAATCGTACGACATAGTATCATAAGATAAAATGGTATATTCCATGAGTAAATAGGATAAGTCAGTCTTCACATACTTCTTTGTTGATGAAGTTCTCGTAAATATGTTTGTTTGTTCTTCAGTTTTCAATCTTCAATGGTTATTCAGTGATATCTGATACCCAACTACCATACTCTAATCCTAGTCCGAGACTTGACTTTAGTAGACCAGAAATCAAGATATAATTTTGCACATATAACATAGACAACAAGCTTAATATATCAAAACTTGCAAGTTCGACCGAGCGATGCTCTAACAATAAGGATAAAAATCACCTCAATAATAAGGTGATTTATCTGATATTGGAATCGTAGAAGCAGATTGTTGATGAACTACATTAGCAGAAGCAGTAATAAATCAGGATTCAAACAGAAGATGTAACTCGAGATTCCTCGGAATGTCATAATCCAAGATTAGTAGAAGTAATAGGTTCCAAATTATTAAATTATTGAATGTTGAAAGAAGTTTTGAAAAAAATTCTATTATGCCAATAAGCGTTTAAGAACATGATATATTAAATATTCATTAGGAACTGCACGATAATTCTATGCAAGTTTGTGAAATAGATCTAGCTCTATTGAAGAAAACAATCATCGAACCAGATCCTTTCTTGAGCTTTTGAAATTCAGATTTAAGCTGCACCAATCTACATTTAGTATTTGCACTATAATCACTTTTTAAATTCTTCCATATAGTAGGAAAAAGTTTTACAACCAAGAACTTGCACATGAAACTCTTCAATTAATGCAGAAAGTAACAAAGATATATTGCTTGATCTTGATTGAGCGAAGAAACATCGCTGAAGCAAATTCTTCATCAACAGAAGAAGAAGTAGAATCTCGTTTAATTGTAGAAGAGCCAAGAGACGAAGACTTGAGATACTTAATTGGAGTAACAAAATAGCCATCAAGCAAATCGAAAAGGATTATATCTATAAAGTAATGAAGCAATCCGAGACTTCCGAAAGATATAATTTGTTGAATTAAGTTTTAATAGAGGTTTGAAGGTTAGAGAAACATGTTGAAAAGTTTGAGAAGAATATGGATTCTCCTTTGAACTGAGAAATTAAATTTCAAAGCAGAGAAGAATTATTCTCTAAAAATGGATCAAGAGTCTGATACCATATCAGGGAACTATTTCAATCCATTTCTCCGCTCTTCTCAAAAAATGAGAGAGGGGAGAGTCCACTATTTATATTACATGCTCAATTGGCAGACTGTCAAATATGTCAGTGTAAGAATAGCTAACAAATCAAACGTAAAACAAATATTTAACAAAAATACTAACAAAAAATTATTGCAAAGATTTTATGTTACACTCTCTTATTACACTACTCTCTAACTGTTAGAGCATAGCTCGGTTGAACTCAACAAGCGTTGGTATATCAAGTTTAGTTGTCATATTTTAGCGAACCAAAACTCATTTAAAGAGTCGTTTGATTATGTACTAGAGTCAACTTCGTATAGGTTAGCTTGAAAGTATTAGGATATGAGACATTACAAGTATTACGTGAAGACTTGAATAAGTGAAGAAGTAAGGAGCTACAACGACAACATCATCCTTCCACTTGAGGTTAGTAATATTTGACTTGAACTGTTTCATTTCATAACGTATCTTTTAAGTCATGCATATTGAAAAAAGAATCGCGAAGCATAAATGATTATACTCTAGTTAGACGTAGTATTAGGGAATACAATACGAAGTATAACGCTTATCTTTTGAACTTCGTATATAAGACATCGACATAATCGTTTGAATGCTATCGTGATTATGTATGTGTATGAGGTGAATATTTCATCCTAGGAAACAACGTTTTACATTCGTTTAAAGGAAGTAAATTCATGAACTTGTTTCGTGAATCGAAAGGGAAATCGCTAGGCTTATTGGTATTGTTATTCATTGCATATCTTTTGAACTACCAATATGTGTGACTAGTATAACTGCTCATGACTTGTTTATGTTCTTGGTAAAACTATTCACAAGGCCTGACTTTTGTATTGGTATGACTTTTATTAGTGAAACCGATCTTAAGTAATCGCCTGAGATGGTATGATCGATTTAGTGTTATTGGTATGACCAACTCTAGGCAAAGGGGAACAGATCCTAGTAAGAGGTGCAACTGATCACAAGAGGGGAATCGATCCTTGTAAGAGGTGAAACACGTTTTTAGATATTGGGAACCGATCCTATGAACATGTACAACACGTTTTTAGATATTGGGAACCGATCCTATGGACATGTGCAACAAATACAAGTTAGGTACCATATATATGTGGGAGCCAATCCTAGTACCTAGTCAACCGAATTTTGGAAATCTAGTGTGACTAATTTCAGTACCCACATGGAGGTAGAACCGAAACTTGTTTTGGTAGAACCGTGAAACCCATGTTTGGTGATTGAGTGTTCTTAATCAACCACATAGTTCTTGGAAGTCAGATGAACCAATTCTAAACTTGTTTGGAAGTGTGGCAAATCGATTCCAAGATAGTAACTATGAAAAACGATTTACAAAGTTAAGATGTCGACATACTTTGAACATGTGCAGTAACGCTTATATTTTATTGTTCAAAGATATTCCTTAATAGCTAAAGGAAAATCCCGGATCGAAAATAAATTGAGAATCTTTTAATTAAGGTTTTTAATTTTATTTTCGGAAATAAAAATTAGTAATGTGCATTTACTAGTTGGAGATTTTCTAAGAGATTTTCGGTCAATATTTTGACAAAGCATTTCCAGGAATTATGGAAACCGAATTTGGAAATATATTGCATATCTTGAGAATATTTTCGGTTTTGGAAATTCTTTGGTGTCAAAACTTCCTTGGACTATAAATATCAAAGCTTGCATTTCGAGAAAACTAATCCTCAGAGCCAACAAAAATACCTAGTTGTGTTGTTACTGGTGGAGCCGCCTATTCAGAGAGGAAAGTAACCAAATTAGGCGAAATTTCTTGCGGCCGCTTGGTTTAAAGACTTCTTTGGGATTGAGAAGCTCTATTAGTACCATTGGTGGGAAGCTAGATAATTTCGGTTTATTATTAGTTTTCGATTGATTTGATTGACTAACGACTGTTGAAATTTGATTGCACCTAATTTGTTTATGCTTGAGAATCTTCTCTTCTGATATAAGATTCACTCAAACTAGATCAAATTTTCGACGAGGATCTTTAGACTGTTTGTAGAAAGACGTCTTGTAATAATCCATTGTTAACAAACTCTATTCTGTATGTGATTGATCACAAAAGATTCAAGTTGATTGTGTGCAGGAGTTTATTGAATATCTAAGAAGATTTGAAGACGAAGAAGATTTCTGATTTGGGTTCATAGTCTTTGGTGTGCACAATACCTGTTTCTGTTAAAAAGGATCCAACTACAATCGGTTTATCCTTGTGGTAGATTGGATTAATTAGTTGAGAAGATTGGCATCAATACAATTCTTTGTGATTAAAAGTATTGATTGCAAAATCTTGACAATTAATTTGGTACTTGTTATTAGATAGATCTAAGGACCCGATAAAGGAGTTTATTGGGATAAACGGAAGAGCCTTTTGTCGAAATCATATCACTTGGTTGAAAAGAGTTGTTACCAAACAGATTTGTTGTTCCTTTACTGTTTGGAATACGAACCAAAGGAATTGTTCCAAGTACGTGACTTATTACAAGTTGGAGGTGTGGGAATATAAACGGAACTAGGTGAACTATAGGTTAAGTTGCTTGGTCTCAACTATATGAAGTTGGTTTGATTTTGTATAGCGGCTTAATCCTGAGAGTATTCAATTCTGGACAAGATCCCGGGGTTTTTCTGCATTTGCGGTTTCCTCGTTAACAAAATCTTGATGTGTCATTTACTTTTATTTTCCGTAATTATAATTGTTGTTATTATAATTTAAAGTAAATTACACAAACGTTTATTCCTATTTACTTGATAGTAATCCTATTGTGTTTGGGTAAATCCGAACCTTTTATCAAGTAAACATACTTCGTTGTTGTATTGTCTCGATCTCGTATCTATAGATGATTACACGAAGTGTGAACCGATTAGTGGTATTCTCTCGACTCAGTCCATAGACAATGAGTTTCGTAGAAATGACTTATAGGTGGAAAAGTTTTAGATTGAGGTATATTTGGGTACCCTCGTCTTTTCAATTAGTATCAGAGCAGGCAAACACGAAAATATCTAACAATCTGTGTTTGGTGCGATCCAACCTATAAGATATGAGTCAAAGTAAGAAAACCAAAGCTAAACTTATGAAGAACTCAGTTAACGTATGTCAAGATAATGAGAATAATATCTCAGAGATGGTCAATGGAAATTGTTCTTGTAATTCTTTTCGAAAATCAAAGAAAAGTCTATGACTAATAGCTTGATTGCGAATCAGGTTCCTGATCAGAAAAGAATGAATCCGAAACTCAAGAAACATGTTTTGGATCCGAGTCCAATCTCTAGTGAAAAGTCTTCTGTTTCCAATTGTGAAAAAAGATTAAATTCACTAGTTTGCCCAAGTTTTTAATTTCGAAAAGTGTTGGGAACATTTTTCAAACATGTTCAAAACTATTCAGAAAAGGAAAAAACCATTGACAGCCTAGATGATGTCCTAGAAATTATTGTTCAAATGAATGTAAGAATTTGTGAAGGAAAGCGAGAAACACTCAGTCTTAAAAATAATCTGATATATTATGAGGAACAAAAAATGGCTCTATGCAACTAAGTTCATCAACAGACTACAGAGTGTGAAATTCTAACTCAATCGCTGGAACATTCACAAATAAGGAATAAGATCCTTATTGAAGATGTTCTTACAGAGACATGTCGAAAGTTATATCTAGACAAGTGTTTAGAAAAAAATTTCCAACAAGGAATGGATTGTTAGAGCACTTATTGGTCGAACACGTATGAGTTGCTATCTCAAGCATGTTTGTCAATGTTAGTGATTAAAACTATAAGTCTTGATTTTTTAGTCTACTATAGCTAAGTCTCGAACTAGGATATAAAGTATAGTTGAGCTCAAGAACTCCGTGGCGATCATCATACAAGACGAAGAACTACTCAAGGAACTGGTGGAACTTCATCGATTAAAAGGTATGTGGAGACTTGAACTTATCTATCACTCAAAAGTCTATCTACTCTATATCCCATCTTGAGATAAAAGTCGTTTTGCTATATAGACATTGATTATACACATTTGCTATTTCGAGCCGAGTTTATCTCGCTTATATATTTATCGAAATATGTGTTGGTGAGCTTTCGCTTTGGCCAAGTTCATCTTTACCTAGTGACGAAAGTCATATTATGTTTCAATTACTTGAAAATGGCTTTGACGAAAAACAGTTTGTGAACAACAACTATATAACGTCCTCTAAATATGTTTCAATGATTGAAATGAGAGTTTAGATTATATAACCATTGTTGGATATAAGCACTGTGTGGTAACACATATATGTATAAGTCCTTATTCCTTGAACCAAAGTATGCGTAGTTTTCTGCTCAGGAAAACCAGAACAGAGTCCACGAACCCAGTCCGCATACCCAGTGCGCGAACTGTCGGAGGTTCTCTTCCCGAAAAATCTGCTTGAGTTTGTAAACCATTTACAAACTTATTTCGGGTACTTAAGTCCGCGTACCTAGTCTGCGTACTTAGGTTGGTTGTTTTCTAAAAACGATTATTCGTGAACTTATACTTATATAAACTAAGGAATGCAAGTTTGCAAACCGTGGCTATAAAGTTCATGAATCGATTAGAGTGAATCAAATCGTTTTTTCTTCGATTATGTCTTGTATACTTCTATAAGATCTAAGCAATTGAACAACTCTCTAACTAGTTCATTTGAGTCATTTGAACTAGTTATGGTAAAGAAGAATATGGTTGATATGAAAGTGCTCATATGGCTAACCATTTGGTTAACTACTGTCGAACCAACTAGATGTACATATTTGGGTACGGTTACACAAACCTAAATAAACGTGCATTTCATTTGTGTCTAACAAGCTAAGTTTTGATCTAACGGTTGAAATATATTAGCTTGAATCTAATCAGGTTTTCATCTAACGGTGAATATTGAATGCTTTGTTACTAACTAACATTTATTGCAAACCCCGATTTGAAAGACTATATAAGGGAGAACTCTAGAAACTTGGAAACCTAATCCCCACACCTCGTGTGTGATAATAGTTGTATAAGATAGAGTCAATTCTCCTTTAATCTTAGGTTTCTTATCGAGACCCTGTAGGTTAACGACTTGAATACTTCATTGGGATTTTGAAGCCAGACCGATACTACTTTCCCGTAGTTGTGTGATCTGATCTTGCTGTTCATATCATATTGAGTACAATCGTAACGATTGGCTTGAGATTTATATCTACGATAGGCAATATATAAAAGTAATCACAAACATCTTCGTCTCATCGTTTGTGATTCCATAATATCTTCTTTCGCCGCGTCGAATAAGATTATTGTGAGGTGATTGATAATACTGAGCTGTTCTTCGGGAATACAAGTCTAGTTTATCAATTGGTTCCTGTTCACCTTGATTATCAAAAGACGGAACAAAACTCGTAGGTATTTCCGTGGGAGACAGATTTATCTATTACCGTAGAATTTTCTGTGTGAGACAGATTTGTTTATTAAAGTCTTCGACTTCGGGTCGTAGAAACTCTTAGTTGTGGGTGAGATCAGCTAAGGGAATCAAGTGCGTAGTATCCTGCTGGGATCAGAGACGTAAGGAGCGCAACTGTACCTTAAATCAGTGTGATATTGATTGGGGTTCAACTACAGTCCAGACCGAAGTTAGTTTGTAGTAGGATAGTGTCTGTAGCGGCTTAATACAATGTGTGTTCAATCTGGACTTGGTCCCGGGGTTTTTCTGCATTTGCGGTTTCCTCGTTAATAAAACTTCCGGCGTCTTTGTTATTTCTTTTCCGCATTATATTTTGTTATATAATTGAAATATCACAGGTTGTGTTTTTGAATCAATCAATTGGAATATCCGACCTTTGGTTGTTGATTTACATTGATTGATACTTGAACATTGGTCTTTGGTACCGTTCAAGTGATTTCTATTGTATTCAATTAGACTCGCAGATTTCTATTTGCTTGAGTAAGAATTGAATCGAGAAAGAGAGATATAACTCTTTGATATACGTTATTGAGTTTGAGTCTAGTTGATTCTCTTATAAGTATATTAGAGTTAGTCCATACAGATTGCTAAGCGAAATATTGGGTGTGGTTGTTGTACCCCCTCTTTTTCAATTGGTATTAGAGTAGGCAAACACGTTTAAAGGACTTACAAGTCTGTGTTTGTAGCAATCTGACTCTATGGACAAAATTTCTATCTCCATAAACGTACCACCAGTCTTCGATGGCTCAAACTACCTATGGTGGAAAATTACTATGCGTGCTTTTCTTAAAGCTCGTGATTTTCAAACATGGGTACGTGTTATTAATGGCTATGAACCTCCAGTTAATACGTACAACGATGTACCTATACCGAAGGATATTGGTAGATACATCCCAAAAGAAGTTGTTGCTGCAAAGCAAAATTCTGACGGCTTAAATGCTATCATACATGCGATTACCATAGATCTTCAGCACCATGTGACTATGTGCATAAAGTCTAAAGAAGCCTGGGATATCTTAGAAACCATACTTGAAGGAAATACCAATGAGAAAAATATCTAGACTTCAAAACCTAAGTTCTGATTGGGAAAACCTTCGATGGCATATGAAGAAACGTTTGATGAGTTTAATCACAAAGTGTCTGAAATTGTTAACGCATCTTTTTCATTGGGTAAGACTATTCCTGAAAAGGACATTGTGATGAAAATTCTCAGATCGCTGCCATCTATATACGATTCTAAGAAGCATGCCGTCGTTGAAGGAAATAATCTCGCAACGCTTTCCAGAAATACTCTGGTTGGGAAGCTAAAGATCTTTGATCATGAGCATACGTCCAAGTCTAGTAAGGATGTTGCTTTCAAAGCACTAAAGAACACTAGATTACTTGATAAAAGTAAAAGTATCTATATCTCTGAAGATGATCTTTCTGAGGCTGATTCATCAGATGAAGATCTTGACAAGTCAGTCTCGTTGATCACAAGACAGTTTGGGGATCTTCTTTTCAAGAGAAGTAGACGGTTTTCCAGAGATAAATCAAAGTCATCAGATAAACCTCATAATCGTGTTCCTCCTAAAAATAGGGATATTGATGAAACTGATGACGATGGTATGCCTCAGTACTTTAAGTGTAAAGGCTTTGGTCATTTTTCAAATGAGTGTCCAAATCGAAAGAAATACACTGGGAACAAAGGTCTTGTTGCAACTCTTGATGAAATGTCTGACAATTATGATTCTAATGAAGACGAAAAATCAAGTGTTGCACTTATTTGTGAAAATATTTATTTTGATAACTGTAGCAATACACACATCAATATTGATATTCTTTTAGAAGAAAACTCAACCAATCTGGAAGATAAAATTGACCTTTCTATTGGAAACTTTGTGTATAATGTTTCAGGTTCTTCTATGTGTCTTACAGCTTGCACGTCTCAGATGCCTGAACTATATCCAAGATTGACGTGCTCATATTGTTCACTCAAAGTTCATGAACTATCAAAGTGTTACAAGTACAAACACAAATTGAGACATGTCAACAAACTTCAACGAAGAGCAAATCGTCTAGCAAACAAGCTTAAACTTGCTCAGAAGACCGCTGAGGTATGTAAGATTTTATCTCCGTCTAAGAAGTTAGTTTCCAAAGACAAAATAAGACCATTAGAGGAAGAAAGTATGGTCAAATCGTTTTGATAGACATAGGTCTGTGGATTCCTATCAAGAGGAACATGGTGGATAAATTGTTGTTCACCGCAACACAACATGATTGTGTTGATTTGAAGATCTTGTCTCATGTGCCTGATCAAAAGAGACATGGTTATGTATCGCTCAGGCTTTAGGAAAAGTTTTTTTTCTTCTTTTCTTAGGTTTTTTTCTTTGGAATTCTCTGCCGAAATGAGGGTTATTTTCGACAATTCTACTCTCTCTAGGGTTCAGAATTATACGTGCACGAACCTGTTAAAAAGTTTGCGCAACCCTACATTCCTTTTTCCTTCCCTGGAACCTTTTTTTATCTTGAGACTACTTGTTGAGTTTAAATTGTGATTTCCTCTCATAAACCCATACGTTTATGGATACTCCAAGCATTATGTCTTCTGATGGAAAAGATGTTAATATGATTGTCAAGCCATCAATCATGAAGGAAAAAGAGAAATCTCCGTTATCTCCGACATTGAAAAGAAAAAGAAGGAATCTGAGGAAGCCAAGAGCTGTTCCTTCAAATTCTCAGAATTTTTCTGATGTTCTTGAAGTGTTGACGGATATGCATAAGGATATTCAACAAATAAAGGCTTTTGTGTTCAAGACTCATGAGATTCAGAAGGCCCTGGTTCGACATCAGTCAAGATGGTTTATTGATATTAACTCCTATCTTCATGAACTTTATGTCCCAATGGCTGTTGACGACAAGGAGTTCATGGACGATAAAGAATTCTTCAAAGGTCTTAATGTCTAGTAAATCTTCTTATGGGAATTTTATTCTTGTTTTATTTAGAAGAATAACTAGAGTTTGGAATAGCAATTATTGTGATTACACATAGCTATGTAAAACGTTTTCATCTTCCTGTTTTTAGGTTTATTTGTTTAAATTATAAAATTGTTTGGAAGATGATTTTTGCAGTATCAATCTTTATGGTTTTATATATTAAAATATGTTATGGGATATGTGTGTTTGCATCCGTGAACTATGATTGTCCCATACTTTGTCAAAAGTTAAGTCTTTCATATATCGATATACATGTATTGATAGAAGAATGAATGAGATTTTGGCATTACAAAAGTTTGAATCCTATTATGTCATTATTTATGGAAGATAGGATGAACTTTTGTTTACGAGGATTATGTCTATTGTATGTCATTGTGAAAATAATGATGGAAAATAGAATGAATCCTTGTCTATTCCGCAGTATTGATCTTCCCCGATCCTTATTTTATGTATATACTGTGCGGCTCCGTAAGTTCTCTTATGTTGAGCATTTCTGATTAGATTAATCATGGGTTTTATTGTGGTTAATTTAATTGAGTATTATTTGGATTCAAATTCATATTCGTATGTGATTTGTTATGTCCAAAGAAATCCTTATTTTATCGTGAAATTAAGGTCGCTCTTGTTGTTCTTTCGGGGATGACATTTTATGGGGGAGAGTTCTTAATTGAACTTGTGCTTAATTTCCAAATCTTTGTGGAGAGTGCGGCTGTGGAATATTATAGGGGTTATCTTGTATCTTAATAAACTCCTTGATGAAAGCATTTAGCTCCGGATTTATGATTGCATCTAAATAGATTGATATGTGCTTGCTTTTGGTTATGAAATGTCTCTATGAAAATTTTCATTAGGATCCCGTTTTCGTACCTTTGCCAATTTTATTGACAAAAATAGGGACAATTAATGTGTAGTTCACACTACAAATACATATGGTTTTCGGATCATTATGTAATGGGGAGTGGTTTCCATGTGAGATGGAGTATTGACTAAGGGGGAGTGATAGATATCACCATGGTATTATTGTCGAAGTTGTGATAAAATTGAACTTTGATGCTATGTAGTAATACTATGACACTGTGTAACAATGATTGAGAATTCTTGTTTTCTCATTGTTATAGCTACGGATTTTCCAAAACGATAATGCTAAACTTACAACCTTTGGAATCATTGGAGTACTTGGAAGTGACGAAGATTTCGAGTAATGCTGAAGATTAGGCATGTGGAATATGAGCTACACAAGTTTATTTATCTATTTTTGTATTCCATATGTATTAATAGTTTTGTCACTAAAATTGACAAAGGGGGAGATTGTTAGAGCACTGCTCGGTCGAACTCGCATGCGTTGATATCTCAAGCATGTTTGTCAATTTTAGTGATCAAAACTACAAGTCTTGATTTTTAGTTTACTATAGCTAAGTCTCGGACTAGGATACAAAGTGTAGTTGAGCTCAAGAACTCCATGTCGATCATCATACAAGACGAAGAACTACTCAAGGAACTGCTGGAACTTCATCGACTAAAAGGTATGTGGAGAATTGAACTTATCTATCACTCAAAAGTCTATCTACTCTATCTCCCATCTTGATACAAAAGTCGTTTTGCTATATAGACTTTAATTATACACATTCACTATTTCGAGCCGAGCTTATCTCGCTTATCTATTTCTCGAAATATGTGTTGGTAAGCTTTCGCTTTGGCCAAGTTCATCTTTACCTAGTGACGAAAGTCATATTATGTTTCAATTACTTGAAAATGACTTTGACGAAAAATAGTTTGTGAACAACAACTATATAACGTCCTATAAGAATGTTTCAATGATTGAAATGAGAGTTTAGATTAAGTAACCATTTTTGGATATAAGCATTTTGTGGTAACACATATATGTATAAGTCCTTATTCCTTGAACCAAAGTATGCGTACTTTTCTGCTCAGGAAAACCGGAACAGAGTCCACGAACTGTCGGAGGTTCTCTTCCCGAGAAAATCTGCTGGAGTTCGTAAATCATTTACAAACTTATTCCGGGTACTTAATTTCGCGTACCTAGTCCGCGTACTTAGGTTGGTTATTTTCTAAAAACGATTATTCGTGAACTTATACTTATATAAACTAAGGAATGCAAGTTTACAAATCGTGGCTATAAAGTTCATGAATCGATTCGAGTGAATCAAATCGTTTTTTATTCAATTGTGTCTTGTATACTTCTATAATATCTAAGCAATTGAACAACTCTCTAACTAGTTCATTTGAACTAGTTATGGTAAAGAAGAATATGGTTGATATGAAAGTGCTCATATGGCTAACCATTTGGTTAACTACTGTTGAACCAACGAATGTACATGTTTGGGTACGGTTACACAAACCTAAAATCGTGCATTTCATTTGTGTGTAACAAGCTAAGTTTTCGAGCTAACGGTTGAAAGATATTAGCTTGAATCTAATCAGGTTTTCATCTAACGCTAAATATTGAATGCTTTGTTACTAAGCTAACATTTATTGCAAACCCTGATTTGAAAGATTATATAAGGGAGAACTCTAGCAACTGGGAAATCTAATCCCCACACCTACTATGTGATATTATTTGTATAAGCTAGAGTCGATTCTCCTTTAACCTTAGGTTTCTTCTCGAGACCCTATAGGTTAACGACTTAAAGACTTCATAGGGATTGTAAAGCCAGACCGATACTACTTTCTCATAGTTGTGTGATCTGATCTTGCTGTTCATATCATATTGAGTACAATCGTAACGATTGGCTTGAGATTGATATCTCCGATAGGCAAGATATAAAAGTAATCACAAACATCTTCGTCTCATCGTTTGTGATTCTACAATATCTTCTTTCGCCGCGTCGATTAAGATTATTGTGAGGTGATTGATAATACTGAGTTGTTCTTCGGGAATATAAGTCTGGTTTATCAATTGGTTTTTGTTCACCTTGATTTATCAAAAGACGGAACAAAACTCGTAGGTATTTCTTTGGGAGACAAACTTATCTATTACCGTAGACTTTTCTGTGTGATACAGTTTTGGTTATTAAATTCTTCGACTTTGGGTCGTAGCAACTCTTAGTTGTGGGTGAGATCAGCTAAGGGAATCAAGTGCGTAGTATCCTTTTGGGATCAGAGACGTAAGGAGAACAACTGTACTTTGGATCAGTGTGAGATTGATTGGGGTTCAACTACAGTACATACCGAAGTTAGGTTGTAGTAGGCTAGTGTTTGTAGCGGCATAATACAGTGTGTTTTCAGTCTGGACTAGGTCCCGGGGTTTTTCTGCATTTGCGGTTTCCTCGTAACAAAACTTCTGGTGTCTGTGTTATTTATTTTCCGCATTATATTTTGTTATATAATTGAAATATCACAGGTTGTCCGTTTGAATCAATCAATTAGAATATCCTACGTTTGCTTGTTGATTTACATTGATTGATACTTGAAAATTGGTTTGGTACCGTTCAAGTGATTTCTCTTGTATTCAATTAAACTCGCAGATTTCTATTTGTTTGAGTAAGAATTGAATCGAGAAAGAGAGATATGACTCTTTGATATACGTTATTGAGATTGAATCTACTTGATTCTCTTGTAAGTATATTAGAGTTAGTCCATACAGATTGCTAAGCGAAATATTGGGTGTGGTTGTTGTACCCCCTCTTTTTTATGGATACATTAAGAGGACATATAGAATGTCTTGAACCAAAGACATCAGCACTATGTCGGATGGAAGATCTAGACCACACAGGGTCAAGTTCAAGGAACATACCATCCTGGGTACAAGATTTAATCAAGAATATAACATCTCGCAATATTCCTGATGAAGAGGATGGGTTCGAAACCCACACAAGGGATCATGATAATGTCCCTAAAATAAAGAAGGAAGAAATTCCTCGAAAGGTATTTAGTGAGGAAGATCCTCGCCCCAACGCTTAGTTGTGTTGAATTGTGCATCCTTACAATGCCCAATCTCTGATGTAAGGAAGCACACATATCTGGGGAAATTTGTATCCTGTCAATAATCTCTTATTCAGCATAGAGAGTTTACACAATCTACATAAAGACGATGGTCTGTCTCCTTGTGTAGAAAAGTTGTAAAGCAAACAACTCGTGCTAACATGAAAATTTTTCTATCTAAAGTATCTCTTGATACTGATCTTGAAGATAATCTCTTTTTGGAGAAAGTTGTGTTTCTGCAACACATAAGATGCGAAAATCTTTTCAAATCTTGTCATAATTATTTATTTAAGGCTGATATTTATGTTTGGTATGTGTTAAAGATATTTCAAGTATATGTACTCAACGTGTCCGAGAACTTATAATAAAGGATGTATTCTCAAACCATATCTCAAGCAAAACTTCTGAAAGCCTTGATTGGAATAAAATCTAAGGAAACTATTCATCTTGATGATACCTTCAAGAAATCTGGTTGTGAAGATATCGTAAATGAAAAGGAAGATGTGAATCATCTCCTTTTCCAAAATAATTTGGATGCTAAGATTGATATTATCAATCCACGTCAAGTCCTCCTCAGTACTATTGAAACTCATCATAGACAGGCAACACTACTAAGAACTGTTATCCGTAACCAAAGAAAGCTGATTAAACTTGGAATCGGTAACAGGGAGTATGCTCGAAATATTAATCGAAAGGTTAATGCTTTAGCCTGTGAACATAATCAAGGTATTGTGTGCATAATCCGAGATATCAGACGAGAGCTGTTGATGATGATCCTGAAAAATTTGAGGAAATTGCAGATGATCTTTGAAAAATCTGCTGAAAAATAGAGATTAGTTTTGATTACTTCAATAAAGTCTATTTGGAATAAAACTATCTTATTATGAATAAAATTATTTACTTTATAATTTTTCTTGTGTTAGTTTTTGGTTTACATAGCCGGTGCTTGAATGCGTTATCTTATTGCTATGTATGTTTATGGGATGTTTGATTTCGATTTTCATGACCTTAATATTCGATCTCATATGTTGTGAACCCTTATGGATTTGGTGACTTTTTGGTTTAGCAGGATTAAATTCTAGCCAATGTTGGTAGGCTTTATCAAAGGATCATGAGGGATCATGATTTAAACAATATGTGAAAAAGTCACAATATGTTGAATCGTTTGGTTTAGCATAAAAGCATATGTGTTTCGGGGTTTCAACTTTTGCTTGCAATAGTTAAAACCGGTTTTCAACCTTTCTCCGGTAAAGGTTGGTTGCTGTTATTCTTTTGTTTTGCATAAGGATGACAACATAATGATATTTCGTTATCAATTCTCCCTAGAAATAAGATGCAAACATATTGGAGAGGATGCGAAATTTTAGGTAATGACTTTGTTAGTTAATCGTTTTCCTATTTAAGAAAAGCCTAATTTTATTGCGTATATTTATTGCTTTTGCTTAACAAAATTTCGCTACAATTGATGTTTTATTCCATTATTTGTATATGGATATGTGTGTGATTCAATTGTTTCCGGTTAAGAAAAACTATTGTTATCTTGCTTTATTGTTTGGTATCAATCGTTTAGGCCTACAATAATTTCGGTGCAATTGTGGTACTTTAATGTCTATGTTGTTTCAATTGCTTCCGGTTGAGGCAAATAATTATACAAGTTGATTTATTTGGATTGTATGAATTGTTTATGGCTTAACAAAGGGAAAGGTTTTCAGGATGAATTGTTTAGTCCAATTCGATTCCGGATAAGAGAAACTAAGTTAATTCTGATCTTAGTTAGACTTATCAAAGTGGAGGTTTCGGTTATTCAAGTCTAATCGAATTCCTTAACAAGAAATGCTAGTTAACTAACCTAGTACTTGTCTTGTTTAAAAGTTAAAGGTCTAAGTTGTATGGATAATTAGAACCTGATGAGAAAATAAAGTTATCTTTATTTTGGTCTTATCGAACAAGCGATTGTATTTGTACAATCGGTTTAGCAAAGGAACTAAGATGTTTAGTCGATTTTTTGGTTTGTTAAACTATTAGGGAAAATCGCTCCGGGAAATTGTTTCCTTGGTAACATATCAAAACAAAATTACTTTGTCGTTTCGGTTTTGATGTTGGTTATCAAAAATGGTGTGTGGAACCCTCGTGCTTAACTATAGAGTGCAAGTCTTGTGAGATTAGTAAGATCCTTTCGGTTTGTACTTTATTTGCTCGTACCTTTGTCATTTTGTGACAAAAAGGGAGAAATATATGGAGTAAACAAGTGATACTGGTATTGATTTATATTGATTGGTATCACTAAGGGAAAAGACATTGGTGCTTAAACGTCATATCTAACGAAAGAGTAAGGCATAAACTAAGAGGGAGTATCATATCATATTGATACTTGTAGTTACATGGACTACTGTGGATGGGGAAAAACCATTCGTTGTTTTTTCAGGGAATTGAAGAGATGAGCGTGTTGTCGAGACTCCTCAACCGAGAAAACTGTTCAACCTTATACAGATGCGTTCGAGAGATCAATCTGTATGACTCCGGCCTAAACCAAGTCAATGGTCGTTCCAGAGTCAATTCGATCACAAAGAGGCAGATGGGTTGATATGTGAGAGGGAAGCTGAGAATTGTGTGGGATCAATGATGATCAAGGATTGTGGATGTGTTGAAGGTTTCTGCAAGTATTCTGTGAACTGATGAGTTCAAATAAATCTGGTAGATTGATGAATTTTTTAAAGTAATTGCTCGAAAAATTATGTGTAGACGAGTGTTGTTGTCCCTCAATCATAGATTCAGAGACTTATTTATATTGTCAGAATAGTGAACACCTTGATCCCAGTAAGTGTGACGGTTTTTGGAATGAAAGCATGGGAAAGTGAAAGATCGTGGTAAAGTCAGTTCCATGTCATGTGGAGACTTGACTGATCGTGCACCCACTACTTTGCTAACTCCTTCAACCGTTTGCATGACTTACTCACATTTGTCATTGTGGATGAATCCACGTGCCATAGGCCGCCAGACCAAAACCCTAATCGGTATCCCCCCATGTGACGTGATTGATGTCTCACGAATCTTGGAGTCTGCATGACAGACGTGTACTGATTAGTCAATTTTTGACTGATTAGACAGTGAATCTAAGTTTTGTTGAATTGAACATGAGTGAAGAATGCTCAGTGATTCATGGATTGAACATGTCTGTTGAGACGTAGTTCTTTGAATGATGTTGACATGCGCGTATTAGCAAAGATTGTAAATTCAACGATGAATTACTGAATATTGATAGTTGGATCAATATTCAAGCAACTGAGCAAGTATTGCTCAATTCGACAAATCACTGAATATCGATAGTTGGATCAATATTCGAGCAACTGAGCAAGTATTGCTCAATTCGATGAATTACTGATAAATTACTGAATATTGATAGTTGGATCAATATTCGAGTAACTGAGCAAGTATTGCTCAATTCGACGAATTATTTATTGGTGACGTGACCCAATAAAATATTAATTAAAATATTGGTAGACTATCGAATATTATAACAATGGTGCAAATCATGTATAACAATGTCCATCTAAGAGTGTCCATGAATCCTCCTCTTGCTCGTTTACTTGTCACTTGTAATTACATCAATCACTTGCAATAAACAGACATAAAAATAAAGGAAAACGGTGTATATACATGGAAATCGGATAAGCAAAGCTGGGCAGTATTCGACGAAGTCGAGATTAAGGTAGAAAATCATTGGAAGGAGGCACTTCAACCGGGACTAACACTATGTTTGTTTACTCCTGACTCATCTGAGTCGTCTGGATCTGAGTCATCTGTATCTGAGTGAAATCACCTGACTCATCTGGATCTGACTCAATATGTTTATTTTGAGTCAGATCTGACTCATCTGACTCAAAAAACGTGAGTTAGTGATTTGGTCCCGTGAGTCAGGGGTATTTTGTTACCTGACTCAAACGGGTCGAGTCTGGGGTTTTGTCTGAGTCATAGGTCGAGTCAGATCTGACTCAAAATGCAAAACAAACGGTCTGACTGCTGACTCGGCCCGAGTCAGAGATTGACTCAGATCCAGACGCCGAGTCAGCTGCAAACAAACAAGATGTAAGTTAGATCTACATAGAAACAAAAAAATTTGTCAGTACGTTTACATAATGTTCAAGGTCCAAAACTTACTTTCACATGGAAAAACACTTTCTCAATTCCAGAAAAGAGATATTATTATCACCTTTAAAAATATATTTTTTTCCAAAATCGGAGGGAATATCAAACTAAGAGAAGCTTATTAAGACAGAATCCAGATACCGTAACATAAGTGAATATTCATCATCACCTCGACAAATTCGCAGTCTGTGTAATATGCCTAGGGAGATTTTCAGTGACCGCAAGACAAAAATCTGTCTCTTTTCTCCCAGCGGGTGAATCTCTCATGATTTGTGTATAGTCCACAAACTCCAAAAGAAATAAGAATGCAATTAAACCTTGAGCTGCCCTTAGTATTTTCTGAAAACACGAACGCTAGAAACTGCTTAATTTTTGGAGCTAGCTAGTAATTTATAGCTGGACAAAACTATAAGGATGAACTGCAATATAACATCCATATGTAAACTGACATGGTGACATGCCTTGAAACTGTTGTATCTACAGCAACGAGAGATCCCAAGTCCGTTTTTCATGTTGTCATTTGTCTCTCCCCAACGCCAACCAGGACAATTGAGAAACGAAATTTTCTGCAATGAAAATGTCCATAAACAATGGCTTGACCAAGCTAAAAAAACAGAGAACGAAATGAAAATGTCCGAACCTTGCGTCCTTAATTACATGGTAAGTATTTTTCTCGTCAAGGCTTAGCTGTCCACGCTTCGTATCAAAACTCCTTGATACCTGTAACCACCATTGGTGTCAAAAATAAGTGCGGGTCCTGGGGGAGTATCGCCAATGTGAAATTCAGTTTTCTTAATTAAAGCACCAGATGATAGTGTCAAGTTTTTTCATGTGATTATGTGAAGGTCTTTACATGTCTATCGAACCATGATTGATAACGCAAACAATTATCTTACTCGGACCACAGGCACCCCTCAAATTAATTCATATAGATGCACGACAAAATAAAAGTGTCTGAAATGGTGCAAAGGTATAATGTGCATGAAAGTTCTAACGTACCGTCTCACTAGCAAGTATAACCAACAAATGGTGCTGGTCACGCTTTTCACCAGCTATGCAGGTGGCCTTACGAATAATTGGACCGTAGGATACTCTTTCTGCCACAATTAAATGAAACTATTAGCCGCAAAAATGAAAAGAAGATCAAGCCTCAAAGGACAAAGTAAGGAAACTGGCCTGTAGGTCGTGCATTTTTTGCAGCATGTCTGTATTGCATTAATGCTTCGTCAACTCCTTCGCAGGGCTCATCAGAAAATCTAAAGATTTCCAGGTGATGTGTCGTAGCTGTGAAAATTTGTAACATAAATAAAAATAAAAATGACCTCAAGATTCAAAAGAAAATCGAAATCAGAGAAGCATCAAGCAAATTAACCAAGAAGGCAGTACCATCCCCAAAGCCAAAGCAATATATTGACTGATTATCCGCATGGATGTCATTTATTGTTCTGCCGATAATAGCTATGGCTCTTTCATAGGCGTTCGGGTTGTTTTTTTCTTTACGGTCTATGTAATGTAAATTGTTCTCCCTCACTGAATTCACAATAAGAAAAATAAAAATGAAAGATCAGTTCCCTGAATTCGAAATTAAAACCAGTCTCATAGTATATGGATACATAATTTCTCAACTGAGCATTTGTCAAAACAAACCTGTCCAGCCCTGACTTCTATTGAAACAGATTCCAAATATGAGGTTAACTGATTCGCCATTTAATAGTTCTCTCAGACCTTCTGAAACCTGTGGCAGTGGAAGAATAAGGTGTCATTCTCCATTTATTAATTTACTACGATAAAGAAATCGCGATAGATAATTTTAATTTTGTACTTGGGATCAAAAGGACCATATATGTTGACCTTAATTCTTGGTTTCAGGTTTCCAAAAGTATAATCTGCTACGATTCTTTCAATTTTGATAAAAAAATAATACTCATCTGCTAGAAATCTGAACTATCAAACCCATCAAGAAAAAAAAAGAAAGAAAGATTATGACAAAAACTGCTTTTCTTCAGATAAACTCTCACTCCTGCGCAATTGATAGATAGACTGTGAAACAGGGCGTACACAGCGTGACAACTTGTTCCCCATAGTACCTCTAAGTCGGCGTGATAGCAAAATCGATTAACATTACGTTGAATTTCAGTGTTTGATTTTAGGAGGAAAATAAATAAAGGAGCAGGGAGCCTAGAGATGTAAATAATCTTTATAACGATCAGTAATGGCGTTGATCTTCGTTACAAAATGGTGAATTCTTATCAGAATTGGAGAAAAGATATCATATCATTATATCCTAAAAGAATCCAAATTCACGGACTGTCTTACCTTACTAGTCAATGTAATGCATCCAAGTCATTTTTTAAAGTTTCTTGAATATTTCAGCTCTGAATTAGTATAACCATGTTATCGCCGGAAAAATAGAACTTTCATAATCCCCATGAATACAAATGTGTTCAGTGACCTGCTGAGATTGATTTAGATAAATTATGAGGCTGGGGTTGAGTGACTTGATTATGAACGAGAGATGACTTTTTACACGTAAATTGTACGTGATTTACCGTAAGAGTCACAAGACCAAGTAATACATTACAAATGAATGGAATTCACAAGTCATTTGAAAACAGAAATAGTTAGTTTTTTGTTGTTGTTGTTGTTATTATTATGTCTTATTTTATATTTACGGCCATATCAGGGAACAGGGATTGAAGAAAAATGATATTCATCGAAGAATCGACCTACTGATCGTGCAAACAACATTATACAGTTGGTTGTCCAACGGTGTCCAGAGCCAAAGGAGGATTTTCCTAGTGTTTTCGGGGATACCTCGCAATATCCTTGATCCTTCACTTGTGTACTCTTATATCTCCCTTAAGAACTGCCCTCATGTCATTATGTGACCTCTAGCTCTAGGGATGTCCCTTTTGGAGATAGAAAGGACAGTTTCAAGAAATTAAAAATGAAAAACGAAAAAGAAAACCTTGCCTTCAAATTATACAAATACCCGAAACCACGTTTTAAATAGTCCACAAGCCACATTAGCCGAGCTCTTGAAAAGGCGAAAAGCCAAAAGGTTGCGTATTATTCATAGGTTTTCCACTTCTTCTACGCCTAAAATTATGCACATTATATCTACATTGTCTTCCCTTGACTCTTCCTTCTACTAATAATTCCTCATTTCCAAAAACAGAAAGTATATGTTTTTCCCCTTTTTACCGAGTCCATTATAGAAGTTTTAAAAAAATGAAAGTATAGTTCTCTAGTAACTACAATTTTCAAGACCATTTACACATACAATCTTTTAGAATGTGAGTTTTTAGTTTTATTTCATAAAAAAAAGAAAGAGTTTTTAGTTCTAGTTTGCCCCATATGATGGGGTATATTTTTTAATTTAACTCCTCTTCTTTAAAATATAGCTCCAATACTGCCTCGCACTGTTTTAGTTCGTCGGATGTTTTAACAATGTTAGAGTCTTGATAGTTGACATATTACTTCTCTTTAGTTCATGAAGTATCCTTATGAATTTATGTATACACATAATCCGTCATCAACCACGCGCCAAGAAGAAGATATGTGTGCTACATCAGCATGAGGGGCATCAAGACAATGATGCCACGCCGCAACACTAAAACGACAGGTACTTCTATCATCTGCCACATATTCATCATCATACAGATCCGACGATGACAGATCGAGGAGCACCTGATGATAAAAGCGCCGTGAAGTACCCTATAAAGCTCTAAAAGATTACTTTTTATCATCCCAATGAAGATCCAAGATCAAGGGCGAGGATAAACCTCACTGACAAGGGTGTGACAGGGACATCAGTCAGCTGTCTGACGCGTGTGGACTACCCAACCACCCGCATTAAATAATACGAGCATAGGATACGTGTCAACTATCCTTTGGAGGAGAGAAAGGCGACCCAGCGTTACAGTAGGATACCGTTGGAGCCATCGGTATATCACGAAGACATCATCGGGATCGACACAGAATCCAAGACGATAAGGATACTGATGTCCCTAGAAGAAGACCCCACACTCAATCTCTATAAATACCTAGCTCGATTAACAGAGAGGGGGTCGACCATTTTTAGGAAAGAGAGAGACAATTCAGGAGAGAGAAAATGTGAGAATAAGTATGTATGAGTCTTAATCACTTCCCTTTTAGCTTCGTTCCTAGTTTCATTCCCTACTCAAAGTCATTTGATTAACATTTTAACCTTTAATAATACATAGTGAAACATCAATCCCGTGAATGTGGGCCTTAGCGCTGAACTACGTAAATCATCGTCTCATTTATATTTACGTACTTATTATTTTCGTATCTTAATGCTTTATATCATTTGTATCATCATAGGAATTCCTATGATGAGAAACGAGGACGAGCCCGAAGGTTCTGAGTTTCCTTTCTGTTACTATGTGATACATTTCATACGTTTCTATTTTTTTGTCAGTTTTACTAATACTGCGAACTTTGTTTGTGGACACGATGATATCATCGTTATTCTTGTGTTCATAATTTCAACTATTAGTAGCACAAGTTCGTTCATCATCCACCATCACCACGGTATTCCACCACCACCAGGCAGAAGGACTTGATCCCCTTATCTCAGGGATGCAAAGCATTACCCATTCCAATTTCGAAAATTTTGGCACTCATGTTCTTAGCTTAATCAGAGTTTGCAATATTCACTAATGACCCAAACATTTGTTACCCCATACCAAGATAAATCATTAGAACAATAAGTAATATTTTTCATTCATGAACGTAAGTAGATAATACACCGTCTGTACGTGAGTCACAAACAAACCCTGGGCATGTCATTTCAACGAAAATAATGAAAATAATAATCGCACATTTGTGTCCAGCTATCCTATATAACTATACTAGGGCTTAACGGTATGGGAAATGATATGTATTTCAAATATATCCATCGGTTCATACATATCATAACTGTTTGCTAAAAATCGATCAAGTTGATCCAAATCTAAATGTTTTTGAGGTGTTGGTTTATAAACATGTATTAGCCTCAAATATTTTAATACTTTATATGTAAGTCATATAATCCTTTAGGACAAATATAGTTAAACGTTAACCACTTCTTCAAAATCTTATGGGCCTATGGGTAATAGAACACCATTTCATTAACTTCTTCAAAACAAAGTAGTGTCCCTTATTGGAAAAAAATAAATCATCAAAGGTCGTTCAAATTTATAATAAATCTGAAACACAAAATTACTTCAAAATCAATCAGATTAATCTTGCAAAATCTGTTAGCTTCAAGGATTATTTTTCTCCCTTTGGTGATATAAATTATTCTAAATTTACATAGATTTGTGTTTTCCTAAAGTTTAATAATCTGTAATTCTTGATCCATTTCGTTTTTTATCTACTTATCTTCTCTCTTTACCTATTACCATGAACTATTTCTCAAGCATGCATAATCATATGAAGTCGAGAAGAAATGGAAAAAACATAGATCATGACAAAAAATGAGAACAGACAGAGATATGATAAACTAATAAATCAATTAGAATTTATTCGCATGTAGCCTTGTAATTTTTTTTATTGGTTTCATCTTCTTACCTGCCCGACCCGACAAATCTAAAATCCATAGCTATTGATTTATTTTCTCCCTAAAAAAATCTGGACTTTAATATTTATTTTAATTCAAACAAAAATAAAAATAAAAATAAAAAAAGCAAATTTAAAAACTAATAAGAGCTCGCGGCGCAGCTTGTTGCTCGCTTGCTTGATGTGTAACTATTTTTTTATTAAATTGAAAAGATACTCCCTCAATGGATTTTTCCTGAAAAACTAATATCAAATATTTTTTTTTAATAAGGGCAACTAAATAACCTTAGGACACCTTTTCATCCCACTACCACCACCACCACCATTAACGTCGTCACTCCACCATTCTCACCAACACCCACCATAATTATCCCCGGCGCCGATCCACCAGCCTTGCCCACCATCACAACTACCATTAACGCCTACTGATGTAATATAAAATAAATTTATTATGTATTGTATTAGTGGAAATATATTTATTTGATTAATTAAAATAATATTTATTATGAAATATCAATAGAACATTTATTATTGAAAGTTAATTAAACTGATCATTTAACAATTGTAGATTTAGCTTTTCTTAGAATGAATTCATAATGGCATGGATGTTATATAAATTACGTATAATCATGTTAGATTATTTACTGAAAATAGCTTCTAATCAAATTATTCTGTAATTTGAAACATAAGCCAGAAGAACGGGGTTTTTTTATACATGTAAGATCATTTTGCAGATACCAATTTATTGTCAAAATATAATGTGTAATCTGAGTAATCTTATAAGTTTCCGTATAAGTTTATCTATCAAGATGAAATCAAAATTCTATTTCCACTAATATCTAAACAAATAGAAACAAAAAATTGGTTCTTGAAAAAATCACCTTTCTAAACCAAAAAGTTGTGAATATATTGAAACCCCGACGACCTGTAATAGCCAAATTTTTGTCACAAAATACAGGCACCCCTAAATTTAACCATGGGGTTATTGTAATCAATAAGGCTATATTTGAAAATGTATACTTCAGCTAAATATACAACAAATGATATTCAAGAAAATGATAGAAACCCCAAACATTCATACATGAAACAATGTAAAAAATAAAATATTTTCTCAAATGTTGTTAGCTCAGAATAGTTTGACTGGTCACAAATGTATGTTTTGGTGGACGAAGATTGAGAGAAAATTGAAAGAAGATTGAGCGGAACTATACTCTTGGATATTTTTCTTTCTGCAATCTATCTCCTTCCCAACTTCATTTCTGATTTTCGTTTGCTCCAAAATAAGGAATTAGAGTTTTCAAATCCACTCATCATACCGAATGTGAGAGAGAGAATCAACTGTTTAGTTTTGTGGGAAGGTAGGTTTGTAATTTTCAGTTGATCAAATTTTTCCATTTTGATTTAGGCTTTGAGATGGGAATAAGATAATATGTAATGAATTTTTCTCAATTAAAGTGTGTATTCATGGGATCGAACGAAACCATGAATTTACCAATTGGGAGAAAAAATCAGAACCGGTCTTTATCTTTCCTCACTTAGGAAAGCTTCATTTTATAATACAGTACAAAGAAATAGGCAGAAAAGTGTACATAGCTAGGGTACAACCCTTACCGTAACGACACATCTCGATAATAAATAAATTGTTTTGTATTGATTTTGACTTGTGCCCGTTTGTTTGTAGTAATTATATAACGTGACATTTTGTGGTTTTTTTTTGTTTTTCTTTGATCTTTCATTAACTGAGTTTATTTTATTTTATTTTATTAATAAGACAATCAACTAACTTCTAATTTATAATGTTACCTATTTTTTAGCGATACAAAATTAACATAGTCTATTGCTACTCACCAACCGTCGCAACCATTACAATACCATATATAATACCATTTATTTCTCCACCACAACCGCCGCCTACCTCCCATTGGCCATTTGTCATACTTCTAATTATTAAATCACAAACATCATGAGTAAAATTACGGTTGAACAAACTTAGATCGTTAATTAATTTATTCCATTATATTTTTTATTGTTATATACTCTGTTGTATTGCAATTAATTTTATTTTAACGGTTAGAACCATGATTTATACAACTGGGTGCTAAAGGTAGCAAGGGTACCGTTTAGGTGATCCGGCGGTTATGATCATTTTTTTAAATGGTATGGTATCATCCTAAATATATGATATTTGTTTTTGTCAATCGTGATAACCAACTACATCTTTCACGATATAATGCTGCTTGTGTTGTAAATATACAAAACTAATATTGTCCACGTATATTCACCAACATCACCATCATAAAACCACCCATTGACATTATTTTTTCCACCACCACTAATATTATCGCCTCCACCACCACCACTTCTACCAGCCACTACTTCTTCCACTACTAACCACTAATTTCTATTGATAAAGTAATTATTTTTTAAATTATTTGGTAATGTAAAAATACATATTTATTAGATTAATTAAGAAGACATTTAATGATGAAATTTAATAAATTATTCATTATGAGAGATTAATGAAACACTAATTAATAAAGCACTCATAATGATTAATTTTAATTAGAGCAAACCACAACCATGGATTTAACTTTCCCCAAAATGCATTCTGGCCGCTCTTTATCTAGGCTAAGTTGTCCAAACTATGCTTTGTATTCTAGATGTTTTAGGCATATAATGTTGGGAAACAATATATATTAATTTTTGTTTTCTTTGTGAATGAAAATCTTATTAGTCCCATATCGGGGAGTTCCTCTTGTTAAGTTGTATTATCCCATTACATAAACAAATTTCTCTACTTTCGTAAAATCCATGAAAAGGGTTTCTTTATATTTTAGAGAGACCTCAAAGAGAAAATATTTTTATATTGTTTTCTTAAGCTCAAGTTGAGCACCTACTACATATGCTAGTAGTAAGTGTAGTAGAGTATTTTATCCTGGAGATATCTGTCCTGTGAAGGCTATAACATCACTCTTGAGTGTAGCCAGGTGCTAATGTCTTAAGGACAACGTGTTGAATACGTGACTCACTATGTTTTTCCAAATTGTTTCCTTGCTGCTGTTTCGGAGACCTGAGGAGCTCGTCCGTTTCGTCAAATCGGTCACTTCCAGTATAAATGAGCCAAGTATCATTAACTTTTGTTTATTTGATTTCTTTCTATTTTTGATTATTGCACCCAATAATTTTAAGACATTAGCGTTTGTAATAATCATGGATGTTAATTGTGGAGTGAAAAAAAACGAATTTTTGGTCGGCCGTAGAGTTTTGAATTTATCTCTTAAAATGAATTGATGAAACAGACGAAACGAATAGGGGATGTCGAGAAACTCTATATGAGTAACTCATCTGCGACAGAGGTTGCATAAAAAGGAAAGGTTGAGCAGAAGCTTATATCTGTAATATTCTCACATTGAATGAATTTTTCATGTTTCGGGCATATGAATGAATCTTGTTCTGTTGTAGATGGTAAAATATTTGGAGAACTTGTCGTAACCAAGGGCAGTGATTTTCTAGGCAACAATTATAACAATTAGGGTCTATATAAGATTAATAGAAAAAATGATGAAGTGAACATAGTTAATTCTTTTGTTTTATTTTGCGTGTCATTGAATGTTTTTCATGCTAGACTTAGAATCATTAATTTATAAGTCAATGCATAAATTGGCTAGCGTAGGCCGCGTACCCAAATTTTGTTTGGAAATTGAACACAAAAGTGAAATCTGTGTAGAATAAAAATATATTATAAAACCTTTTAGCAAAATTGTTCATAATAAATTTAAGCCCTTAAAATTAATTCAGTTAGACCTAGTTGACATGAAATCAAGCCAAACTAAGGTGGTAAAAGGTGGTTTATAATTTTCGTAGATGATTATACAAGGTATTATATTATATACTTGTTTAGGTGTAAGGATGATGCCTTAAGAGTATAAATTTGAAATTAAAAGCCTAGTATATGTTACCACTAAAAGGTTTAGGTCTGAACGTAATTGCGAGTACGAAATTTATATAATAGAACTTTACTTGTTAAATGGCATTATTCATGAGATCACACCTCCTTATTCACCATAGTCTAATGGTATAGTTTAACGTATGAACATAAACATTAAGGGGATGATATATGCGTGTTAATTAGAGGATAACCGCCAATTTGTGTATGTATGGGGGGGTGTCGTCTTCTAAATTTTTTATATTCTGAATAGAGTAACCTTTAATGGACCAGATAAAACTTCATAGGATTATGGAAAGATAGAAAACCTTATTATGCATATATCTAAGTGTGGTGGTTTTTGGATAAGGTAGTTATTCCTTCTCCTACGAGAACTAAGACATGACCCAAACTGTTGACTGTGTCTTTATAGGGTATCCTGAATACCCTATTGCATATAATTTTTTGGTTGTGAGTTCTGATTTTCTAACATTGGTATGAATACTATTATGGAGTCTAGGGATGTTGAATTCTTTGAATATGTTTATTTTAAAAACTGTCTCTCCTTAGGGATGTGTTGTTAATCCCTAGATGCCTTTTAAACTAGTCAGAATTTACCTTCAAAGATAGATGAAGTAAAATTGATCATACGAGAAGTAAAAGGATTAGAACTGAGACTTCTTATAGACCTAACTTCATAATATGCCTAGCTTAGTCTCAGCTCCAGACTCGTAAAGAAGACATAACATTACTGAAACCTCATTCTGGTAAGAAGCTTCATTTAGTGAAATGGGCTCAGTCCGCCTGAACCATACTTGGAAGCTTGCTAGTTTACCTCCAGGATTATGACCATAAGATGTAACTTGAAATGGACTCAGTCAGTCTGAACCAGACTTGGGAGCTTGCTAGCTTACCTCCATGACTAAAATAATATCAAAGAGTGACAGTATGAGACTGATATCGGTTGAGTATATGTTTTTTTCTTACAGTATGTGAGATGTTGGTGGAAACTAATTGAAAAAAATGAAAGAGGCTGTCGTACTCTAAGGTATGGAGAAGTTAGTATACGGTTTATAAAGCGAGAACAAGTTTTTTTTTTTGTTAAACTATAAAACTAGTGCATGTTATCTTGGCAGTCTTTGTTTGTATTTTCCCCCCTTAAAATTTGGCTTCATTAGACAAATTTAATAGCTCATGTATAATGTGTACTGGGTTTTGGCATGATTAGAGAAAAAACATCCAGTTCTTCCTAGTCAAAAAAAAGGGTATTGAATCGGCCATAGACTTGAGGATTCACTTTCTTGATGGATTCTCTTTTATGCTAGCTCATTTTTGATATTTCAAACCCTAGATAGAGCTTAATTAATGACTAAACTGTCGTTCAAACTATTAAAAATCAGATTCTGCAGAAGACGATCAAACAAGTATGAATGTTGCGACAAAACAGGTTATTAAACCAAAAACCAGTAGAGCATCGTTCCACTTGAAATGCATATGTATTGGACTTGAGATTTTCCTGTGGAGGATGGGTTGCACGGACACGGACGCGGTGACGCGAACACGATATGATGCTGACTCGGCCACGACCAAATACTGAAAATACTAAGACGCGGACACATATATATAAATATGAATACAAAATATTATAAATGTATGCAGTATAAATTACATGTCCAAAAAAATGAATAATATGTAAACAGGCCGTGAGTTATAACCTCAAAGGTGTCACTATCCATCCACAAAAAAATCCATCAAAACAAAAGTAACACAAAAATCTCAAATAATATGAACTGTCTAAACTATCATTCCTTCTAATTAAACCCAAACAAAACTACCCCACCCCAAATCTCTATCTTCTCTTCTCACCGTCACCACCTCCAATCACCACCAACCAGTAACACCATTATTAATTAACGGTAACATGATAAACAACATCACCGCCACTATCCTACCATCACCAACCAGAAACACCATCATCGTTGCCACCACTACTATCACCAACCACCACCACCATATCCACCATCAATATATATCATCACCACCATCTCCACCAACTAACACCACCATCACCATCAGCTTCATAACCATCATTGCCACCACTAACTACCACTACTAGCAACCAACACCACATCCACTAACAAATACTAACACTACCATCATCATAAAAAGTACCACCACCAACTAGCATCACCACTAGCCAGAAACAGTACCACTAAAAGTATACGATTTCACCAGTGACATTGATAACCAACGACAATGTCATTTTTCCTATTAGCTTGAACGTTTGTTGTATTGTTACTTTTTAGTTTTCATTTTTTCTTTTTTCATGAAACCTAATTAGGTTTCATCATTTTTATACAAATTATCATTTCGCCAACACAACTTCAACGATGAAACCAAACACGCCGACTTCCAAGTCAGCCGAATAAACTAGGAAAAAATCAGGTGAAACCAAAATTTGGTTTCATCATAAACTTACTGTTTCATCATTAAAATCTTTGGTTTCATGATAAAAAATAGGAAAAAATAAGTTGAAACCAAATTTGGTTTTATCATAGAATTTGATGAAACCAATTTTGGTTTCAATATAAATCTGTCATTTCACCAACACAATATTGATTTAGACGATGACGATGTATCATCATTTGATGGTGATGATATATCAGAAGGTAGTGGTGGTTGTAGAGGATTGAATTAGGAGGCATATGTGTTGTTGGGAGCGGATCTTGAAGTGTTGATGTTGATTGTAGAGGATAGAAGGAAAAGGAGGAGGTAGTGTTACTGGCGGATTTGAAGGTATTGGTGGAGGTTGTAGAGGATATAAGGACGAGTCAGAAGTAGTGCTGGTGACAGACCTAACATGTAGTGGTGGGAACAAAAGATAAGTAATAGGAGGGGGTGTTGTTGATGGAAAATCAGAACACAGAAAGAGAATAAGGTGTTGATGGTGTTAATGGAGGAGACGGAGGTGCTGTTGGTGGCGGATCTGGACATATCGTCTGGTTTGGTGGTGGCAGAGTTACTGTTGATGATAGATCCGATCACAAAAGTGGAAGAAAAGACAAGGAGGTGTTCGTGGAGGAGATGGAGGTGTTGTTATTATCGTATTTGTCACTTCTTGCTGGTTTGGTGGTGGCGGAGCTACTGGTGGTGGTGGTGGCGTTGAGGAGGGACCATGGAAGAAAGAAGAACGTTAGATGAACAAAAAATGAGAAATAAACATTTTATATAGACATGGTAGTTGGGGAATTAATACAAAACAGAAATGACCTAATTTAAATATTTTTAAAAATTTGGTGTTTTTGTATCAATTTTGTTTAATATGGAGTTTTAATGGATCCCAACATTTGAATGGAGTTTTTGTACTCCAAATTTGATCACCTTGGTGTTTTTAGGCCGACCGAGTGAAGCGAGGAAGGACTCCATATATGGTGACTTTGTACCAATACGGGACATGACTTTTTTTTCCAATTTCACAAAAAAGATTAGATTTGGTTCAACGATGAAAGGACCTCACTGCCCCTCTTTGATTTTTTTTCCTTCTTTAAACAGATGTAAATAATTGATAATGTTGAGGACATTTTTGTAAAATGAAAAAAACAAAAACACCGAATACAATTAAGAGGTCTTGGGGTCGAACGCCGGCCACCTCCTAAAAATTTATTTTTCCTCCCCTTTTCTTCTTCTTTTCTTCCTATCCCTAATCTATTCTTTCTACCAAACATGATTCGAACAGCTTCATCAATTTCACACCCTAAATATCCATTAATCCTTACTTAATTTCGACTTTAGAGTACAGAGTTTGGATTCGATCGAATTCAAAAATGAAGGATGACAAGAATATGATTTTTTTTTTCAATTGAATTACATATGCATCAAATTAGATCGATTTTACTAATTTCAGTCAAAATTTCTTCCATAAACAAACACCATCAATCTCTAATTATCAGTAAAAATTTCAAAATTACACGACTTTTTTTTATCGATTTCGGTAAAACAGAGTTGATCATTACACAAAATCAGAACAGTTCAGAGAATCCGGTAATAAGGATTCATGGGTCGGGAAAAACCAGCACCGACCCATACACCAAATAAGGTTGATTTCTGCCGTCATTGTCTTCCTCTTCTCTTCAACTATCGAACCAAAACAAACAAGTGATAAATCCACATCAATAACAAACATAAACTAGATTACTGCTGCAGCAGTGTGTGGGTCGACCGCAGTTCTGAAATAAATTTATTCCAAATCAATTTTAACTAATACATTTTATTTTGCCGGAAATGAATCTAGAATTTTATGTATATGCCGTACTAATTATTTATAGATAGTGAAGATCACACTTATAGCTCGAGAAAAACGGTTCCTAAACTGTGTAGAAATGGCCAAGCTTTTACCATATAGTAACGCTTGTATGTGTTGCAAAGAGATCAATGTACTGCTTATTGATAAGTGACGAACACTTTTAGCCTGACAAAACTGTTCCTAATGTATTTTGCAATAGTCTGCGCTATCACGACATAGAAACACTTATATATGTTGCAACAGATCCATGGACTCTTTCTTTCTTCGCCCGCGTTTAACCCGATTGTGACCCGTTTTTCTGAGTAAAATTTCAGACTCTAAAATCTTCCATTATTGATCAAAATTTTCAAAATATCTTTCAACCCAAATACAATTTAACTATCATTAATAATTTTATGGAAGAAATTTTAAGAGAAACAATCAACAATTGATCAAAATCGAAAAAATTGATAAATTTTGAAAACTTTTTTTGATTGAAATTTCAATCAGGGAATTCTCTGATTATCGATGATATTTTACGAGATTTCTTTGAATTTATGACAGATATAATAACTAAGATCTTTCTGCTGAAAAAAATCCGAAGGAAAACGATAAAGAATCGGTTAATTTCGATTTTTTTTCTTCCTTTTTTAGATCCAATTTTGAGGACCATGAAAGTGTGACGGACAAAATCCAATAGTCACCCTTTAGAAGGCCTCCTAAAGTCGGCCAATTACAAACAAAATCAATCAATCAATCTTAGAGACAACTAAGCTCCGTTTAGTGATTTACAGATACTGCAATTCCCGTTTTGAGTTCAACAACGACAGCAGAATAGTATGATTCTTAGAATTCTTTCCAGCTTCTTTTCGACCGCGTCATAAGGACCATAACAAGGCACCACCACAAAGAAACTACTTATAGAAAGATAAACTTATGGTTGTGAGAGAAAATTAGACCAGTAGTGAAATCTTTTTAATGGTGCGACTGTTTAAGGAAAAAAGAGAAGGGGAGAAAAACTAAGAGAAGTTCTCGTTTGTTAAACTTACATTACCTAAAATCAGTCAGTCAATTTACAATATAACCATATAACCTCGTATTTACAAAAATATCTGAACACGTGTTGGCCATGCATTAAAAATCTAATATACGTGGAGTCTTTCTCTTATCCAAGGTATGTTGATTTGTAGCAAAAGCGAAACGCATGTAGATGTGTCGGGCTTGGCATACTGGTGGGTTCAATTTTTGGTCGGCCATCGACCGTGCAAGCGGTCATCTTCACCACCACCGTCACCACGAGAGACACCTAACAATCATGATTTAATGATGATTTTTTCCGGTCGGCCGTCTCACCGTGGCAGAGGTCATCTAGTACTACTAGTTCTGATATGTAAATGACTCAAGATACAGTAATGAAAGAATGGAATGATGGAATTATATTACGCATATTGGTATTATTAGAGTACTGCTCGGTCGAACTCGCATCCGTTGCTATCTCAAGCATGTTTGTCAATGTTAGTGATCAAAACTATAAGTCTTGATTTCTAGTCTACTTATAGCTAAGTCTCGGACTAGGATAGAAAGTGTAGTTGAGCTCAAGACTCCATGGAGATCATCATACAAAGACGAAGAACTACTCAAGGAACTGGTGGAACTTCATCTACTAAAAGGTATATGGAGACTTGAACTTATCTATCACTCAAAAGTCTATCTACTCTATCTTCTATCTTGAGACAAAAGTCGTTTTGTTATATAGACTTTGAATATACACATTTGTTATTTTGAGTCGAGTTTATCTCGCTTATCTATTTCTCGAAATATGTGTTGTTAAGCTTTCTCTTTGGCCAAGTTCATCTTTACTAGTGACGAAAGTCATGTTAAGTTTCAATCACTTGAAAATGGCTTTGACGAAAAATGTTTTGTGAACAACAACTATATAACGTCTTCTAAGAATGTTTCAATGATTGAAATGAGAGTTTAGATTATATAACCATGGTTGGATATAAGCATTATGTGGTAACTCATATATGTATATGTCCTTATTTCTTGAACCAAAGTATGCGTACTTTGCTGCTCAGGAAAACCGGAACAGAGTCCGCGAACCCAGTCCACGTACTTTCGGAGGTTCACTTCCCGAGAAAATATGCTGGAGTTTATGAACTATTTACAAACTTATTCCGGGTACTTAAGTCCGCGTACCAGTCCGCGTACTTAAGTTGGTTATTTTCTAAAAAAACGATTATTCGTTAACTTAAACTTATATAAACTAAGGAATGCAAGTTTGCAAATCGTGCTATAAAGTTCATGAATCGATTCGAGTGAGTCAAATCGTTTTTGTTTCAATTGTGTCTATTATAAAGATCTAAGCAATTGAACATCTCTCTAACTAGTTCATTTGAGTCATTTGAACTAGTTGTGGTAAAGAAGAATATGGTTGATATGAAAGTGCTCATATGGCTAACCATTTGGTTAACTACTGTTGAACCAACTAAATGTACATGTTTGGGTACGGTTACACAACCTAGATAAACGTGCATTTCATTTGTGTGTAACAAGCTAATTTTCGATCTAACGGTTGAAAGATATTAGCTTGAATCTAATCAGGTTTTCATCTAACGGTGAATATTGAATGCTTTGTTACTAAGCTAACATTGATTGCAAACCCTGATTTGAAAGAATATATAAGGGAGAACTATAGAAACTGGGAAACCTAATCCCCACACCTCCTGTGTTACTAGTTGTATTAGCTAGAGTCGATTCTCCTTTAACCTTAGGTTTCTACCGAGACCCTGTAGGTTAACGACTTGAATACTTCATTGGGATTGTGAATCCAGGCCGATACTACTTTCTCGTAGTTGTGTGATCTGATCTTGTTGTTTCTATCGTAATAGGTACAATTGTAAGGATTGGCTAGAGATTGATTTCTCCGATAGGCAAGATCTAAAAGTAGTCACAAACATCTTCATTTCATCGTTTGTGATTCCAGAATATCTAGTTTCTCCATCATGTGATTGTTGATGGTGGTTTTTAGCTTAGGGTTAAAATCGTAAAACCTTACATCTGACATGACATCACTACAACCACTAGCGCATTTATTGAATCTTTCAACATACCTACGTAAGAATTACCAGGGTACCTTTTTTTTATATACATGTGTCATGTTCCACGGCAGAACCCTTAGTATTGACCGACATCATCTTCGTACATACCAAACCCTAATTCTCATGCTACCGTGCCAAGGCATGCCACCCATGCCAGCCACATCTCCGCGCTAAGGCATGCCAACCATGCCATCCACATCTCCGCGCCAAGGCATGACAACCGCACCACTGTGCCAATGGCAAACCATGCCAGCCATGTCTACTGCGCCAAGGCATGCAAACCATGCCACCCACATCTCCGCGCCAAGGCATGCCAACCATGCCAGCCGCATCTCGACGCCATCCGCATGCCAACCATGCCAGCCGCACCACTGTGCCAGTGGCAAACCATGCTAGCCGCAACATGCGTCAATTGCATGCCAAACCCTTGGCCCCACCATGCCAAGCCAACCGCACCTTGCCTTGGCCCCAACCATGCTAGCCGCACCAAGCGCCAATGGCATGCCAAACCCTTGTCCCCACCATGCCAAGCCAACCGCGCCTTGCCTTGGCCCCAACCATGCTAGCCGCACCATGCGCCAATGGCATGCCAAACCCTTGGCCCCACCATGCCAAGCCAATCGCACCTTGCCTTGGCCCCAACCATGCTAGCCGCACCAAGCTCCAATGGCATGCCAAACCCTTGGCCCTACCATGCCAATTCAACCGCGCCTTGCCTTGGCCCCAACCATGCTAGCCGCACCATGCGCCAATAGCATGCCAAACCCTTGGCACCACCATGCCAAGCCAACCGCAACTTGCCTTGGCCCCACCATGCCAAGTCGTCCGTACCAAACCCTTGGCCCCACTATGCCAAGCCATCTGCACCACTGACCTTGGCCCCACCATGTCCGCCTTCCCTATGGGGCTACCAAAACGAAGGCTTGCGACAATCAACGTCCATCCTAGATGCAAATCCTAGCCGTCCAAGGTCGCCAAACAACGCATGGTAACCTTTGGACCAAAACCCTAGTTTTGGCCACGCCAAACCGCTCCAATGGCATGCCAACCACCTTGCCGCGTCATACCATGCTGGACTTCCCCATGCGGCTACCAAAACGAAGGCGTGCGACGATCAATGGCCACCCTTCCATCCTGGATGTAAATCATAGCCGTCCAAGGTCGCCAAACAACGCATCGGAACCTTTGGCCCAAGACCCTAGTTTTGGCCATGCCAAACCGCGCCAAGGCATGTTATGCCACATGTGCCAATGGCATGCCAACCACCTTGCCGCGCCACACCATGACGGCCTTCCCTATGCGGCTACCAAAACGAAGGCGTGCGACGATCAACGACCACCCTTCCATCCTAGATGCAAATACCAGCCGTCTAAGGTCGCCAAACAACGCATGGTAACCTTTGTCCCAAAACCCTAGTTTTGGCCACGCCAAACTGCGCCAAGGCATGCCATGCCACATGTGCCAATGACATGCCAACCACCTTGTCGCGCTATACCATGCCGGCCTTCCCCATGCGGCTACCAAAACGAAGGCGTGCTACGATCAACAGCCACCCTTCCATCCTAGATGCAAATCCTAGCCGTCCAAGGTCTCCAAACAACACATGGTAACCTTTTGCCCAAAACCCTAGTTTTGTCCACGCCAAACCGCGCCAAGGCATGCCATGCCACATGTGCCAATGGAATGGAAACCACCTTGTCGCGCCATACCATGCCGGCCTTCCCTTTGCGGCTACCAAAACGAAGGCCTGCAACAATCAACGACCACTTTTTCATCTAAGATGCGGATCTTAGCCGTCCAAGGTTACCAGCTAACGCATGGCAACCTTTGGCCCTAGTTTGGTCGCGCCTAAACAAATACAAAACCCTAACTATTGGCCGCTCCTAAACTGGGCCAAAGGTTGCCATGCCACTAGCTACCAAACGAAAGTTTGCAATAATCAACGACTACCTTCCTCTTAAGATGCAAAATCTCTACCGTTGAAGGTCACCACCGAGCCGGAAAGTCTCCCAAGCTCAACTTGCCATACAACAACAACATGCTACATGTTTTCCACGAAAACACTCGAGACATCGACACATGTCACAAACTGGGGGATGCTTATTGGGTATGGGTTTGGCAGTTTACAGCGTGCGGCGTACACTACGCTCGTTATTAGAAAGTGTCATAAGGATGAGGTGGTTAGTAAATACAGGGAGTAATGGCGAAAAGCTTTCTTTTATGGAACATCAATTCCAAGCGTTACCAGTTACAACCTCCTCCCATTTACTCACCTGTTTTACATTTCTTAATGAGACCAGAGTATGTTTCACTTCGACTTGTATAAATAGGCATTACCTATTTCCACCGAACAACAAGTTCTGGTCAGGAGCATACAACACTCAGAAAACGTTTGCTAGCTTTCCCATCTGTTATATTCCCACTTTCTGATACAAGTCACAAAACAACTACTCTTCCATAATCAACTATTCTGGTCTCAACACTCTCTTCGCTTCCCTCTCCAAAACCAACCCTTCTCCTCCACTTTGTGACCGAAGCAAGTCTGGAATGGCCATTTCTTGGTTTAGGACGGACTTGTACAAATTGATCTCTCGAATCTAAAGTACTCCCTTGCAGTACATTGTTTAGGGTTTAGATTTGTTTCTCACCCACATCACACGAAATTACCGAAACCAGCAGAAACTGTTTTCACCCTCAAACAATTGGCGACCACAGTGGGAGATTGGTCTTTCGGTTACAATATCAATTTTCAATCCTCGATCTCATATTTCGACCCAGACGTCAGGACGGTAGAGGCAAACGATCCGCTCAGGGATCGACGACTCAACTACCAGACGACCCGATACGATCCTCTCAGGGATCGACGACTTAGTTACCAGACGGCCCGATTACAAGTCATGACACGGCAAGGGGCGACTGTGGACTTCCCAGAGGTTAAAAGCAAACGATCCGCCCATGGATTGACGACTCGATTATCAAGTGACTCAGGAACGACTGGGGACTTTTCACAATTGCGGTGCTTCTCACAAAACTCAGACTTGCACCTGACTCATTTTTCGTTAGCATACCCAAAAAAACGAGTAAGTCTTGCCTAGACAAAATACATGGTTTACTATTTCAAGTTTTCACGGGAATGATAAAACCGATAGCCATGTTATGTTTCATCCCATGTCATCTACCGACACGCAACGTTCACGGTTCCATATCTTCCCTGGGATGTTTATGTCACTTACAATCATAACCAAAAACGGCATCATCCTAAAACAGTTCATCCCGAATAATAATCCAAAACCCTCATAGGTAATACTTGTCTATCAACCCAAAAATCCAGAAAATCAAAACCATAAAGCATGTGTTTCATTTTCCTTTAAAAAAAAAAAACGAAACAGAAGAATTTCAGAAGACAGAAGTGCATTCAAAGAAAGTCATTCAACGGTGTTTTGCTCTTCTCGAAGAAGGTGTCCTTCGTCATTTGGAGGACCACATGTTTCAGTTCCAACTCTTTGGACAGGCTTTCGACCTTCGCTTCTTGTTGTTTGACCATGTCCGCAGAAGGACCTTCGGTCATCTTGGCCTGCAACTTTTGGATCTAAGAGAAACCCTGACGCCCAGTTCCTCGTGGAATCAGTCACCTACCCGTACGTACCTACTTTGCATAATAACGATTACCAGTCACTATTCATGAGGTAGCCGACGCTACTATAATGATATTCTAAGAGAAGAACAACATTTCTATAGATTCATGGAAGGCATACCTATGGCTAGGATTTGCCCCAAAACAAGAAAACAAATTGAAAGAGAAATGCTGGAGTACATAGATGGAATACACTTGCCCACTTTATTGCTACCGCGCTACTGCTAACACCAGGACGTGAGAACAAATATACGAGATAAAAAAGAGAGCCAACCCCTTTCCTACGCATAACACTTTTGGAATTTGAATAAGGAAATGATTTCCTATTTGAGCTAGGTATGAAAAGAGGCAACTGGGCCCGCAAGAACAAGTCCGCGCCATGCCATGCTAGTGTCGTGCCAAGCTAACAGTCCGCGCCATGCCCAACCAACGGTCCGCACTATACCAAATCCAATCCAACATCCACGCCAAGAAAGCGCCCATTCCAAGCCGATCCAGCGCTAAAAGCTTGCATCTTTCCAGCACCAGCAGCTTGCATCCTTCCACCGTTGCCTTTTGAACGCCCAGTAGAAGGGAATCAACAATCTAATTTCATCACACGTAAATATCAGGAACGACTTCTCCAAAATCGAAGCAAAGAAAATCAGCAACCCCCCTGAGTTCACAAAGACTCTCTTCCTGTCAGGAGCAACATGATTTCCGGGGACTCCGCCCACAAAATCGTGCAGTCTATGATGAAACACTTATGTGAGATTCTGTAGGCGCAACGTCAAGACATATTCGCAGCCCTCAACCGCACTGCATCAGGGAAGAAGCTGTTTCCAACCAGAGAAACCGTTCCCAAACCCCAACCTCTCCTGGAAAGCACGATGGATAGATGGAACTGGGGACTCCTAACCATTGTTCACTTGAAGGGTGTCCATTTTGACAGCACACTGATTAACGTAGCCGCTCCACTTCAACATTCACTCCAACAGCCGCTTCACTTCAACGTCCTCCAGCAGCGGCTCCGCTTCAACGTTCTCTATGACAGCCGCTCCGCTTCAATGCTCGCTTAAGAAGCCCGCTCCGCTTCAGCGTTCTCTCTATAATCTGCTACAAAATCCGAAGACGAAGCTTCAACGTTTGGCTACTTAAGTTTCAACATCCTTTCCAAGAGCCGAAGCTGCTTCAACGCCGTTTCTTCCTGCAAAGGGTCGTACCACCACGCTCCCCATGTCAAGGATCATGATCACAGCCAGCCAACCTTCGTAGTCATGACAGCCTTTTGATCCATCTCGCCAAAACTCGTGATCATGGACAGTTTGCTCGCTTACGCGTCAATCCTTTTACTTCCATGGATGCCCATACAGTTCCAGCCAACCTACTTTGTTACCACGACAATGTAGTCTCTTCTGATTACATCTGCTACCAAGAACTGTTGCCGCTCATTTGTTGATACCAGCCAAAGCTTCACCACAACAGTAATCACTACAAAAGTAACATGTACTCCTC